>NW_024080725.1:1480146-1624377 GCF_003009895.1 Hyaena hyaena | reverse complement strand
GGGGGGGGGGGGGGGGGGGGGGGGGGGGGGGGGGGGACTTTGCAGATGGAATGAAGTTTACCAACAGGTTGACCTTAAAATAGAGAGATTATCCTGGATTATGGGGCTGGGTCTGATGTAATCACATGAGCCCTTTAAAACAGAAAAGGGAGGCAGGAAAGAGATGCAGCAGAAAGGTCAGTCCGAGAGAACCGAAAGCACAAGAACTCCATCAACCACCATCGGTGGCTCTGGGGGGCTGAGGGGGGTGGGGGTGGCCACAAACCGGGAAGTGCGGCTGGCTGGACATGACTGTGGCTGGCAGCTAACAAGGACATGGGACGCTGGCTCCACAGCAACAAACTCTGCCAACAAGCTCTGGAAACAGACTGACCACTAGGACCCCGGGAGGGGAAAGCAAGCCCCGCTGATGCCCCTGAGCACCACCAGGGACCGGCCGAGGCACCCTGTGACCAGGCTCCATACAGAAACTGGGAGGCAGCAAGTGGCCGTTGTTTTAAGCTGCTAAGTGTGGGGCCATGTGCTGTGGCAGCCTTGGAAACGAACAAGTCACACGTGAGCTCTCTGAGGACGGACCACCCAGGGCCCAGAGAGGACGGCACAGGGTGACAGTCTCCAGATGCTGGCTCCCCGCAGCGTGGAGGAGGAGGAGGAGCCGGAGGAAGGGATCCCACTGGATCTGGGCGGGAGTGTCCAGGCCAAATTCTTCACTCAGGCCATCAAGCAAACGTGCTCGGACATAGGCCCTGGCTCGGCATCTGCAGCTCAAGTCTTATGAGAGAGAGGGCCAGACTCAAGCCAGTGAAAGGAGTCCTGTGACAGGAACAAATTCCCAGATGCCACTGGGAGGTCAGAGAAGGGTCACCAGGCCCCTAGGCGTCGGGGTTTCCCAAGGCCTGAAGCCACCCCGTATCTTGGTGGCCTCTGAGAGAAAGAGGCGAGGTGAGGGTGGGTCACCTTGAGAACAGCAAGGCCACGGAATGGAGAGAGCGTGCGTGGCACATTCGGGAAAGGGCACCAGGCTCAACAGACCACGGCCAAGGGGCTTGGCCAGCAGGTGGGCCGGGGCACGCTCAGGGAGGCCCGTGGGTCAGAAAGGGAGGTTGGATTGAGGAGGCTAAGCAGGGGAGAGGCTGTGGGGTGGGGACACGTCAGGACCCCAGTCACCCTGACTCGAGATAGGCAGGCCTGAGCCGGTGGAACGAATTTACACGGGGCGTAGCAGCCTCACAGGTGGCTAGGTCACCAGTTCCTGGCCCAGAAAGCCCACCACAAGGCCATGAGAGACCAGCCACATCAGGGAAAACAACAAAGGAGGCGCGTCCAGAGCACAGAACTGGGAGTTGGGGCTCGTGGGCCCGGAAAGCCAGCCCAGGGGATGACACGAAGCGGCAAGCAGGCTCTGACGGCCATCAGGAATGGGGCAGCAGGGACACATCGTACCGTGTGACAGGCCATCTCAAAACTCTTCCTAGAGGGGAACCAGGCACTTGTCTCACATGAGATCTAGACATGGGAAAACACACTCCAACCTCTTGTCTTCACCCGGAAGCTGGCAGCAGGGGCCCTGAGGTCATCCGGCTCCAGGGAAGAGGCTGGGGAGGACTCCTGAGCCTCTAACAGGGTCCAGAGGACCAGGCTCTGTCACCTTGCTCCGGAGCTGCCAGCCAGCCCTCCCCTTTCCAGTCTCCGGGGCGGGGATATTAACAGCTCCTGTTTCTTTAAATGCAAAATGCTTTCCATGTATGGATTCAGCTGATCCTCAAAACAACCCTTCATGCGTTTATTAGCCAATTGTTGGCCCGGTACAGAGGCTTTGAATTTTAAACTTTTAACCAACAAATTTCTTGAAAGGAAACAGCAAAAGAAAAACCAACACCAGAAAGAGATTAGAGCAACCCCGCACAGGAGAAAGGCTACAGCCCTTCCCCCCTCCCAGTGTCACCTGAGGGATTCTTTAGAGACAAGGGGCCCTGAAGACACATCCAGAAGGCCTGGCAGAGCTCAGCGGGTTGGGAGGCCCTCCCCCACGACCACCTAATTGCCCCCAGCCGAGGTGGTAACATTGAGATCTTTGAAGCCCAGGCTTGTCTGCATTCCAGCACACTTGAGCATCCTGTTAATGCTCACCCGCAAAGGCCAGCTCCTGGGTCTAGACTGTGGTCCCCCCCTCTCTCAGGAAGCCC
Organism: Hyaena hyaena; assembly: GCF_003009895.1. Classification (NCBI taxonomy): domain Eukaryota; kingdom Metazoa; phylum Chordata; class Mammalia; order Carnivora; family Hyaenidae; genus Hyaena; species Hyaena hyaena. The sequence continues at coordinate 1,622,191 of NW_024080725.1, read as the reverse complement.
TTCCTTGTTACCCCACGGAGACCCTGCCCCCAGACATGTTTCTCGGGTGACCTTTTCCTCGGAGCCCAGTACTTGAGTGTCAGCACTCCGTTCCTGCTGCATGGGACGGGCAGGTGGGGGGCTGAAAGGCAAGAGGGATGAGCACTGGGGCTCTGCTGAGCAGGGAAGGAGCGGAGAAGGCATGGAGGAGCACTCTGGGGAGTGGTCCAAATCACAGGCCTGCCAGAACACGGCTGGCCCTTGAAGACCACTCAACAGCCCGGGGAACTGAGGCCTAGACAGACCAGGGTGAATTGCTGAGGTGCCTCGGCGTGGCAGAGCCTAAACTAGAACCCAGACGTCGTGATCTCTGGTAAAGTGCTCTTTTCACACCATCAGATTTTAGGCCGGGCCAAGCAAGTAAAATTGAGGATTCGGGCCTTAAAAGTGGAGGGAGAGTCCTGAATCTGAGTTCCATTCTGCTCCGAACCTGCCAGGTGACCTGGGGCGGGAAGCACTTCCTCCCGGGGACTTTGCCTAGGAGCCCTAGGCGGGTCTAACACCCTCCCCAGCACTGCCCCCCGCCCCCGCCCCCGCGCCTCCGGGGAGAAAGGAGCGGTGGGAGATCACCACCGCCCCCTAGGCACTGTGCCTCGGCCATTTCACGGGCAGTCTCAGAGGTGTCGTTGCCCCGCCAGGCAGAGTCCGGTCCTGGAAGTCATCTGTTCCAGGCAAAAGCCCACACTCCACCCCACGCGGGGTTCCCTCGCTGGCACGGGGACCGGCCCACCGCCTGCCTCACCGTACACGCACACATACGCGCGCGCGCTCACGTATCCACACATACACGCCCCCCTGGGCATGCACGGTTACCGGCACCACCTCGCCCCCAAGCTCCCACACCCGCCAGGCCGCCGGCCTCCGCTTGTGCCCGCACCGCCGCCCATCCGCGCCATGAGACGCGGACCTCGCCGCGGTGCCCGGGCCCCGGGGGCGGTTGCCGGCGAGGGGCGGGCACCCGGAGGGCCCCGCCCCCGGCCCCGCCCTGCCCCTTCCCCCCACGAGCCGGCCGGGAGGATGTGAGCTCACTCCAGCCTCCCTGCCACGGGCGCCGCCAGGAAGCGTCCGCCCGAAGTCTGTCCACGGGCCGGCCGGGGAGTCAGCGACGCGCCAGGTCCCGTCCCTCCCGGAGCCACACGCAGTAGCTGCCTTCCGGATGGGTACGGAGTGAGGGCGGGCGGCGGGGCGGGGGCAGCGCCCCACTCCTGGACGCCGCGCCGCCAGCGGCCGAGGGTAGCCGAGAGAGCGTGGGCGCGCAGGCGCACGCTCGGCCCCGTCGCGCTTCCGGCCGGGCCACGTGACCGCGCGCGCACGTGTTCCGGCCCCTTGGCGCCGGGGGCCCGAACCTCCTCCCGGGGCGTCCCCGGCCGCCGTCCGCCTAGAGCGGCCGCTGGCCAGCCGGAGCCGCCGCGGGCCGGGCGGGGAGGGGGCGGGCCCGGGAAGCGGCGGAGACGCGGCGCCCGCCCAGCCGGGCTGAGCAGCAGGCCAGGTGCGCTGGCTGCGGCTTCGCCATGAACCCCAGGGGCCTGTTCCAGGACTTCAACCCGAGTAAGTTCCTCATCTACGCCTGCCTGCTGCTCTTCTCGGTGCTGCTGCCCCTCCGCCTGGACGGCGTCATCCAGTGGAGCTACTGGGCGGTCTTTGCCCCCATATGGCTGTGGAAGCTCCTGGTCATCGCCGGCGCCTCGGTGGGCGCGGGTGTTTGGGCCCGCAACCCTCGATACCGCACGGAGGGGGAGGCCTGCGTGGAGTTCAAAGCCATGTTGATCGCCGTGGCTATCCACCTGCTGCTGCTCATGTTCGAAGTCCTGGTCTGCGACAGGGTGGAGAGGGGGACCCACTTCTGGCTGCTGGTCTTCATGCCCCTTTTCTTCGTATCCCCGGTGTCGGTGGCCGCCTGCGTCTGGGGCTTCCGACACGATAGGTCTCTAGAGCTGGAGATCCTGTGCTCTGTCAACATCCTGCAGTTCATCTTCATCGCCCTGAGGCTGGACAGGATTATCCACTGGCCGTGGCTCGTGGTGTTTGTGCCCCTGTGGATTCTCATGTCATTCCTCTGCCTAGTCGTCCTCTATTACATCGTCTGGTCCCTCCTCTTCCTTCGGTCCTTGGATGTGGTCGCGGAACAGCGAAGGACCCATGTGACCATGGCCATCAGCTGGATAACGATCGTCGTGCCCCTGCTCACCTTTGAGGTTCTGCTGGTGCACAGATTGGACGGCCACAATGCATTCTCTTACATCTCCATATTTGTTCCCCTTTGGCTTTCGTTAATAACTTTAATGGCCACGACATTTAGGCGAAAAGGGGGCAACCATTGGTGGTTTGGGATTCGCAGAGATTTCTGTCAGTTTCTGCTTGAAATTTTCCCGTTTCTAAGAGAATATGGGAACATTTCCTATGATCTGCATCACGAAGATAGTGAAGATGCCGAAGAAACATCGGTTCCAGATGCTCCTAAAATTGCTCCAATGTTTGGAAAGAAGGCCAGGGTGGTGGTAACCCAGAGTCCCGGGAAGTATGTACCCCCACCTCCCAAGTTAAGTATTGATATGCCTGATTAAAGCACTCTTCCAGAGAGCACCTATATGTGGACCAGAAACCACACACACACACACAATCCACCTTATTTCTGCCTCTTTGTTCATGCATCCCAACCTTGGAATTGAAAATAAGCTCTAAACACCGTATCATCTCATGCCTTGTTTGAGATTGATGCCTATCAGTTACTCATCAGTATTCACCATAGATAGAGGAGGTTATTTTAAATATATGGCTGTGCGTGTGTGTGCGCGCGTGTGTGATGTGTACATGTATGAGAGAATTGGCTTTCCAGGCTGGTGCTTTAAAAGCTAGCTTGGGAGCAATCGGTTGCATAGTAGGTCTTCAAAGGAAGTAACTATACAGCTGGATTTTTTTTTATGGTACTATGCCTATCAAAAGTATCGTTTAAAAGTATTTTTATACACCGCTAGGCTAAAGTTGTATTTCATATTGTACCTGTTGTGACTTAATCAGTAGCAAATGTAAAGAATTCTCTTCTCCACCGCTTGTTTATAAGCCTTCGAGTTGTTGTTTTTAGTGTTCCTACTGTTAAAATAGTTTTTCTTTGGGTTTCGCTGATGCTGGCCTTTCATATCCTAAGAGTTGAATTTTTCTAATGCAGTGACTCCATGCATTTGTGATATTTATATGAATGTTTTAGCAATGTAATATATTATGTTGAATAATGGTCTGTGTCTTACAATGTATTAAGTTAAAGTATTTTTTTTAAGTTTATGTGTGAAGACACATGTGTATCGCAGATTATCTTTAAAATTGGCTTAAAATGTTAGTATGTTTCCAGTGTGGGATCTCCCCAAGTAGTAGGCTTAGGGACTGAAAATCCCAAGGATCTTAATATTCAGGTGTTAGATGACTCAAATCTGTCCAGGTATAAGGTCTCACACAGTGTGATACTTAGACCATAAAGTAACACTGTTATTTAGCACTTGGAAATGTTCCCAAACGGGCACTGACACCTCTTGAGGAACAACCGAGTTAAGTTCGTGGCCAAGAGCCTGAGAATAAGACTTGGCTACAATTTTTTTAAAAAGTGTTTCTTGGGATGCTGTGGGAGAGTAGCCTTAAACAAAAGACAGCCCAAAACTTCAGGTGTTATTTTAAGGTCCAAGCTTACTGATCTGTCAGCAGCAGGGAAAGAAGAGTTGAGGTTGTTTATAAAATAAGTGCAGTATTTGCTGAGGTATTAGTGGTAGGCCAGGGAATCAGAAAGGCAGAAAGCAGCTTCTGGGAGAAAAATGTTCTTATGGCCGAGAACAAATGAATACTTTGAAAAGGAGGTTGAAATAAAAAGGCATAGTGAGATCATTACTGGAGAAAAGAAAGGAGGGAACCCATTTTTGTCCATTAGCAACTTGGTTAAAACGAGCTAAACTGCTGGCCCTGTGAATTGCATAAGCAACTTGTCTTAACAACCTAGCGAGGGGACAGGCCAGCAGCAAAAGCCAGTCCTGGGAACCCCGGGTGCTTGACAGCCTCAGGGCACCCCAGCTCAGTCACCTAGGACCGCGCCAAGCTTGCTCGCCCGCTCACACACACACCCCTTCTCAGTTTCCACCAGCCTGTGGAACGTGGGAAGCAGCCCTGAGCAGCAGTGGATGTAACATTTCATAACCAAGGATTCATTCATTTTTTTTCAGCTGTTTATATAGGACCTCCTCAGAGCCAGACATGTTTCGGACGTGCTCCCTCCCCACGTGCACAAAGTACATAATCAAAAAAAGTGACAGAAGGTAGTGCTCGTTGTGGGGGGACCAGCGAAGAGCAAGAGTAGGGTGTGCAAAACTCTACCCCGAACTTGGGCCCATCTTTGGATTTGGGGACCATAGAGCCCCGGAGCACCCTTCCCACCCTCAAATAATATTTCAAGGATGTGGATTTGCACTTTGGGAAGCTTCAGTAGTGGAGGAGCAGGTTGCTGGAGGAATCGAGGGGCGGGTTTGGGGGCAGCAGTGGGATCACCAGCCCCTCCAGTCTACGGTGTCAGGCTAGGGGCTTGTTGACAATCGATACAATCCCTGCCGACCGTGAGGGGTCCCTCCCCACACTCACCCCCTCATCCATCCCCCTCCCCCCGGTGTTTGAGAGCCAGGGTCTGAAAGTGACAAGCTTTCTCACTCACCCAGGTGGGCCATTCCCTATCAGGTACCTCTGTTCTGGCCTCAAACCGTTAGATCAAGATGGTGGGAGTGACAAGTTGTGGGAAGTTAGTCTGTGAAAGTTAATACAGCCTCAGCGGTGCGTGGGGACTTAGGAATGGCCTCGTGATGCGGACTCTGCACGGTATTTAGCATGTGTCATAACTGTAGTTCCTCCCGTAAGGCGGCAGGTTAGCAGTCACAGACGCCTCCCGCGCTCGGGTCTGCAAGTCAGTGTGGCGGTTCCACGCCGGGCCCTGGGTCTGATCCAGGCCTGCTGCACAATGTGTCCCTTATTCTGTTGTGGGTCCCAGGTGAGGGAGGAGCACTCCCGGGGTGTGTTCTTTCTCATGGCAGGAGCACAAGCGGCCGGGCCAGCCCTTGCCCACAGGTGTGTGTTGGGCATACTTGTTCCGTTGGCCAGAGCACAAAGCCAAGCCCGACTGGGGGGCGGGGGACCGGTACACACCCAGGGAATGATGACAGCACGGATGTCGCAAGATAGTTTCAAAGATTGGAAAGAAATCACAAAATTTGTAGTAGACGGTGAATCATTTTCCTCCTCTGTGTTACAAACAGCTTGTCATTTTAAAAAGTTAATTGTTTATAATAAAAGCTTTGGGCATCTGGAGGGAGGAAGACCAGGGATTGGAGGAGAGGTGGGGTCCCTGTGGTTAGACCCCTCCTAAGCTACAGCAGGGCCCCGGACGCTCTGCGCCCAGGACAGTTTGGTGACCCTGCTGTACTCTGTTGCTCTGTTGCCACCACCACCCCCTCCCCCCCGCCCCAGGTTTCTGCAGGACCCTTTGGAAAGGCCAAAACACCACAGGGAAGCCTGCCAGGTGGGAGGTGCTGGGAACCGAGGAAGCAACAGTCTTGAGGGGCCCCAGCAGCACCCTAGATGGAAGAAGCAGACCCTTGCAGCCCGCCCCCTCCAGGCTTCTGGGTGGTCCGCGTGACAGGACTGGCCGGGGAAGGACACCGGTCAGGACAATCCGGGTAGTTCGGGGCCAACGGGAGGCCTGGGATCTAGGGCAAGTGCACAGGGGTCACGGAAGGTGCTGCCCCAAACCCGGCGGGGACACACGGGGACCCTTTGGGGAGGATGCTGCAGCTGGTGCCCCGGCGTCGGCCACAGGACCCTGCCATCAAAATAGCACAGGCCACCAGTGCCGCCCCACTCCCACAAGTGATTCTCCGCCGCCTCTGCCTTGCGCTCGAGATGAAAAGTGCCAGGAGGGAGGTGATCGGGTAAAACCTCAGGTGTGCCTGGGTCCTGGCACCTCAAGCTTTGGTAGGAGGGGCCTCTCGGCCAGAACTCACCCAGTCAAGGATTTTGCCCGAAAAGGAGGGGTCCTCTGATGCTGGGTCACCAATGATGATGACAAAAGTCCACTCCACCGATCCCGTGAATCCCGTGACTGACATCCACCCTCATCCCAGGCCACAACTGTGCCTGCAGCCACTGGGTGTCCCCACCCCCAGAAGGGAACTGGGAGTCATCCAAAGCCACTTACCAACTACCCTTGGAGGCGTCGCTCCGCCCTCTAGTTTGTCGTGCTGCTGTCTATTCTAGAAGGTATGGCTTGAAGATCACTACCACAGCGTAGTCCTCCCTGTCCCAACTGCACCTCCTGGGGCAGGGGCGGGGGGCGGGGGGGTGGACCTGATTCTCCTATCTTCCACTGAGAGCATGGACTGCGACAGGCTGAATGCAGAAGCAGACACGGCAGTGCAGCCGCCTGCTTTCTGTTAAGCCAGACATGAAACGTGTGCAAAATGAGAAAACAATTATCACTCTCCTACGCATCAACGAAACGTTTTTGTTTTAGAAAATCCGGTTATTTTTCACTTTAAAAAAAACAACATGGTTTATTGTTTTTAAATGAATGAATTTATTGTTCTTGTTTTTAAATGAATGAATATATTTTTTAAAGCTCTTGGCTTTAATTTCTACCCTGGTGAACGTAGATAGGATTCACTGAAACAAAAGCTCCTTGGGTCCTGGACAACTTCAAGTTCAAGGGGTTCTGTGGCCACACGCTTTGAGAACAGCTGCCCTACATTATAGTGGGGGAAGGAGAGGAAAGAAAATTAAACCTGAGTGAAGTAGAGCAAAACCAGTGTGACACAGCGGGGTTGCAAAATGCCAGATGCTGTGCTTTCTGTGACAGATCACGGGATGGCTTGTGTCCTCTGCCCCTCCACACTCCCTGTGTGCTGCAGGCCCCTGGGCTAGGTGGGTGACTGACCCCAGTGGGGTCACGCACACCGAGGGGCCTGAGCCCGCTGTTGGTCCCTGGCGGTGGCTTTCATTTCACTAGAACTAAGAGGAGCCTAGGGGGCCACCTGAGTCTGGCCACATGCCTATCTCCATTTTGTGGCGGTGGCACTATTTCCCCTCAACAGTCCTTCCCAAGGGCAGCTGTGTTGGCTGGGGTGGTCGGTCCTGACCTCCCGGAGGAAACGGGGAAGGATGGCCACTCCCCAGAGCACACAGGCCACCTTTGCTCTGCATTCGCAGGATGTCCTGTTTGTTAAATGGCTTGCGGAAGGGCGGGGCAGGGGAAGTGGGTTCCGAAGGCTTTCTCCACCACAGCAGCTCAGCCCTCTGCTCCCCACAGCCCCTACCTCTCCCCTCCCGAGTGTGTGTGTGTGTGTGTGTGTGTGTGTGTGTGTGTGTCTTCTCTCAGGCCTCCGCCACAGCCAACCTGGGCCTCAAGCTCCCTCCTGGGACATGAGCAGCATGTGTCCGCCACACCTCTCATCCTGCCCGGACCCCTGCTGGCTCCCCTCCCCTGTCTGTCACGGGCCTGCCCTCCGGGACAAGTGCCTCACGCGACCCATCCGTGAGTGACACCAGCCCTCCTTCCTCTTCTCCACGCCGTGACCCTCCTCCTCTGGCCTCCCTGAGCCACTCTCCGGAGCTGACACTTGACCAGCCACGTGTGGCCGGAGTTCCATCCCTCGAGGCCACCCTGGTGTTTTGGCCTTGCCCTTTCAGGTTTCCAGGGGCGGTGAGTGGGCTGGGAAGTTCAAAGACTTGCCCACCAGCCTAGACCTTTCTGAGAAGCCAGCCCCCCACCACCCAGCACCCTGGGTAACCAGCCGCCAATGGGAACAAAGTCCAGGCCCTCCCACTGTTGGTGACAGTTGCCCCGGGCCAGTGCTGATGTCCAGCCTGGGCTGCCGCTGCCCTGCCCCCCAGGCTGCCCTGCCGCACCCCGGATGCACATCCCCCTCTCCCCTCGGTTGTGCCGCATGTTTAATGACACAACTCCCAGGTTGGCACGGAGGGGGGGCCTTGCTGTCCTAGTCATTTGAACATTAAGGCCCCTTTCTCTACTCAAGCCCTGGCTTGCCCTTCTCTGTCCCTCCCCCACTTAGCCTCCCACTCTGTCCTTGGTCCCTGACAGGCTCTTGTCCCTCTGCAGGGGACACCCGAGCCTGGTCTGGCTGACCCTGAGGACCAGGCCAGACTCTGCCCTAACCCTGCGGTGCTCTCAGTGACCCACATCAGACACACTCCCAAGAGGGAGGAGATCAGGGCTGCGGCCACCTTGGCCCAGGCCCAGGCCTGGTCCCCAGAGTCCAAACATGGCCAGGCATCCAGCCTGGGACTGTCTCTGAGGGTCACCATCCTCCCGAGAGTCTTCAGGCCGAAGTCACAAGTGGGGAGATGGGGCCTGGCCTGGGATGTCCCTGAGGCCCTGCCTACCCATACACCCCACTTGGGACCCCTCAACCGGAGAAAAGGGGTCATTTCAGAGCAGGCCATGGGGCCATCCAGTGTTTCACTGGTGGCCTGGGCCAGCCCCCGGGGTCCATGGGAGGGAGAGGCCTAGAAAGGAAGAGGGTGCCGGCCCTGCCCTGAAGAGGACAGCACGCTCCCACACTGCAGCGCGGAGCAACAATTGGCCATGGCCAAAAACACAGTCTTAGCTCAGACCTTCGTGAACTGGATGGACTAACACAGACTTATTTCTCATGGTTCTGGAAGCTGGAAGTTCAAGTCCAGGGTGCCAGCGAGGTCAGACTCAGGGGAGGACCCTCCTCCCAGCTTGCGGATGGCGACCTTCTAGCTGCGTCCGCACATGGCAGAGAGAGAGGAAGCAGCTCTCTTGTGTCTCTCCTCCTCCCCCTCCCCTCCCCTCCCCTCTCCCTCCCCCTCCTTCTTCGCCTCTTCTTCCCCCTCCTCCTCCTCCTCCTCCTTCTTCTATGTTTATTTATTTATTTAGAGAGCAGGGAGAGAGGAGGGGCAGAGAGTCCCAAGCAGGTTCCAAGCTCTCAGTGCAGAGCCTGATGTGGGGCTCAATGTCATGAACTGTGAGATCACGACCTGAGAGTAGGACACTTAACTGACTGAGCCCCCAGGTGCCCTCATGTCTCTTCTTACAAGGACACAAATCCCATCATGGGGCCCCAGCCTCATGACCTCATCAGAGCCTAATTAGCCCACCCCCAGATACTGTCACAGGGGGAGGTAGAGCTTCAATGTATGAATGCGGGGGTTGGGGGCCACAATTCAGTCCATGCCACACACTATGCACAAAGGCCCAAAGGCAGGGGACCAAGCCCAACGTTCGCTCAGCTCACATTTCCTGAGTACCTACTGTGTACCAAGTGCAGTGGGCTCACCCCACACAAGGCATGGCCCCTGCGCTTGAGAAATTCCCAGGCCCCCCCAGGGCACGCAGGCCTCAGAGTGTCCCAGTGACAGAGATACTCTTATAGAGTGACACCTGTGCTGGGGGGGCGCGGCAAAGGGCAGCCGGGAACCCAGTAGGGCCTCGGCGGAAGTGGGGGTCGGGGGGACGGCAGCCCCAGGAGAGGGGGCTGGGGCAGTGCTGGAGTGTGAGTGGGGCCCGACTGTGTAGACACAGAGCATGGGCTGGCCTGGGGCCATGGAGGGAAGGAGGAAAGCTGCCCTCAATAAGGAACCTCACAAGAAATGCAGAGGCAGAATGAACAGTGAACCGGGCGCCCTGCTGAAGGTCATCCAGGAAGGCTGACCTCCCATCTTGCTTCTGTGGCACTCTTAGCCCCAGCGCTTGGTGATCTGCACCCCCACGGTCACCTGTCACAGCTGCATGTGTCACATCCATCGGAAGCGATGGTCATCCGAGAGAAGCGGTAGTTCCCCTGTGTCTCTGCATCAGGGAGGAAAGCCTTCCCGGAATCCCAAGGCTCTTCCTTCATTCCACTGGGTGGGATCTGGACACAGACTGAAGCTGTGGTGAGGACGGGCGCAGCCCCCACGAGGGTGTAGACCTGCCCTGATTCCCATCCTGACGAGGGTGAAGGATCGCCTTCCTGGGCCCCAGAGGGGAACCTGGGGACAGCAGAGTACCCTGTGGGTGACGGTGGGCAGAGGGGCACTCAAGAGATCGCATGTCCATGTTCCTTGGGAGGGATCCAGGGGGCACGGGAGGGAGTCAGGAGGGGAGGGAAGCAGGGATCAGGTCTTGACTGACCTTGAGAGCTGAAAGGTGAATTTTAATACCCAGAAAGCCATGGAAACTGCTAAAGGACTTAAGCAGATTTCTGTTTTAAAAGATCATTCTATAATAGAAAAAAATTGGAAGGAATCTAAATGCCTAAGAATTAGGGATTAGTTAAATACTTCCTACATACAAAGGCTAGAATCTTGAGCAGTCTCTTAAAAAGATATTTTACAAAGAATTCTCAGAGTCTAAGAAAGCTCAATATTATACTGAGTTGGGAAGGGCAGGGATGGAAATGCAAGATAAAAACAATGTTAAAATATTCACAGGAAAGGAGCACCTGAGTGGCTAGGTGGGTTAAGCTTCCGACCTCTGCTCAGGTCATGATCTCACGGTTCTGTGAGTTCGAGTCCTGCGTCGGGCTCTGTGCTGACAGCTCGGAGCCTGGAAATTGCTTCAGATTCTGTGTCTCCCTCTCTCTCTGCCCCTCCCCTGCTTGCGTTCTGTCTCTCTCTCTCTCTCTCAAAAATAAAATAAAACATAAAAAAATTTTTTTAATTCATAGAAAAAAGACTGAAAGGAATAAACCCAAGTGGTACTTGTCCTTCTTTCTACTTTTTCCACATTTAATCATTTTGCTATGATGGGCATGTTTAACTGTTACCTTTCAGAGAAGGGGGCAATTCTGAATTTTGACAAAGTACACTTGTTCCAGGGACAATGAGTAACGGGGGGAGGGAAAGGTATGAGAGGCATTTTTTAGAACGATCTGTTGAGAACAGGGGTGTAGGGCATGCTGAGTTTGAGATGTGACCCAAGCGGTGAGGTGGGGGGGACAATTCAGAAACTCCCTGGCGTGGGAAGCGAAGGGGGCTTCTGGCAGGGACGACCGCGTGGAGGGTAGAGGGGGGCAGCAGCCCCTTCCCAGACCCCCAGAGCTCTGGGTCCCTGTCTCGGCCTCCCCTTCTGCCCCTTCCTCCGGCAGGAAGACCCCTGAGTCACCTACACTGTAGCTGGGACAGCCAGCCGTCCCCCCCCCCCAGTACAGCCCATGGTGAGTAGGAGAGAGAGGGCCCCATCACATCCTGGACCCCAAGCACCTCCTCTGAGTAGCCCTAGATCCTATAGGCCATGATGATGTCAGCCCCACCCCAAAAGACACTGTGTGCGTCCCCAGAGCAGGGTCTGTTCAGGCTCGGGAGGCAGTGGCCGCGATGGTTATCGGTGCTTTCCAAATGTCAGAAAGAGTTCAGGGGTGGCTTCAGCAACACACACTGCCGCGTTTGCCTCCACTCTCTCTGGCACCTGGAAATCACACGGGTGTGGCTCTTAGCACTCACCCTGCCATCCCGGAGCCAGACACAGAACACGGTCTCCTGGGGGAAAGGGCCCTGGTACGGGCCGGAGACCTGGGTTTAAATCCCCCATGAGGGCCACTGAGCTCTCTGAGCCTTTGGGGTCAACTTTGTAAGGCCACCAAGGAGGTCACCGCTGTGAGAGCCGATGGCCTGAGACACAGGGAGCCAGCCCAACTCTGGGGGCCCCCAAGTGGGGCTGGAAAGCCTGGCAAGTTTCCTATCAGCCCTGCCCTGCCCCTCACCCCCAGTTCACTGGCCTGCGGCCCGCAGCCTCTCTGGCAGTCCATGACCCCCTGGGTCACAGCACCCCTGCACTGCTCACGGGAACCCCACATGGTGGGCTGTGGCCTAGGCCATGAACCCTTCAGCCTTTCCCACACTCCTTCCCCAGACTGGAGTGTCACCTGGGCCGTGCCTCTGTTCATGTCTATACCCCACTGTGTCCAGAGCCCCATAGGTGATCGACAGTTCTCGAGAGAGGGAAGTGAAGTCCAGGTTCAGGGCCTCCTCACGTGATTCACCAACAGACACACCCCGAGCCTGGTTGTCAGGTCAAGGGATTGAGGCACAGCCATACACAGCTCGCTCTGGATGTAAGTGTGTTAGTCTTTGATGGCAGCCATAACAAGGTATCCCCAACTGGGTGACTTGCGATGTTTATCTTCTAACGGCTCTGGAGGTGAGAAATCCAAAGGCAAGGTGGCTGTATGGCCAGGCTCCCTCCCAAGGCCACAGGGAAGACTCGATCTTCGGTGCTCTCCTTACCATCTGGTGGCATCAAGCAATCCTTGGCATCCTTTGCCTTTCAGGCACGTCTCTGCGTCCATCATCACATGCTTTCTTCCGTGTGTGTCTGCATCTCTCTGTCTGGATCTGCCTCTGCTTTCCTTTGTAAGGACCCCAGTCACTGGCTTAGGGCCCCCCAAATCCAGCAGGACCTCACCTTAACTTACAGCTGCAAAGACCCCATTTCCAAATAAGGTTACAACCCCAGGTACAGGGGGTTAGGACTCGAAGAGCTCTTTTGGGGGGGGGGGGACACGATTCAGCCCTAATGAGAAGGGTCACCGTAGGTGGCCTCATCTCTGCAGGATGAGTGAGCCTAAATGGTTAGCAGCGGGATGTCTCCCATGTGGGGACTTTCTCAGCTAGAGGAGCCTCCCTCCGTACCCTTCTGGGGAGCCTCTTCCCGCTCAGGGTCTCTCCCCTTGGCATTGGGGCCCGGGGTGAGGTGAGGCACCCGCTCACAGCGCCCTGAGAGGAAGCCACAGCGGGCCTCAAACCCCACGGGTCCCCTTCTCTGAGGGGTCACACTCGGCCTGAGGGTCCCTGCAGGTGGGTCACCTTCACCTGAGGAACCTTTCCGTGAGGGGGGGCCCAGGTTGCTCTCCGGGCCGAACTATTTTGGGTCAGAAGTCTCTCCTCAAATCCTCCCCGGGGGAAGTTCAGGCTTAATTATCAGGCTAGTGGAGGGGAGAGGCATGACTCTATGCACAGGGCGCAGGATGGTGGTCCAGTCGTAGATTCGAGTTTGTCTGTGGAAGCTCAGAGACGCCCCGCCAGCAGGGGGCGGTGTGGCGCCCTCACCACCGAGTTCAGCGGGCCAGACAGATGGCGGAGGCGGCCTCAGAGCTCTGCCTCTATGGTATCCCCCCCTAACGATGCTACTTTCACTAGTGCTGGAGCTCCCAGAATCTGGCCGCGAGGCCGCTCCTTCGAAGTCCAGGCCCGAGTGCAGCCCTCACCCCAGCACGGTCTGCTTTGGGTCCCCGTGAAGGTGTGCAGCTAAAACCCCCTCTGCCTTCGAGTCTTAGCTTTGGCCCCTCCTCCTCCAACAAGCTTTCCTTGACGCCCCTCCCCACGTACCCTGCTGGATTAGCGGGGTCCCCAGCGGTTTCTACACGTGACTCCCTACCGCGCAGGACCACAGCTACTCAGGCCTGGATCCCCGAGCCCCTCCCCCCCGCCCGCACACTGTCTGCTGGACAATAAACTAGACCTTGAGGATGTTATGCTGAGTGAAGTCAGTCAAGCAGAGAAAGACAAATAGCGTGTGGGCTCCTTATATGCGGAATCTAAAAACAAAACCCAAAGTCACAGGTGCAGAGAACAGGTGGGGGTGGGGTGGGGTTGTGTGAAATGGAGGAAGGGGATCAAAATATACGCACTGCCAGTTATAAAAGAAATAAGTTATGAGCATAGGGATGTAATGCAAAAACAAACAAACAAAACCCCAAAACACACAAGGATAAGCGGGGGTGAGGAACTGAGGGCATTCGCGCCAGCTCCTGGAAGTGTCTGGGGGGTAAGAAGTGAGAAGCCAGAGCAGAGAGCAGGGAGGCGGCAGGGTGGGGAGCAGGGGTGGCGAGAAGCACCCCAAGCCGCTGGGCACAGAGGCGGCCTCCGCAGCCGGGGCACGGCCGCCACTGGGAGTGGCGACGGGAGGGCAAAGGTTCAGGTCCGAGGCCCCGGGAGGAGGCGGGCAAAGGCCAGCCTGGAGCCACCCACGTGATGTGCCAGGCAGGGCAGCGGATCCCACAGCGCCCTTGTTCCTGAGGTCGGAGGGCGGCAGGGTGCCGCAGCGGCGTGGTTCCGGCGCCCCAGCGCCCGCTGCGACCACTCCCAGGGGCGCCACCGGAGACTGGGAGCTGCGATCCAGGCCCCAGCGGCTGGACAAGCCCCGTGCTCTCTCAGCTGGACCTTCCATTCCCTGGATCCAGCAGCGCCTGATGCAGGCACGCACAGCCTTTCTGCCAGAGGGAGGTGCAGGTGGCGCTGAGGCTGGATGGGCCTCTGACTACAGCCTATGTCTGCTGGAGCCGTGAGCCAGTCTGATGGTGGCAGTCCTCTCTTCCTGAATACCTGTCCTCCTGGGGGCCACTGTGAGACCTCTGGACACTCCAGGCCCAGGGTGGCCCCAGGCTCCTCAGCTGGGGATTGTGGCCGCCCTCCGCTCCCCCACCCCACCAGCTCCCTCTCTGTCCCCAGGACACAGGGCTCAGGCAGCCTGCCCAGCACCTTCACCTTTGGGGCCCTCTCATCCCCGCCTCGTGGAGAGGCTGGGAGCCACAGAACGCTGTGATGTGCCAGGCTCAGGGCAGGAGCGTGGCACCTGGACCCGCCCAGCAGTCCTCCCCACCCCCACGCCACCTCAAGGGGACCCATTGCACCTCTTCTGGCTCAGGGTCCACCTTACCGTGGGTGGTTTTTTTTTTTTTTTTAAGTTTATTTTTGAGAGAGAGAGAGTGCACACACATGTTCATGCATGTGAGGAAGAGGCAGAGAGCGAGGGAGAGAGAGGATCCCAAGCGGGCTCCACGCTGTCAACACGGAGCCCAACACAGAGACACAATTTCCATCTCACAAACCATGAGATCATGACCTGAGCTGAAATCAAGAGTCAGATGCTTAACCCACTGAGCCACCCTGGCGTCCCCATTGTACCGTGTTTTTATATGCCAGCTGGGCTCGGGTCAAGGGCACTGGAAGAACGTGAGAAAGTGATGGCCAGCACCTTGAAGGGGAAGGAGAGGCCAGCCTGCCCTGACAAATGAGACCCAGCAGGAAGTACAGCAGGTGAGCACACGGCTCTGCTGGCCGGGTGACCAGGGGGAAGTGGGGGCTGGGCTGACTTCCCATCACTGGCAAGTTCTATGTGGGGATGCAGCCTGGCGCCACTCCTCCCACTCCGGCCTTGTCCCGGTGCCCAGGGCCCCGGTAATGACCATGATATGCCAGGCAGGAAGGTACGAGACTGCATCAACCCCCACTGTACGCTTCGGTCCTGAGATGGAAGTCCCCCTCTGTCCCCCAACCCCGTGACCCAGAGCTCCCCTTTGAAAGACTCCCCACACTTACCATTCACGCTTGTGATTTGCAACTACCCCCGTGGCCGTGGCTGTGGCTGGTGGGTCAGTGGCTCAGGGAGCGCAGGCGCTGCTGATTTAAAAGACGGGATCTGTGTGCAAATTCCTTTCAGTTTTCTCAGGGAGTTCAGGAAGGACTTGAGGAGTTTCTGCCTGTCCCTTTCTGTGATCTTCCTGACTTCAGCGCAGTTTTCTCAGTTTGGAGGTTTTTCATGCAATCTTGAAGTGATCCGTTATTTTATCGTCTTCAGTTAATTTTGTGTGCATTCCTTTCCTCTTTTTCAATTTGCTGGTAAGTACTGGACCCAGCTGCCTAAACTCATTTCTCTAAAACTGCCTTTGCTTCCTCTTCCAGGTCCCCCGAGGAATACTCCCAAGTTCCCACCTCCTCACCCTCCTGGGTCCTGAGTTGGCTTACACTTCCTCTCCATCCTGTGGCTCCTTCTACTTCCCCAAAGGGGAAAACTGCCGTCCAAAGCATCTTCTACGGTTCTCTACAGTTCTTCGGTTTGGTAGATTGTGCGGGCTGTTTTGGCTGAAGCTACCTGAAAGGTGATGTGTTTTCATCCATCTTCTTAATCTTTCTGGTGGGGCAAAGCCATTACCCCAACTTGTCTGAATATCACAGTCTCTCATCTTGCAGGTATTTTGGAAAATTCCCTGTTTTATTTTTATTTTTTTACTTTTTAAAGTCTATTTATTTTGAGAGAGAGCATGCACAAGCAGAGGAGGGGCAGAGAGAGATCTCAGGCAGGCTCCACGCTGTCAGCACGGAGCCTGATGATGTAGGGCTCAATATCGTGAACCGTGAGATCACGCCCTGAGCCAAAATCAAGAGTCAGACATTGAACTGACTGAGCCACCCAGGCACCCCAGAAAATTCCCTATTGTAAGCTCAAGAGATCGAGTGTTTGTGTTTCCTTTTTCCAACAAGAAGAAAGTTATCTTACATAATTTTGAATCCCAAGAGAGGACTCCATAGCTCATTGGTTCAATCACTTAATGACCCCATCCAGGACCTATGTCTTTCCATCTGCTTCCATAGTGACTTCAGCCTCAGCCCAGTGAGTAAGATGGCCACGGCAGGGCCCAGCGACATGAGAGAGAGCATCACATCCATTGGCTCTCTGCTGAGAATGAGGAAACCCTTTCCCAGAAGGTTTCCAGCAGCTTTCTCTTCCCACATCATTGGCCTGAATTCTTTCTTTGTTTAATCGCATCTATAAATATATACAAGAAGGTTTGCCACTTTTGCCATTTTTAAGTATACAATTCTGTGGCATTCATTGTACTCACACAGTTGTGCAACTGTCCATTCTATCCATTTCCAAAACCTTTCCATCATCCCAGACACATACTCTGTAGCCATCAAGCAAGAACTCCCCATTCCCTTCTCTCCCCAACTCCCCAGGAACCCTGTCTCTATGAGTTCGCCAATTCTAGATATTTCAGGTAAGTGGAATCATAGCGTATTCATCCTTTTGGGTCTGCTTCTTTCATCTAGCTTGTTTTCAGGGTTCATCCACGTTGTAGCTTCTATAAGAATTTCACTCTTTTTTTGGTCCATCATGTGGATAGACCACATTTTGTTTATCCACGTCCGCTGATGGGCGTTTGAGTTGTGCCCTCCTTTTACCTATTGTGAATAAGGCTGCAACAAACGGCAACACACAGGGATCTCTTCAAGGCCTTGTTTTCAATTTTTTTGAGTACATACCTGGAAGGGAGATTGCTAGATCATACGATAATTCTCTTCAGCTTTCTGAGGCAGTGCCAAACTATTTCCCACAGTGTCTGCACCGTTTTACATTCCCACGAGCAATGTATCAGGCTTCCAATTTCTCCACATCCTTGTCAACACTTAGTTCTTTTTTTATGATAGCCATGCCAGTAGATGGCATCTCATTGCGGTTTTGATTGCTTCCCTAACGATAAGTATATTCAGCAACTGTTCATGTGCTTATTGGACATTTGTATATTTTCTTTGGAGAAATGTCTATCCGGGTCCTTTGCCCGTCTTCTAATTGGGTTATTCATCCTGTTATTGCTGAATTTTCTCTCTTCATACATTCTGGGTATTAACTCCCTATCAAGTATGTGATTTGCAAATATTTTCTCCCATTCTCTGGACTGTCTTCACTCTGTTGATAACATCCTTTGAGGCACAGAAGTTTTTTAATTTTGATGAAGGTGAATTTATCCATTTTCCTTTTGTTTCTCATGCTTTTGGAGTTATATCTAAAACCCCACTGCAAAATCCAAGGTCATGAAAATATATACCTGAGTTTTCTCTTGGGAATTGTATGGTTTAGTTTGTATATTTAGGTCACTGATCCACTTGAGTTCATTTTTGTGGACACTGAGGCAGAGATCCAATGTCATTCTTTTGCAAGTGGAAATTCAGTTGTCCCAGCATCACTTAAGAGACTATCCCTGGGGCGCCTGAGTGGCTCAGTCGGTTAAGCTTCCAACTTCGGCTCAGGTCATGATCTCATGGTTTGTGGGTTCGAGTCCCGCTTCAGGCTCTGTGCTGACAGCTAGCTCAGAGCCTGGAGCCTGTTTCAGATTCTGTATCTCTCTCTCTGACCCCCCCCCTGCTCATGCTGTCTCTCTCTCAGAAATAAATAAGATATTTATTATAATAAAATATTTATAAAAGAAACTATCCCTTCCCTATTGAATGGTCTGTATGTCTAGCCTTAGGCCACTACCACACTATTTGATTACTGTAGGCTTGTAGTAAGTTTTATTTATTTATTTATTTATTTATTTATTTATTTATTTATTTTGAGAGAGAGAGAGAACTTGGTGGAGGGGCAGAGAGAGAGGGAGAGAGGATCCTAAGCAGGCTCCACGTGCTCACAGCAGGGCTCAAATTCACAAATCGTGAGATCATGACCTGAGTCAAAATCAAGAGCAGGACACTTAACCAAATGAGGCACCCAGGCTCCCTGTAGTAAAATTTCAAACCAGTAAATGTGAATCTTATGGCTTTGTCCTTCTTCAAGACTGTTTTGGCTACTCAGGATCCCTTGAAATTCCTTATGAATTTCATAGGCTTTTCCATTTCTGCACAAAAGGCTGCTGGAAAGTTGTTGGGGATTGCATTGAATTTGTAAATCTTTTGGGATGTTTTTGACTTTTTAACAATATTGTCTCCCCACCCATGAACATATATTTCCACTTATTTAGGTCTGCTTTATCTTTCAACATTTGTTTTGTTTTTAGTTTTCAGCGTAGAAGTTCTTATTTTTGGTTAAATTTAGCCCTAGTTATTTTATTCTCTTAGATGCTATTGTAAACAGAACTGTCTTGTTAATATCTTTTTTCTTATTGCTTTTACAAGTGTAAAGAACCACAGTGCATTTTTGTGTGTGGATCCTGTACCCTGAAACTTGACTGAATATTTACTAGCTCTAGTAGCTTTCTTGCAGATAGTTGGGATTTTCTATACATGGGGTTATGTCATCTGCATATACAGTTTTGTTTCTTCCAATTCGATTTAGATGCCTTTCACTTCCTTTTCTTATCTGATTTTCTGCCTAGGACTTTCAGTACATGTTGAATAGCAGTCGTGAACTGGGCACTTGCCTTGTTCCTGATTTCGGGAGATCTTTCAGCACTTTATCATTGAGTTTGGTGTTAGCCGTGGTTATTTCCTATATGGTCTTTATCACACTGAGCCACTTCCCTTGAACTTCTAGTTTTCTGTTTTTCTCATGCAAGCGTGTAAGATTTTGTCAAACACGTTTCTGTGTTAATGGAGATGATCATTCTTCCCCTTTCATCCTATTAGCGTGTTGTATTACATTGGTATTTTTGTGTTGAACCACCTTGTCCTCCTGGTATAACCCCACCTTGGTCATGGTGTACAACCATTTACTATGCTGCTGGATTCAGTTTATTGGTATTTTGATGAGGATTTTTGCATCTATATCTATAAGGGATGTTGGTTTGTAATTTTCTTGTGATATCTTAATCTGGGGTAAGGGAGAAGGGAGCTCCAAAGCTCTAAGCAGAGCCATGTAGGCGGCTCCAGAAAATCTGGAGGCAGGACGATCAGCCTCATTGGGTCAGCAGCATGGCCTGGGAGAGCACTGCTGGCACGGAATCTCCATGCAGGCAGAACTGTTGTGGTGGACGCTCATTGCCGTGCACCGAATATCTAAGAGGGAGCCTAGCACATAGTAGATGCTCAGTCAATAACTGTTGAATGAATTGATGAATACAAAGTTGGAAGAGACCCAGGCTGACAGGCTATTGCAGGTGTTCTATTTCTTGACTGTGGTGCTACAGCGCCCCCCTGTGGAACTGGTGGGGAGAGCCACCTAGATGCGGGCAGCTCTAGAATGACAGGCAGCGTCAAGGCAGAGGTCAAAGGGCTCAGGACGCAGCCCTCAGCACTCTGCTTGCTAAGGGAGCAGAGGGTCCCAAGACTAGCCCAAATCAACCAGGTCTTCCTAAGGAGCTGGGTCTATGTTCTGGCTCCGCTGGAGATAAGCGGGCACACCTGGGTCCATATCATGACCGGGACAAGTGTACCAGCTATGGCCTAGACGCACTGCTCACCAACCCCCGCGACACACACACACACACCCCCGGATGTCAGTAATAGGAGGCTCGTTCACCAGTATCTTAGGGAGACGGCCCTCGGGGGAACCCTGTGTACTGAAGGAGGTAACCCCCACACCCTAGTGAGCACGGATCCTGCTGGACCGAGATCCAGGCAGGCAGGCCCGGGGCTTCCCAGAGAGAGCCCAGAGGCTGGAAGGACAGATTGTGGGTCTGGGGAAGCGCAAGGTTGGACAGGGTTTCACAGCACAGGCCAGGCTCACCCCGGAGCTCTTGAGATAACTTTATGGATAAACAGACCAACTGCTTTCCTCTTACCGCACGTCAGCAACACTGTAACCAGCCCATCACAACTGTGATTTGCCTTTTAGGATAAGCCCATGGGAAAGCGAGTGGGTAAAAATGATGACACAGGAAGTTCTAAGTAACACACAGATGTGGCGACACTGCAGTCTGTTAACACAGTGAGGTGAGCGATAGGTTGTCCGGGTGCGCCTGGGACGTCCCTGGTTTTAGCACTGCAAGTCCCACGTCCCAGCACCCCCTCAGTCCCAGGCATGCCGGGACGATTGGTGACCTGTATGTGAAGGCCTGAGGCTTGGGATGTGCTGAATCCAGGCTGAGCGTCATCCAGATGTGGCTCAAATCCTGGTCTAACACCCACCGGCAGCCACACTTCCTGGTTCTTCGTTAAGACCACAGAAGTCGTGGTAAGGAGTAAATGGCGAAACCTGAATTAAGGATCGAGTGGGGTCCGTGGAACAGAGTAGGTGCTTAATGGGTTTAGCATTCATTCAACAATTTTTTTTACAATAAAAATTGTGACAGTTTTATGCAAGAACTGCTGAAGTGTTAGTGTTTAATATTTAACAGCACAACTGACCAAGGTCCCAGATGTGAAGTGACCATGTTCAAGAAACCAGGAGGGAAATCACTCTATAAGCTCGTGGAGTATATGGCAGGAAGAATGCACACGTTATAATAGAAAAGCTGTCTCTAGATAGTGGTTGCTTCAAAAAGTCATTTGGGGAGCACATGGGGGGTTCAGTCGGCTAAGCATCCAACTCTGTTTCAGCTCAGGTCATGATCTCAGTCTGTGAGTTCCAGCCCTGTATTGGGCTCACCGCCATCAGCACAGAGCCCACTCTGGATTCTCCATCTCCCTCTCGCTCACTCTCTCTCAAAAGGACCATTAAAAAAAATTTTTTTTTTAGGGGCGCCTGGGTGGCTTAGTCGGTTAAGCGTCCGACTTTCGCTTAGGTCATGATCTCGCGGTTCGTGGGTTCGGGCCCCGCGTCGGGCTCTGTGCTGACTGCCAGCTCAGAGCCTGGAGCCTGTTTCAGTCTGTGACTCCCTCTCTCTCTGACCCTCCCCTGCTCACGCTGTCTCTCTCTCCTAGAAATAAATAAAACGTTTAAAAAAAAATTTTTTTTTAAAGCCATTTGTTCTTCTCTTGGCTTGTAAAAATAGTGTTCCGGATTCCAGGGTAAGTTAGCAAACTTCAGCTCTTTGGCGTGGTAGGTATTTTGTTGTCACCTTCCAGTCCTTCCGCCCCAGCCTGTGTCGCGAGGTCTGCAACGCTGTTCTCCAGGTTGTCCGTGTGCCTACTCGTGTCACCAATTCTTCCAATGATCAGGTGGGACGTGGTCTGAAACGTGCGGAGCATCTGTTGCAGGAGTGTCTGCACCATTGAGGGGAGATCTTGCAAGGTCTTGGGGTCAGTGTCAGTCATGTCCCCGGTTCCCAGCTTTCATTCAACAACTATTTAAGCACCAACTGCACGCCAGGAAGCGTGCTAGGTGCCCCCGATGCAGCAAGGGGTGAGCTTCTATTATCAGGAGGGCAGTTAAGTAACTCACAGGTGCGGAGAGTGGAGATGGGCTGATGCTGGGCGCAAAGGGGGACATCTGGAGGAACTGATGTGCGACCTGAGCCCTCGACGAGAAGCCTCGAGGAACGGGGCCTGGGACCACGGAGTTCCCAGCAGATGGAGGGAAGGCCGGTCAAGAGCGAGGGCAGGCCATGCAAAGGAGTGGAAGCTGGCAGCGCCACTAGCGGCCATGCTGTGGAAGCCAGCAGAGGAGTTTGAATTCCTTGTCCCGGGCAACTGGAGGTCCTTCCGGTTTCGTGCAGAAGGAGGAGCATGAGCTTGTTTCCAGCTACAGCCGGAAAATGGAGTCACCTGATGAAGGCAACTGCCTGATGCAAGTCAAGCCAGATGCTGACTTGGTCAAGGGGTGCGGCTGCAAAAATGAGGAGGCATTTCAGAGACAGACCGAGCAGGACTCAAGGACTGATGGAACATGGGGACACAGAGACAGGAATCAAGGGCCAGTCAACAACTCACTGAGACCAGGAATCACTGAGAAGCAGAAGTCTGGGCATGTGTGGGGGTGGGGAACTTTAGGAGAAGGACTTTAAATTTGGCTTGAGTCTGAGGTGCCCATGTAACATCCACATGCAGCCAGGAGGGTCCTGACAGAGATCTGGGTTGGAGGTAGGGACTTGGGGGCCATGAGCATGTAGATGGCTTCTGGTATGAACTCACGTAACCTTCGCCACACCATGAGGCAGGTACTAGTCTCCCATTTACAAGCGCGAGGCAGAAAGGTTGATGGCTGCGCTCTGATAGGGTATATTTTTATATTATCATAATTCAACAGTTGACCTAAAGTGCTGTTCTTGACTCTCCTACGCTGAGAATTGTGTGTGCCATCGGGCCTTCCTTTCGCAAGCATCTGTTGAGCTCCTACCGCTGGCCAGCGCTTGCCCGGGAGAACCCCTCCTTCTGTCTGCCCCTCCCTACCCCCAATACTTCCTCTGGCCAGATACACCCATCCTGAGCAGGAGCTTCTGACCTGAGGGTTAAGGGATCGATGAGCATGTGGAATTGTATGCAAAACTACCCACCTGTCCAGATGCGTAAGAGAATCCCTAACCTAAAACTGATTAAGAACTAGTGGCATGATTCACAATAGCCAAGGAATCGAGACAACCTGAATGTTCATCAGTGGAGGAATGGCTAAAGAAAATGAGTCCTAAATACAGTGGGATATTACTATTCAGCCACGAGAAAGAAGGAAATCCTACCATTTGTGACAACATGGATGGACCTTGAGGGCATTATGCTGAGTGAAATAAACCAGACAGGGAAAGGCACGTATTGGATTCTATCACCTATATGTAGAATCTAAAAAAGGCAAGCTCGGCAACAGAGAGCTGATGGGTGGTTGTCGAGGGCTAGTGTAGGGAGAAATGGGGAGAGGTTGGTAAAAAGGCACCAAATTACAGCTATGAGTAAGGGCTGAGGATCTAATGTAAAACATTTATGACTCTGTCTTTTAAATGTTAAAGATTTTTGTACAGAAAAAATAAATAAGAAGCAATGGCAAACCACGAGAGAACCCAGAGTGTCTGGTGGGACTTTCGCGTGAACACCTACTCTGCTGGCTTGCCAGCTAGGAGATACTCAGAGCTCTTGAAAGGACAGGACCAGTGGGATTGGGGAGCACGTGGGGAACGTGCAGCGATCACTCCGAGGTGGGAGTGATCCCGTGAGGAGGAAAGGGGCTGTTCCAGGAGCTCTGGAGCCCTGAAGGGTGAAGGTATGTGGGTCGTTCCAGATCCATGCTGTGGTTTCTTTCTGAGGAGACTCTGCTCGGAGCCACGGAGGTTTGACATGGGTCAGCTTCTCCCATGGGAATTTGGGACCCAGGAAGGAAGGGCCTCGGGGTGCCACAGAAAAGGGGAGACCGTGCTCTGTGGCATCTCAGGCGTGGGGAGCCAAGACTAGCAGTGCTGAGGGAAGAGGGTGAGAGGAGGAGAGTGAGAATTCCTGCCCGTGGCCCTACGACCCAGGGCCAGTTCCTTCCCTTTCTGGACCTCTTTTCTGTGCACGGAAGACTGGGACCAGGTCACCCAGAGATGCTACTCCCGCTCCAACTAATTTCCTGGCTTAAGAGCGCGAGCTAGCTCTGGTCTGTGCACGATGCACTTGGAGGTGTGAAGGGTGCACTGCGGGAAGCAAGGGAGTAGGCCGCCAGGGCCCGCGAGGGTATGGGCGACCCTGCTGTGGAGAGAGGGCCTCTCTGCACCCCTGAGGGTCTCTCCTCCATGATGGAACCCCGGAACCTAAGCAGGCGGGGTTGAACGTCCACTGGGCCAATTCACCTTAAGCCAGCACGCCGCCCCCAAACCAACACTGAGCTCGTTTTCTTGGGCCTTGCTGACCTGAGCTCTCTTTGTCTTTCCTTGATACTGACCACAAAGGCCCTTTCTGTGGGTCAGGCTGGGTTCACTTTTTAATGTTTACTATTTTCAGAACAGAAATAACATTCAAATACATGCTTTGGGAGTAGAAACATGAAATTCCTTTTCAAAGTGCAAGCCCTGTACATCTCCATGGCTTAAAAGAGCAATTATCCAGCTGTAGTCCAGCTGAATAATTTTTAATAATTTCCTGAATTTTCTCAGCTCTTTTTCTTTGCATTTTAACAACTGATAACATATACAGCGTCTTCTCCCAAATCTGTGATTGTCTTGGTGCCCCAGTAACCATCTCCTTGCCTTTGGGGATTTACAGCCTTCTCAGGTGTCCTGCCGTCCCCAACTCAAGGTGCCAGGGGGTGCCCTCTGGTGGTCAGGCAGCAGCCAGACCATTCCCGCACCCATTCCCCTCACTTTCAGATCGGTCAGGGAACTCCCCAGATCTTTCCAAGGAGTCATTTTGCCTACATCAGAGTGACTTCGGTTGCTTATTGCCAAATCTCTTTGAGGGCTTCCAGCATAGGTTCCTGCCTCTCTCCCTGCTCATCTCGTTAGAGCCTAAGGAAAGCTCCTTGGTTGCCAAGGCCCATTACTGTCTATCCTCCGTGTGGAAGGGAGAGGAGGGGAGCAGGGAAGAGAATGTTCTCAGGAGCCTCACTGATCTCCTGTGGTGAGTATGACTCCGTCTAGCAGCAATGTTCTTCCCGGGGATGGTGTGACGGAGGACACCCACCCTCTCCCAGACGCTGCCCCACATAACAAGGTGCCATCCCACCCCAGGGGAAGGAACTGAGGTGTGGGTGTCTTACATAATTGAAGGTCTCCTCACTGAGCAGAGCTGTGTTTCTGCTGTAGCTGCTTCTGGAAATGACCACTGGGCCTTCCGGGATGTGCTGGTAAGGACCGACCAGGTTTTTCCGAATCTGAAAATGCCTCCGCTCCCAAATCTGGCACATGTGTGCTAAACTGAACGCCGAGCACGCTGTGCACGGCTTCCATTTGCTCCCTCATGTGCCTGCTAATGGGCTCTGATCTAACAACGGTGCTGAGGACGGAAAACGCTCCCTGTAGGCATCGCCCATCCAGGGAATCGAAGAGCCCGTAACGACAGCAGTGTTTCTCAAAAGCTTTATTTGTGGTCACATCTACGTTGTCACGTCAGTATACGAACAACTCGGTTCGGGGCAGTGCTTCTAATACAGGTCATGTAAAGCTGTGGGACACAATGGATGAATAGTGCACTTGATACAAAAATAAATTACACTTCAAAAGCTACTGCAAAGCTTTACATATATAAAAAGTAAACACAAAATAGTTAGTGAGGTCCTTTAAACTATCATACCCAGGTGAGAAAATTTATTTGTGAAAGTAAAAAGAGCAAGGGGTGCATAGGAGAGCACCTCCCTGATAAAAAGCAATCCTGGGAAGTGACTGAATTAGTGTCTCAAGCAGCACGACAGAGAGACCCACGTAACCCATCTTGAAAGAGGGAATAATTCTGGCTCGAGCACATGTTCACACGGCAGACTTGGTCTCAGGACACACTTCTATAATCCCAACAAATGTCCTTATCCTGAAGGCTGACAGATAGGAAGAGCTTCTGACATTCGTCTGACCATCCAAAAACCAGAGTGTTTACATTTGTGAGAGGGAAAGATGACAAATAATATAGTAATGTACATTCCTTGGGCTGCAGAAGATTCCAGGTTTCCAAGCAACCAAAAGGCTGCAGGCAAGATGAATGAGAAAGCGGTGACGCCTCACAGACGCCCAGAGCTGGGAGGCCCACGACTGCGCCCAGTCCCTGCGCAGATGAGGACGCCAGCGTGCAGACATGTCGGGTCCCCCAGAGATGGCTACACTTGCCTGACTCCTGGGGGCCACTGCGCCAGCCACGCAGCTTGAAGTTGGAAGTGGCACCTGTTTTGTAAATGAGCCTCCGCGGGACACAGCCAGCCCTGCACTTACCATGGTCTTTGCTGCTTTTGTGAAAACCTTCGTTCATCCCTGCTCTAAGTGAGGAGGCTTCTCGGGACCCTTCCTTCTAGACAAATATGGAAGAGCTTTCTCTATGCAAGTGACTCCCGAAGAATTCTGCTCTACAAAGGCCTCTGAAACGACACCTGAGCTTTCATTCCAGGGCTCCTGTAAGAGATTCCAGGGCTCGTGTAAGAGAAGACAGAGGTGCCGGTTTTAGCCAAAACTGGGCGGCACACGAGAACAGGCAGATGCCAGGAACAACCCAGGGCCTTCATCCTTAACTGTCCACGAGTATGTGTGATTGTGCAAAAGCAGATGAAGGTGAAGACAAACAGGTTGTAAGAAATATTTTTAAGCAGAAATTTTCTTATAACGTATAAACATCTTAAGAAAGCTGCTCAGGGCAAGTCTGAATTCATCAAGCTCAAAGAAACCTGCTCATTCCTTTGCTCCGCAGAGTCTCCCGAAGGGCGGGCGTGGGAGGGCGATGCGCCCTGCCCGGGTCTCTGCGGACACTGTGACAGCAGCAAGAAAGAGGGTCTCATTTATCAGCCCCCAGGTTCTGAAGAAGAGCTGAGGGCTGATAGCGGAAGCCTCCCAACCGCACTTTAAGTGCCTCGCCGCCTCTCCCTTCCCCGCCCGGGGCCGTCCCACGGCCTGACCCCAGAGCCCTGTCCTTTCCACTCCCCAGAGGCCGGCAGCAGCACCTGCTGCGTGGCTCTGTACTCGGTGTCCCTGGGACAGGACGCACAGCAAGCCTGGGGACAGGGCAGCTGCAACAACCCAGGCCTGGCGAGCCTCAGGCCCTCGGGACGCCTCCCTTCCCGGCTGAGCCTAATGAGTGACTGGAGTCCGATCTGGAACTGGAAAGTCGGGGAAGGACGTGCCCACAGAGGAGCTGAGCCTGTGGCCAACAGCCTCTTGCTATTCGCTGCCAATCTGGGTCTGTTATCTCGGCTGCAAATCACCTCCCAGCACCTTTCTTTTTTTTTTTTTAAAATATTTTTAATTATTTCTGAGAGAGAGAGAGACAGTGTGAAAAGGGGAGGGTCAGAGAGAGAGGGAGACACAGAATCTGAAACAGGCTCCAGGCTCTGAGCTAGCTGTCAGCACAGAGCCCGATGCGGGGCTCGAACCCACAAACCGTGAGATCATGACCTGAGCCGAAGTTGGAGGCTTAACTGACTGAGCCATCCAGGTGCCCCCTCCCAGCACCTTTCCAACGGAAGAGTGCAAACAGCTTTCCAGCTGGAGCGCTCAAATAAACTATTGTTCTCGCTCTCTTCCCGAATATGCTCTCATTCCTCCTGCCTTAATTATAACATTGCCAGTGTTTCTCTTCAGCCGTGTTTACTAAGGTGCATGGGAACCTCATTCTACATAGAGAAAAACTTCCCGCCCAGCCAGCTGTCATTGTGAATTACCACCCGGGCTACTTCAGCTCATCTGAGGACCCGAGCTCTAGTTAGTTTATCGGCGGATTCAGATGTACAGGTGGGTTTTCATCTTTCGTAGTGGAGGACTGTGCCCTGGAGGTCACCAGCGGGCAGTGCCACCCCAGCTGTAATCAGCCAAGCCTTCCTATCCAGGACCACCTCAAGTCCCTTACTCTGTGCACTTCTCTCTAGTCACAGAGCCTGACTTTTCGCTTCCCTCTCAGACACATTTACAGATATCCTGAGCCCCGCAATCCTCTCCCCTCTACTCTCAGATCAGCAGAACGAGATCGGTGTCACAGCAACTCTGGGGGAGGCAGCAGCAGCAGACACGACGGGGAAGTGATTACACTGGACAGGCACCTAAACTGTCCGGGCTGATTCATCACTGAAGTACAAGTTTCCACATTTACCCCTTCATGTCAGGACAGAAGACAAAGTTTCCTCCTTTTAGCTTGAGACTTAAATACATTTTAAGGAAGCCCTTATCAACATTCTAACCGGCCAGAATACAGGTACCTGAAGACACAGAGGTTACAGACTATTTTTAACAACGTATTCCTCCATTTTAAGCAGTTCAAGATGAGACTGGGGCTAGCTCCTAAGCTGGCTGGGAAGTTGAGGCCTTCTGAGCTAGTAATGCCTTAGCCGTTCTGTGGTCACAGGCGCGACCTGAACCTTCCGGCACTTCCAGCGCTGGCCGCTCACACACTGGAGATCTGATGGCCAGTCCGGCATGTCCCGGGCCGAGCCCCTGGGTCTAGCTGTCACTTACAGCTGCGAGAAAATGTGCTTTACTATTAAGAACTGGCAAGAGATCCACCAGTGGAATTCACGAGCTTAGCTTAATGGCTAAGAGGCGGCAAGATGTGCCAACTTCACCAAAGCTGTTCTGTGCAAAGGGGTTTCCAAACTCGACGGCTCCCCGGGAAATAGCACACTATTCAAATTCCTGAGCTTTCCAATCAGACGCCAGCGTGTGTTTGCCTGAGCACAGGACTGTGCTACAGGGACCCCAGGACAGT
Organism: Hyaena hyaena; assembly: GCF_003009895.1. Taxonomy (NCBI): domain Eukaryota; kingdom Metazoa; phylum Chordata; class Mammalia; order Carnivora; family Hyaenidae; genus Hyaena; species Hyaena hyaena. Next base: position 1,593,505 of record NW_024080725.1, on the reverse strand, counting down.
CCAAACCACGTAGTGTTCAAGGTCACTCAACTGGATGGATGCTCTTTTATGCTGAGCAACATAAACCCTCGATTATATACATAATACAGGGCAGAAAACGAAATGTCAAATTCCAGGAGGTACAGTTTGATGTCAATCCTTGATCACAGGGATTAACAACTATACCAGTGTGGTTTCCACTCTATCCTCATTCTCAGTAGCAAGTGAAGTTTGCCGTACGTGTTCTTAAGTTCTAAAGCTAAAATAATAGTGTTTATCTGGATGTTGGAATTGCAAGTGGTTATTTTTGCATCTTTGCTATTTTCTACATGCGCACATACTACTTTCCTATCCAGAATTTTTTTTTTTTGTACCAAAAGTGACAAGGAACTTCTAGAGACTTTTTTAAAGTAGCACAAAATTCCTAATGTAAGGTGAGACACAAATTCTTTCAGCAAGCAGAGTAGTTTCAGACATGGTAGGTGTACAAGGAACAAAACCCCCCTTCCCCCGATTCCCTATTTCTGTCCCAGCATTTTTTTGTTTGTTTGTTTCATTTTCTTTAGTTAGGAGTTCCAAATTTATTTCACCCATATTACACAGAAACGGAGTCGATGTCCAGCTGGCACCAGCGTGGGGACGGGGCTGCGGTCTCTGTCCGGGCTGAAAACTTACAGAGCATGTGTGTGGTGCACGGGGGTGTGTCCTACAGGGAAGCAGGGCTGAAAAAAGTATGACGCAAAATATGCAGTTTATCTTAACCTTGATGTGAACCTGGGAGCATTAAGACGGCCAGTCCAGTAAGCAGTCAAAATACGGGAGACACCTGAAACCTTCCGTATTCCACACTTCTCTTTCGTACGGCAGTAAGTGTAAACAAGCTAGGCCTTAATCTACCTGCATAACGTCATTAATGTCCTAAATTCTCGGTTTCCAGGTATTGCATGGGTAAGAGCACCCTCTCTAACAGCCGTTCAGGTCAAGGACACTCATCCTGATACGAGGGAGAGAAATGCCATTCAAAAGGCTATGCGGACTATCAGGGATGGCTGGCTACGGAGGGGTTATGAATGATTACACCCACTAGGTGGAGCCAAGAGTTTGAAGGAAACCATAGGCAAAGTTCCTTGTTTCAGGAATTTCCAACTTCAATACAATTATAGGAAGTAGAAGACCAGATACCCCTCATTTGGTCAAATATGTAGTGTAATTAAGCCCTTCCAGATGGACGGAAAGTGTTTTTTCATGGAGTTGAAGTCTAACCTAGGTGAGCTTTTTAACTCACAAGTAAGGACAAGCTCCTGAATCCAGCACATTCCTGCGGAAGTTGATTCCAGGACGGACAGCGGCAGAGTGCTGGGCTTTCCACTTGTAGGTGAGGAGGAGCCGAACCCTCAGAGCTCAGTAGTCAGTAAACATTTCTGCTTCAAGATGGCTTCTTCGGCCAACGTGGGAACAGAGCTACAAGGAAGAACGGGTTATTTATTATTCAGTAAAACCACTGGGGTGGGAACAACGTGGATTTCTCCACCAGAGAGCAGGCTAAAGGTAAATTACAGACCTGAAGTGACCATGCGGCAACACCTAATTTAGCAATGAGATATTACAGAAGGGAGTTTTCTAGATAATTGATGCTTATTTCGTCTTGAAATGAAATCTAAAGGTATCAATTTCGCCTACTTCCTTGAATAAAAGATACCAAAGACTCATTTCTGAACGAGTCGGGGTTATTATGAATGGCAAGAACAGTACGATGCAGAGCGTGACAGACACCGGCTCAAGAGATACCAAGGTACGTGGGCACACCGTTCTGTGCTTTACACAGAGTCCCAGACACCTGTGGCTGAGTCCCCACAGCAGTTAATCTGCTTTGTCAGTGCTTTGTGAAAAAGAAAAGGACGTGGGCTTTGCAGGAGTGCCCAAGAGTCTCTCTGAAGAGCGTGTACTCAGACGCGAGGAGGTAACGTCATCTACCGTGGTTTTGTGAAAACGTAACATCAAAATACACAGTGCAGGGGACAGAGTTTAACATGGTGACACTACTAACAAGCTTCATCCGGGACACAGCCATCATGCATGCCACCTCCTTCCGTTTTACTACATAGAGACACACACCTCCAACAGTTTTCTTTTGTTTCGGAATTTTCCTTACTTCTCTGTGTCTCTGCGGGTCTCAAAGAGCAGTCGCTGGGATTTGTTACAAATGCAGATTCTCAGGCACCATCCAGACGTACTGGATCAGAGACTCTGAGGCTGGAGCCGGTGAGCCCTCCGGGTGACTGTGATGCGCTGCTAGCAAGAGTCCTAGTGACCTGTTTCTACAATGACTTCGTTCCACGGACTGGGAAGGCTCACCTTTCTCACAGCCCACTCACCAGCCCCCCAATCGCCCCTTCCTACCTTTTCAACAGCTGTGGGAACAATTTTGTTCACACTGATATTCCGTGTTTGTCGTGATCATGTAAACATTGCCACAACTGATAGAAGTGTATTATGGGTTCGTTTCCTTGCACAATTCGCTCTTCCTGGACTAAAGAACTGCTTCATTTGTTGTGACTGTCTGCTCAGCTTTTTGCACTTATTTCTAACTTGTCCCTATGCTTGCAGATACAACCATGGACCTCTTCACAGTGTTCAGACACGTCACATAATTGTTTGCATGCTGCGGTAAGGCCATGGGTGTGTATTTTTTCTTAGCAATATCCTTCCTGGAACTCCATATCCCCCTCTTCAAATCTGTACAGAATCGTTTCTAGAACGCTGCTGCCTTGGAACGCCCCTCCACTTCCTGCCACTCAACTCCTGCACCTGTTTCCCGGGTGCCACGTCTTCTTCCTTCTCGGACAATTGTCTTGTTTTGATGGAATGCATCTCCAGCAAGTAAGCCCACCTGGGAAGGATATATTTTACAGAAACTCTATGTCTACTCATTCTAACCTCACATTTCATTGATAGTCTGGATATAAAAATGTAGGTGTGGGGCGCCTGGGTGGCTCAGTTGGTTAAGTGTCCGACTTCAGCTCAGGTCATGACCTCATGGTTCACGGGTTGGAGCCCCGCGTCGGGCTCTTGCTGACAGCTACAGCCTGGAGCCTGCTTCTGTGTCTCCCTCTCTCTCTGACCCTCCCCTGATTGCCCTTTGTGTCTCTCTCAAAAATAAACACAATGTTTAAAAAAAAATCTAGGTGAAAAATAATTTTCCTCCAGAGCCCTGAAGGCACTGCTCCATTATCTTCTCACCCTCGGTGAGGTCTGCTGTCATTCTAAAGCCAGTCCCTTACATGTACTCTTCTTTCCCTCCCTCTCCGAAGACTTACGTCCTCTCTTCCCTCAGATACTCTGAAATTTCACGGTGGTGTCACCTATTTTCATTCTCTGTGCTGGGTACTCAGGTCCGTTGAATCTGAAAACTCAAGTACTTCGGTTCTGAGAAATCTCAATTCTCTCTCACTCTGTTCTTCTTTTTGGATCTCCGATATTCATACATTGGACTGCTTGGGCCAATCTGCCAATTTTCTCTTCTGTCCCAATTTTCATCTTTCTGTTCTACATTGTGGGAGATTTCCTCAATCTATCTTCCACTCATTCCTTGGATTTTATTTTTAACATGGTTATTAATTTCTAAGGACACTGCGTTTTCTGTTTCTCTTTTCCATTTCCTGTTATTGCTGCATGGATGAGGCATCTCCTGTCTCATGAAACTACTGTTTTCTGAAGTCTTTGATGCTCACATTCCCTTCCTTCCCCCATTTCTTTTTCAGTTTACCGGTTTTAATTAATTTTTCCTCAGACATCTGATAGTTTTTCGCCCTCTTTGCACTTATGAGGGAAGCACCCATTCATATTTAAAAGTGAAGCACTGGGAGCGCCTGGGTGGCTCAGTCATTTAAGTGTCTGACTTCGGCTCAGGTTGTGATCTCACGGTTTGTGAGTTCAAGCCCTGCATTGGGCTCTGTGCTGACAGTTTAGAGCCTGGAGCCTGCTTCATATTCTGTGTCTCCCTCTCTCTCTGCCTGTTCATACTCTGTCTCTCTCTCTCTCTCAAAAAATAAACATTAAAAAATTTTTTAAGTGAAGCACTGGAATGCCATGTGGAAAGTGTACCCAGAAGCAAAACTCACTAACTGATGGGCATGCTGTAGAGTGACCAGGCCGATTTCCTGGCAATCTCATCAGGGCACCCACAAATGTTAGACTCTGTGAGCCTTTTCTCTTTGTCAGTTTCTCTAGAGAATAATCCTCCTAATTTCTCAGCTGAGACATTTTACATGGCCAACAACATGCTGGAAGCCGAGAAAGAAGGAAGGTTGGCTGTCTCACCTGACTTCAGTAGATGGACTTTGAGTTAACCTCTGTCCTCAGCTCAGGGCCTTACTCTAAACAGAAACTCTTCACTTCTGGAGCCCCTCTGGCCCAGCTCTTCCACAAAACCCTCCAGAATCATGCTGGCATGGGTGGGGTGAGGTTGGGAGGGGGGTATACCCTACATCGGTAGAAATCTCTTCAACCAGTCCTCATATCCTCAGCCCCATCTTCACAAATACCTGGTGCCTCCAATTCCTGAGCCTTCCCAGGGTTCTGCAGTGGATATTGGCCAGCTTTGTTATTTTCTCAGTTTCCACCCCCTCCCCTTTTCAGGCTTAGATGTCATTTTTCTCTTCTCTGCAAAGTTCGTTACCACTACTTCTCTGCTTCCACAGCCTGAGGTCTTTCAAGTGCTGTGGTCTTCTCTTCTGCTCTCTGTCCTTGTGCTCTTATGCCTTTAAAGTGGAATTTTACACACAACACCCAAAGTAAATCTGAACTGTAGAGATGTGACCCTTTATCATTAAAAAAAAATGATTATCACATATAATGATACACATAGCATGAGGTTACAGCTTGATGACTTTCTGCAAACTGAACACACCTTTGTAACCAGCATGCAGATGAAAAAAACAAGAGAACTGAATTTGTATTCCTCAATGACTAGTCACACCGCACACTGTCTTGTATGTTTATTAGCCATCTGGAGGTCCTCTGGTAAACTGCCTAGTCAAGTCTTGCCAATTTTTCTCTATAGCTATTTTTTTTCTTACTGATTTACACTAGCTCTTTATATATTCTAAATATGAGTCCTTTGTCAAAGACAGAGAGATAGAGATAAATGGGGAGGCGGGAGGAAGTGCAAATATTTTCTCTCACTCTGTGGCTTCCCCCTTTTGAGATCGTCCAGTTACTTCTTCTGATGAAGAGAAGTTCTTGATATAATCCAAGTTATCGGTTTTGTTCCTGTATGATTAAAGATTTTTGTGACCTGTTTAAAAAATCTTTCCTGATTTCCAGGATGTCTGCTTATGTTTTCTCCGAAAAGCTTTATTATTATTTGACGTTTCACATTTAGACCTGAATCCATCTAGAATGGATTTTTGTTTATTTTCTGAGGTTGGGTCAAGATCAATCTTTTCCCTCATGGGTGTTTAATCTGTCCAGCTGATTTACTGAAAGATCAGCCTTATAGCACTGCACCATCCCTTTTTCACAAATCAGGTAACCGTGTATGTATGGGTTTGTTTCTAGACTCTATTCTGTTCCACTGATTTATCTTTCTTTCTTTTTTTTTTTTCTTTTGAGGTATATCTGGCATAACATTATATTGGTTTCAGGTGCCCTGCTGTCATCTTTGATCTCCTGAATTCTTCTATGACTGCTTTGTTTTGGGAAGGAGTGCAGACAATCTCTTCTTTCATCTGTAATTTTTTATTTACAAGTCCTTAAGAACTCATATTTTATTGTGTAAACTCAATTACAAAGCATTATCACCGGGTCCTCTGCATGTAATCTCTATTTTTACAGTGGCAATTATCGGGCATATAAGCGCTTAGAAAAATAACCTATTAAGATTGTATAAGGTGCTATTTGACAATTGTATGTGAGTTCCCCAAGGCAAGTCCCATGTCTGCCTCGCTCACTGCCATCTTCAATGCTGCCAAACCAGATAAAATCAAGGCCTGGTACAGAACAGACATTCAATAAGTGTTTGCTGAGTGAGTGATTCTATTACTTGAAAGGCTGTGGAGATAAGAAAACAACTTTAAAATGAAACTATCAATTTCTCTCCAGCTAATCAGCTCTAATCATCTTTTCAATTAACTAGGAAATTTTTCTCTATTAGGAAAGCACCTACTTCAACGGACTTACACTCCCACCACCCAAAGAGGTTATGAGGAACAGACAGAATCAGAATAGTCTGAGGTGAGAATGAAGGCAATGGTATCACCTTTTGCAAAACGGGCACAGTTTTGGCCCTGACAACGAAAAGCCGAAGACCTACATGCCAAACAAAAGGTGTTTTGAGTCCAGCTTCTGTCTGTGGCATGCAATGTGTTGAAATAAGCCTGTACCAGGTGTCAGCAAAAGGTGTGTCAGAGCCTCACCTTGGGAATCTCCTCTCTCACTCTAATGTGTGACTCTTCACCTTACTATGGACAACTAATAGTTAAAGCATGAAAGGAAAAGACATACACGAGTGTTAAATATACATTTTTAAAGATAAACCTATAACAGTTATGAAGACTTCATACAAAAACTATTAATAATAAGGCCTACTTCATAATTTTGTAGAAGACTTACTGACAAGAAAATAGAAAAAAAAACCCACTATTCTAAATAATAAACAGAGAAAAAATGTATCCAGTCTCAATTAAGTTTGATTAAGGGAGAACTGGCATTACTGCTATCAGTATATTAATTTTATTATTTTTTCTGAACAGGTGCCTAAGAACTGCGATGGAAAAGTGGTTTCCTCACCTGGTCACAGCATCCACCAGGAAGGGTGCTGGCGGGGAAATCAGCGAGATCGCCTCTCTACCACCACGTCCCTCCTTCCCCGCCAAGGACGGTCTGCCTGCCGCCGGCCCGTCAGAGAGGACACGGCTTTGCTGAGGGAGATGGACAAGGCACGTGAGCAGAGGCAACAGCACCGACCCAGGCGTCAACCCTCCGGCTCCCAGCCACTTTCTCTAATGGTCACGGTCAGAAGTAAGAGGATCCTGATGGTCACGGCTGGTTTTTTTTTTTTACCATCCTTCACCTCAGATTTTTATTTTTGTTTTTGTCAGCGTCCTTAAGCATTTACAAATAGAAAAATTAAATCGCTAGTTTGAAGCCATGAAGCTCAGTTAACAGAACTCTGGGAACACCCCTGCCTTTTTAAGGAAAAACAAGAGCCTGGTTCTCCTCAGGCTTCACTCTGACAGCATAACCAAAAGAAAAAACTGCCAATATCGTTAACTTACTGGCACAATCCACCGTGGTGTGATCATGGATGCTGAAGATACCTAAAATAAATGTTATATATGTGTTTACTTTACAGAAGTCTTATTTTCATAATCATTCTCATAATGCTTTCTTCTACTACAAAACGCATGGTTCTGAATGGTTCCCCCGGAGTGGACACGCACGTTGAATCTGAGATCCTTTTCTATGACACAGGTGTCATACTCCCCACTTAAGAAATGGTCACGATTTTGGGAGTCTCTTTAACTTAAAAATGTCCTACTCCAAGAATGCTGCTACTACTTTCAGTTCCTTATTAATGGACTTCCCTCGATCCCCAACCCTGACATCTAGTTTAACATTTTATTTTCTGACATTTCAGTTCATTACAAATAATATAGCCTGCTTGGCAGCTTCCTGAACAGTGGATTGTGAGTAATGCAAATTAATAGCACAAAAACATACAAAGAAAAATCTGTTTATATACGGGTCATTCTCTGATTATCCTGCACACATACAGAAACATTCATACTGCTCCTGACTCACAGGGTCTTTGTTACATTCTTTTTAATGTTTAATTTTCTAGATTTGACTTCTATGTGTAGAATGATAATCTAATGAACTCCTCTTATTTTACAGAAACTCAGACTAGTTCCTAGACTGGGGACCTTAGATCCTGATAAGGAAAAATTATCGTAAGTCCAGGTCTCATTATAAGTTAGGTGACTACCAGAAGAACAAAAATACAAAGTATGACTTTCCCACCAATAGTAAGTAAATGTATTTTTACTATAGGACATAAAAAGGACAGAGAGAGAGAGAAAGAGAGAGAAAAGAATATATGAATCTATGGTAAACAAAAATGGTCTGGCACAAACACATCCTATAATAACCATAATTACAGTAAATGTAAATGTATTAAACTCCATCAGAGAATAAAGGACCTCAAATAAGATTTAAAAAACAAGATAAAAGGGCGCCTGGGGGGCTCAGTGGGTTGAGCATCTGACTTCCACTCAGGTCACGATCTTGTGGTTCCTGGGTTCAAGCTCTGTGCTGACAGCTCAGAGCCTGGAGCCTGCTTCTGATGTCTCCCTCTCTCTCTGCCTCTCTCTGTTCATGCTCTGTTTCTCTCTCTGTCTCTCTTTCTCTCTCAAAAAACAAAACAAACAAACAAAAAAAAGATGCAGCAAACCATTGTTCACAAAAGTTCACTTAAAACCTTAAAACTAGGGGCGCCCGGGTGGCTTAGTCGGTTAAGCGTCTGACTTTCGCTCAGGTCATGATCTCGCGGTTCGTGGGTTTGAGCCCCGCGTCGGGCTCTGTGCTGACTGCCAGCTCNCCCTCCCCTGCTCACGCTGTCTCTCTCTCTCTCTCCTAGGAATAAATAAAAAAACATTAAAAAAAAAAAAACAACCTTAAAACTAAAAGATGCAGGGGCGCCTGGGTGGCTCAGTCAGCTGAGTGTTGACATTGCCTCAGGTTATGGTTTCATAGTCTGTGAGTTCAAGCCCCACGTCCAGCTCTGTGCTGACAGCTCAAAGCCTGGAGCCTGCTTCAGATTCTGTCTCCCTCTCTCTCTCTCTCTGCCCCTCCCCTGTTCTCACTCTGCCTCTCTCTGTCTCTCTCTCAAAAATAATAAACATTTAAAAAAATTTTAAAAACCCCATCAGATGCAAAAAGACTAAAAATAAAGCAAAGGAAATGATATCCTAGGCAATAGAAACTTAAAAGAAAGCTAGGGTATCAATTTTATATCAGTCACAAGGGAACTTAATAGAAAGAATAGGGGCAAAAAAGGACACTTTAAAGTGCTCAAAGGAGTTTAAGAAAGTTTAATTACTGTTAATATACATGTATCTCACAGCAGATCTTCAAAATATACAAACAACAACTGACACATTTAGCAACAGATGAGAAGTGAATTAACCAATAATTGATACAGGTATGAAACACACTCTAGAAACTGATAGAATATTAAAGAGAATCAGCAGATGGACTGATGAAGGAATTCAGCAACTGTGTTAGACACAGAATTAACTTCTAAGTTCAACTATAAAAAATAAATTACCACTCACAGTTCAGCAAAATTATAACAAAACTATAAAGTATGTAGGATTTAACCTACAACCTAACAAGATTTATAGAGAACATTTACAGACTAAAATAAAGATGAGAGAAAACAGAAATATTTATCATGTTCATGAAAATGAAAAGATATTATAAAAATGCCAGTTTTTTTCTCAAAAGAGTCTATAAATTTAATATAAACTGCATTAAAATGCCAGCAGAATTTTGGGGAAAATCTGCCATACTGACGCTGAAATTTTAAGAATACACCAGATATCAGCACAAAGCCAGAGTAATGCACACAGTAGTAGAGGGGAAAGTGGGAGAGGCCAGTGCATCAGTAACACACCAACTGGGAAAGGATGGGTTATGTAGTAGATATATTTGGGAAAACTCGATCTTTTTATGGATAAATGCAAATTTGGGTCATATCGAAACCACAGCTGACATCCTCCCCCAAAACTTCAAACTGTTCTAATTGGTTAAAATCTAAACGTGAAACGTAAAATAAAATGAAAGCTATTAGGAAAGGAAACCTTTGATCTCAGGGGATGGGGTGGCAGATGGGGAAGGATGTTTTCAAGCCCTAAGCCCCACACTATAAGGAGAGAAAATGAAGAATGCATGGCATCAGAATAAAAGGTTTCTGTCCAGTCAAGGGCGTATATGCCTATTTCACTCCTCTATCTCCACAGTGACAGACATGGACTGTCTCAATCTCCTTGCTACTTGCTAAAATGACAGTGATAAAAATGCCTCAGATGTGTTAATACAGGTTATGAGTAAATATTTTTAATACCTACGGCTGACATGTTATTAACGGCTAGACTGACTATACAAGAAATCCCTGAAATCATCAGGAAAAAGACAGGAAACCCGATAGAAAAATGGGTAAAAGAAATGAATAGGTGACTCACTCCCAGAGGAAACTTAAATCAGCAATAAAATAATGGAGGAAATATACCATTTAACTCATGTGAACTGTAACAATGAGACAATCCCATAAAGAGGGAAAGTATTAGAAAAACAGATAAAATGCAGTGTAAGGAAAACCTGGTGGGAATGTAACTGCAGCAGCCATTCTGGGTGCAGCGAGCAATACCTAGTATTCATATATGCTTGCAATCCAGCACTACTACTTGGAGGTATTTATCCCCAATTCTCCCACAGCACCTTCAAAGAAATGTCAAGTTGTTTTTTGAAGTTATATCAGTTGCAGGTGCACAATATAATGATTCGACAATCCTACACGTTTCTCAGGGCTCATCGAGTAAGTGTACTCTTAATGCCTTGCACCTACTTCACCCATCCACCCACCCAACTCCCCTCTGGTGACCACCAGTGTGTTCTCTGTATTTAAGGGTCTGTTTTATTGTTTGTCTCTTTTTTCTTTGTTCATTTGTTTTGTTTCTTAAATTGGACGCATGAATAAAATCATATGGTATCTGTCTGTCTCAGTCTCTGTTAGTTCACTTAACATGGTGCCCTCTAGCTCCATCCATGTTGTTGCAAATGGCAAGATTTCATTCTTTTTTTATTACTAATATTCCATCGTATGTATACACATCTTCTTTATCCATTCACGTAATATCAGTGCATATTTGGGCTGCCTCAGTACCTTGGGTATTATGAATAATGCTGCAATAAACACAAGGGTGCACAGATCTTTTTGAATTCGCGTTTTCATTTTCTGTGTGTGAAGACCCAGGAGTGGAATTACTGGATCATACGGTAGCTCTATGGTTAATTTTCTGAGGAACCTCCGTACTGTTTTCCCCAGATGTTTATCTAATAAATATATGAAAGGTGCCTGGAAGGACACACAGCAAACAGTGGAATGGGTGCCTCGGAGGAAAGGGGGAACAGAAGTCAGGAATGAAGGACAAAGGAAAAAACATAAGGCAAACAAAAGAGGAGACCTGCACGGACCTACGAGGAGAGTCTGCTATGGGCTGAGAGGTATAATTAATTTGGGCATCTGACTTTTAAAAAACTGGATACTATCCTATTGGTCTTAGAGATGTCTTTTGGTCACATATTTATTTTACATATTTACTGATTTCCAAACTGATGGGAATCTTAGTGCTTTCCAGAACTTTTTTCTAGCCTTAGTAACATATACTTCTGCTACAAATTTTAGATTCTTTCTGCCTCTGTTCCTCTCGGGGAAGATGGAACTTTATGATTACATGTTCCACACTCCTTGAGAATTCTAACTATAAATGAGATAAACATAAAAATATGATAATAAAAAACTTTCCCTCAATAAAATGCATATTTTATTTATTTACTTTTTAAAATTTTTTAAATTTATTTTTGAGAGAGAGAGACAGAGCACAAGTGAGGGGTGAGGGGAGGCAGAGAGAGAGGGAGACACAGAATCCGAAACAGGCTCTGAGCTGTCAGCACGGCTCTTGTCATGTTGCTCATAAGACACTAAATGAGTTATCTGTGTACCTTTCATCCCGACTAGATAGTAGGTCTCTGGCAGGAAAGAACTGTTTCTTATTGGTACTCGAATTTGGTCACAGTACCGCACACAGTACCCCCCATACTGCAATAACGATCATATTGATCGCTGGTTCAATGTCCACCATTTTTCTGCTCTACATCCTTCTGTTTATCCCCACAGTCTTCCTCTCTTGTTATTCAATACGGTGTTGAATCACAAACAGGCATATAGTAACATGTGGTTTCTATACAGTGACACTTAAATTCAAAGTGGTGAAATTTTAGGAAAAAGGCAAGGCTGAGTGGTTACTGAGATACGGCCTCTTATTAAATGAACAGCTTTACTATATGGTTAAACTGGGGGCACTTCAGTTGGTCAAACGTCTAACTATTGATTTTGGCTCAGGTCACGATCTCATAGTTCGTGAGATCAGGCCCCGAGTTGGGCTCTGCACTGACAGCATGGAGCCTGCTTGGGATTCTCTCTTTCTCTCTCTCTCTCTCTCTCTCTGTCTCTCTCTTTCTCTCTCTCTGTCTCTGCTCCTCACCCCTACTTATACACACTCTCTCAAAATAAATAAACTTTTTTTTTAAAAAAGGCAAAAACTGGAATGTAACAGGAACATTTTCCAAAACAGAAATTCCTTTCCACTCTGCTGTTTTAGGCATATTTACCTGAGGTGTGACTGTGTGGTCAATTAGATTCTCTGTCAGAGATAAGAGCAAGGCATCCAACTCATCCGTAGCATCCTAGGGAAGATACAAAATACAAGGCTGTTCAGTGAATCACTAACCACCAAACTGAATTCTTTCCGTATCTTCTCAGTTTACAATTCTGACCCAGGCCTGGTTGGTGTGTTAACCTTTCAGAACACAGGGCCATTCGGGAATCATGGTTATTATAGTGATTCCACTTTTGCTTGAAGGGGAGCCAGACTACAATCAGAGGCTGAAAACGATAAAGTGTTACGTGAGATCCTCACATAGCTACTCTTTCGGTGAGATGAGATGAAACTGGGGTGAGGTTGAGACTGTTCTGGCTCTTGGTTCTTAGACTTGAGAGAGAGGTGGGAGGTTCAGCACAGTGAGGACGACGCTGAGACCCCACACACTGCTAGTCCAGATGTGCCAGCACAGCGCCGTCCACAGAAGACTACAATGTGAACCTCCCCTTAAATGGTAACCAACACGTTTTAATTACTACTTGAGGCCCCTTATCGAAGATGAAGCTCTGTACAGAGAGACAGAAAGAGAGAGAGAAGGTAGGTAGGTAGGAAGAATTTAAAGAGAATAAAAGATAAAATTCCAACCTGGAGATAAGAGAAATAAGTAGTTAGGGTCTAGAACACCTAATGAAAACAGCCCTTGGTGGAGAGAGTTCTATTTCTATCCATCTGCCTTGAGCCTGTGGCCAATCTCCCATTTGTATCTCAACATTCAACTTAATTTTAATCACACATAGGAAAAAATTATTCTCTCACTTCCCACAGCTCTCTCCTCTTATACCACCCCCTCCCACCCTGTGGCCTGGGCGAGGGCCCCCAAACAGCGTGTACCTATCTCCACCACAAAGTATTAAAATTCTCTCTGAAGAATTTTAATTCAGTCCGAAAAAAGAGGCGGTGTTTCATTCCTTTCTGAATTTTTGAAACTAGCATGTATTCTGGTACATATTATAATATGTAATAAACCTTTGAATTAAATGTCCTTCTCTGTTCCAACAAATCTCAGGTTCCGCTTCAATTTCAATGACCAAAGATATCAATATGGCTTTTTAGGATTTTAACTGGCAGAAAGGAAGCTCCTGCCTGAAGTTATTTTAGGCTGGACTTTCTGAAACCCAAAAGCCTGAAAAATTATACACCTAAATATGAACTACATGTTGTCTTTGGACAGTGGGAATATAGGAGATTCCTAATTTTTTCTTTTTATGAAGTATTTGGCAAATTTTTACAATAACTGCTCTTATGTGAAGAGCAAAGTGGCAAACACTCATTTGCAAGGCCAATTTTTCATTTCACTCGCCGATTAAGACATTCCATGGGCAGTGAACTGGGTCTGATTTCTGGACTGGTGCGCGTGTGGCGAGCGGCTGTCGGGAAGGCAGCGGCCGTGATGAGCTGACTTTCCTGCCAACACAATGACAGGCCGCTGGGGCTTCGGTTAACACTGGCTTAGTGCCTACTACGTGTCATCTATCGTTTGAGATACCAGGGAGGCACAGCCAGCATCAAAAGCACAAAAATACAAAGGCCACCTAAAACAAAAAGAGCAACAAGTAACAGAGAAACGGAAGAAACCCTGAGGTACTCTTGTGAGAGACGTGACCACGGATTCTCCCCAGAGACGGGAGGCGCGGTGTCTGCCTCACGGCGTGTCTGTCCATCAGGAACCACCAGGTGAACGAGGGCACACGGCGGGACTCAACTCAGCTCGGTCTCCAGAGGAATCTCCCAAAGGAAGTGTCCTTACCTTAAGAACAGAACCACTGGCCGCAGGTGTCGTCTGCGTCAGAGCCAGAGAATCTTCAGGGAGGGGCGCGTCACCCTCAGGGAACACAGCGCTGCAAGACAAAGATAAATTCACAGCTCGGAGCACCGACACGGGCCCAAGGAGCACTCTCGAAGAAGAGTAATGCTTCACATAGAGGGAGAAGAAATGATGGTTTGTGAGGAACAGTGACGGCCGTGCTGCGTCCGTGTGCCACTGTGAGGGCCCTTCCCCACCCACCACGTGACAACTTTCATGTCCATGTCAGACTCAGGCACGGATGGATCAAAATGGCCCACCACTGTGCTTCCCTCCTAAATCTCATTGAAGCTTCAGAAATGATTTATCTTTAACGAAGGCAGATGCACAAGAGAGAGAAATCAAGAAGCCAATGTTTAAAAGCTGTTAACAAATCTGTGAATGGGGAAAGCCTGGTGGCCTGGAAACTAACCAGAATGCCTGCGATACGGGAGGACAGTCCGGAAGCCAGAGGGGGCACCACCACGTAGGGACACAGGCCGCAGAGCCCTGCCGCAGAGGGGACACCACATCCAGAGTGCTGTGTGTTACAACAAGATGAGCCAGGTGACAGGATGCCAGAGTCCCTGTTACCCGCAGGCCTGGCAGGAATGGCATCGGGGGCCAATCCCAGATAAGAATAATTAGGACAGGAGCAGGGTCACAGATGGCTTCAGCACCAGGGAGGGAAGGGGGGACATCTAAAGCCAAATGACCGTCATCCACCAAGGTAACACATCCAGCAGGACATCTACATCCTTCCGAATGTCGTTGAAAAGGGTGCCCCTAGTAGCAGTTCCTGCCGGAAGGCTACAAGGAGAATGCGAAAAAATGACACATAAATCCCAGACTGAAAAAGTTGGACATAACTGGTGAAGCAGAAGCTGGAATGTTGCATCTACAGCTCTGAGGCAAAAAGAGGCAAGGGAAACAAAAAACAAAAAGGAATAGCTGTGAGGAACAGAGAAGTGATCAAGACGTTTCAATTCATGCATATTAGACATTCAAAAAGATAATGGCTTATGGGGCGCCTGGGTGGCTTAGTCAGTTAAGCATGTGACTTTCACTTGGGTCATGATCTCGTGGTTCATGGGTTCGAGCCCCGCGTCGGGCTCTGTGCTGACTGCCAGCTCAGAGCCTGGAGCCTGTTTCAGTCTGTGACTCCCTCTCTCTCTGACCCTCCCCTGCTCACGCTGTCTCTCTCTCTCTCCTAGAAATAAATAAAACATTAAAAAAAAAAATTTAAAAAAAAAAAAAAAGAAGATAACGGCTTGTGATTTTCCAGAACTGAAGAAAGACACAGGTCTTCAGACTGAAAGGCCACCTTGAGTACTAACCAAAAAAAGTTTTGTTTTTATTTAAAGCTATTCTTGGACAATACAGTGATGAAAATGAAGAACTTCAAGAATAAGCAAGCAGGGAAGTAGAAGAGAAAATAACTTTGTGCTTCAGAAAGAAGAAACAGCTCAGAGGAAAGGATTCAATGTAAGAAAAAGGGAGCACTAGATGGAGGGAAATATGTTTTACAGTGAATTTTCCCACACCTTCAAGAAAAAGCTAGTCATGTAGTGTACACTGCTGCAAAACATGGAAAGATGAAAACATCCTGCGGCCATTCCTCTCCATGTATGTCCCAGCCCAGCAAGTTCACTTCCATGTGTGCACCTTAACACATCCTGACAGCATGTGTAAGGAAGGACATGTACACTGAAACAAACACGGGTCCATTAATAAAAGAATGAGTAAATCGTGGTTGGCTTAGATAATGGCAGTTAAAATGAAGGAACCATGGATAATTTTTTAAAATTCAGATATGTGAAAACAAAACCCACTAAATTATATTCTTTAAATGGGTGAATTGCATGTTTGTTTATTTATTTAGAGCATATGCACCCAGATAAGAGAGGGAGGGGAGGGGGGAGAGAGGGGAGAGGAGACAGGAGGGGGTGACAGAGAGATTGAGATTGAGAGAGAATCTTAAGCAGGCTCCACTCTCAGTCCAATGTGGGGCTCGATCCCATGACCCTGGATCATGACCTGAGCTGAAATCTAGAGTCAGACGCTCAAGTGGCTTAAGCCACCCAGATGCCCCTCCCCCCACCATAGCATTTAAGTTTTATCTCAGTGAAATTGTTACTACAAAAATAAATGATCTGAATAGCCATTTCTCCAAAGTAGAAAAGACATCCAACATCATTAGTCCTCAGGCAAATGAAAAAAATCAAACCACAGCGAGACATGCTTCATACTCTCTAGGATGGCTATAATTCTAAGGATGGAGAACAAGCACTGGCAAGAACGTGGGGAAACACACTGGTGGGAACAGAAAACCTTGTAGCTGTTCTGGAAGACAGAGCTCCTCAAAAAGTTGAACCTGAGAGTTACTAAATGACTTAGCAATAACCCTCCGAGGTTACTGAAAGCATGTCTACAAAAATTATTTGTTGTTGTTTATTTATTTTGAGAGAGAGAGAGTGTGTGTGCGCAAGCAGGGGAGGGGCAGAGAGAAAGGGAGAGAGAGAATCTCAAGCAGCCTCCACTCTGTCAGTGTGGATCCCAATGCAGAGCTCAAACTCACGAACCATGGGATCATGACCTGGGACAAAATCAAGAGTCAGACACTTAACCGGCTGAACCAATCAGGCGCCCCCAAAACTCTCCTATGTGAATGCTCACAGAAGCTTTATTCATAATTGTCAAAAGGTGGGAACCACCCAATTGTCCATCAATTGACACATGGATACACAAAATGGGGTCTATCTACACAGTGGAATATTATTCAGCCCCAAAGAGGACTGAGGTAGTGATACATGATACGATATGGATGAACCTTCAAAACACTCTGTAAATCGAAAGAAACCAGACACGAAGGCCACACATTGTGTGATTCCAGTTACATGAACTGTCAGGAGTAAGCAAAGCCAGTGTGTGGAGAGGCTGCAACGGGTGTGGTGTTTCTCTTAGGGGTGATGACCACGCTAAGGAATTAGATGGTGTTAATGGTACAAAACTTTGTCAACATACTGAAAAGCACTGACTTGTTGGGGCGCCTGGGGGGCTCTGTCGGTTAAGCCTCCGACTTCGGCTCAGATCATGATCTCACCGTCTGTGAGTTCGAGCCCCACGTCAGGCTCTGTGCTGACAGCTCAGAGCCTGGAGCCTGTTTCCGATTCTGTGTCTCCCTCTCTCTCTGACCCTCCCCCACTCATGCTCTGTCTCTCTCTCAAAAACAAACTATAAAAACATGAAATAAAATAAATAAAAAAGATAAAGGAAAAACAGCCTAAATCTACTACAGCAAAATGTGAACATGTTACAAAGCTTGACATCTGGTATACAGACAATATATAATCTCCACAGTTTTCCTGAGCCTTGAAATATTAAAAGGAGGTACAGTAATTTTTAAAAAGTGTGCTATGACATGGGGAAAAAAAAGATTACAGAAAAGATTAACAGAATAGGAAAAGGTCCAGAAATAGATCCAAGCATAAGCAAGAATTTAAGCACATCTTGAAGGATACATTTCAAATCCCAGGGGGAGACTAGGTTACTCAAAACATCAGCAGCCATTGAGAAAAACAAATCTAAAAGTTGGGAGTACATTCTAGGGTGTTTCCAGGTTTAAGACTTAGTTCAATGAAATTGGGCTGTTCTATCTCCATTATTCTCCTATAGGCAAAAAAAAAAAAAAAAAAGAATTTTTTAAATGAAGTTCTAAAAGGCTCTAAATAATAAGAGTATTTAAAGTGTTGTGGGCCAGGGGCACCTGGGTGGCTTGGTCAGTTAAGCGTCCAACGATTTTGACTCAGGTCATGATCTCATATTTCACAAGATCAAGCCACGTGTCAGGCTCAGTGCTGCTTGGGATTCTCTCTCTCCCTCTTTTCTGCCTCTCCCCTGCTTGCAATCACATACGTTCTCGCTCTCAAAATAAATAAACTTAAAAAAAATAAAATAAAATGTCGTGGGCCAACTGATTTACTGAAGCTAATTAAAAAGTTACATTGCAATTCCCTGAATTACCCTGTAATTTCAGTCTTACCCTGATCATCAATTAGTGTGTTTGCTAAATACGAACCACACAATACAAAGCATGCTATACGCTTCGGGGCTATGTTGGTCAGTCTCTGGAATTGAGTGAGATGAATCAGGAAACTCCTCACTGAATACATTTCGACTAGAAATGCATTCATTCATTTCTAGAGCACTCATTCATGCAACAATGTTTTGCACGAACTAAGCACAAAACACTGGACACACGGTGATGAACAAAACAGACTGGCACGGGGTAGGGGACAAAAGTCTATTGCAACACATAAACTGCCTAATTCTCATTAAAGAAAAGAGAGGCAGAAGGGACTTAGAACAGCAAAGAAATTTATGTGAGTGATGTAAGAGCCCATAGTAGAAAGTCTGTTAAGAATAGGATAGTGTGTTAACAGGATGGCACTGAAGTTAAGAGAAATGATATACATTCCTCACCATATAGATTACAAATATCTTTAAATGTCGCTTTTGCTCTGCTGTCTGATTCAGGAAAGGAATGAGAATGTAGAGACTAATTAGAATTATCTCCAGATAATCTAAAACTAGGAAGTAAACAGCTATGTAATAGAAGAGTGAATTCAAGCTATCTTTCAAATAGATATCCTGAAATTATATGGTGAAACCCTGGAGAACAGGAGAAAAGACCCAACAACGAAAGGAAAGTTAAGAGGAAAAGAACATCAAATTAATTCTGTCTAACCCAGAACTGTACCTGTTTGTGGCAGCGTCCTGAACGTTTTCGTTTTTGGGACTTAATGAGCTATCTTCTCTTGTGGCCTGCGAAAATGAAATTAAAAAAGCAAATCTTTGTAAGGATACTAAAGAAACAAGAAATTTACACTTCCAGTAAAAACAAAAATATCACTTTGCTTCAGTTCCAGAGGCAACCATCCCTGGTCACCATACTGACGTGGAAATTATCAGCACCTCGCTTAGTACAGTCCCATCGATCCCCAAATTAATAACCACACTTCTATTCAATCATACACCCCCTTTACCAGACAGCTCGCAATTATTTAAGACACCCTGGTGTGTCAGTCAATATATATATACGGGATCCCAAAAGATTTGATGCCAAAATTTTTTGAATTTACCTAATAAAAAGAAGAAACAGATACTAAGCTATGTATCTGGCTTCTTATTTTTCCCTGAACACAAGAGGTATGTTAGGAGGAAATTCTAGAATATTTTTCCTAAGGGGGGCAGTTTTTTCCCTTAACTTTAGTGAGGTATTATTTACATAGAGTCAAAAGCACACATTTTTAATGTGTGGTTTGATGAATTTTGAAACATCAACACCACAGTCAACACTACCCCCACGACGTCCCCTTGAGGCTTCCAATGGGACCCCATCAAACCCCTTATACATGGGACACAGTGAACTGTCTCTTCTACAGTTTTACACACGTGAATTACAATGCCTATCTTTTTAGTGTCTATCTCTTTAGAGTAGCATGAGGTTTTCGAGATTCACCCCTGATGCTCATTCATTCCTTTGTATGTGCCGAGCAGCAGTCCACCGTATGGACAGGCCACAATTTGTTTGCCTGTTCACCTGCTGATGGACATTTGGGTTGTTTCTAGTGTTTAGCTATTTCAAAGAATTCTGCTAGGAACATTCATGTACTAATAATCTGTGTGAACCTATTTTCCTTTCTCTTGGGTACACAGCTCAGAGTGGATCTGCGTGGCCACGTAGGAAGTGTATATTGAACACATTGTCAAACGCTTCCTCAAGTGCTTGTAACATGTTCTATTCTTACCAGCAATGTGCCCTGCAGGAGCGCCGTCACTGCCAGCAGAGGGATGGTCAGTTTTTAATACTGGCCATTTCAGCAAATGCGTTTTCAGGCACACGCACGACGCTGGCTGTAGACTTTTCACCGATGCCCTTTACCAGGCTGAAGAAGCTCCAATCAATTTCTCGTTTGCTGTGAGCATTTACTATGAATGGGTGTTGATTTCTGTGAAATGCCTCTTCCGTAGGAATTGAGACAATTTTACTTTTTAATATGGTCAGCTAGAGTGGTTTTGAAATTGTAAACCAACTGTTTTCCTGAGATAAACCCTACCTGGGTCTGTTTTGTTAAGGATGTTTGAGTCGGTATACAAGAAGGATATTAGACTATAGTTTCTTTTCATGTGAAATCTTTTTCTGGTTTTGGTATTAGGGCAATACTAGGATCCTTAAATGAATTGGGAAGTGCTCCCTCCTTTTCTGTTTTCTGAAAGAGTTTGTGTGGAACTATTATTTCTTCCTTCGATGTTCAGGAGATTTCCAGAATGAGGGCATCTGGCCCTGGATTTTTCTTCACGGGAACATTGTTAATTATAAAACAAAATCTTTTTATTTCGGGGCTCTTCAAGTTACTTTTCTCTTCTTCTTCTTCTTCTTTTTTTTTTTTTTTAACAAATAGTTTACTGTCAAGTTATTTTTCTCTTCTTCAAGCCAAGAAAAGTCCCAAAGGATAAACGATATGTAAGGTAATGACAATAATAATTACTGACACTGCTAACACAACATGTAGCTTCAGCATTTAATTAAATGCTCTTCACGTGCCAGGCACTCACTACTCCATGTCTTTTACATTTCTGTCCTTGCAATCCACCTTAAGGTAGGCCACCACCATTATACTTTCTTAAACGTAATCAAACTGAGGCTTAGGGAAACTAACTTGCCAAATCAGAACACTAGTATGTGGTAGACTGGAAATGGGATTCAAACAGGATTCCAGAGGCTGTGTCATCATACTTTATATTTACTTTTATATGCAAATATTATGCTTTATGTTTATACTAGGGGAGAGGATAGACAACCAAAGCATGATCATTATTCCTCAAATCTTCTCAGGTTCTCTTCACAAGATGGGTAAAGGACATTTTCTCAACAACAGGATATTCTGAAATCCTAGCTGATAACATGATTCGGTGAGATGGGCTTCTGTCCTGATTTTAGTACAGAGGGTAAGTCTGACAGTCAGGGAGCACCAAGGAAAAGCTGACTCTGACAGCACGAATGCCGTGAACCTCATGGGGGCGGGGCTCCTCCCCACCGCATCCTTCAAGGTGTCACAGGCAACTCCTTCACCTCGTTAACTGTCACTCCTGTAACACAGCTTTGCCAACCTGAGGTCAGATGGGTGGTGGCAAGTAGCACATTGCTAAAGGCCTGAAACCGCAGACTTAGTGTTGACAGGAATCTCAAAATCATTAGGTTTTCTGGCGATAAAAGTGACGAAGATTAGGAACTCACTTCCATAGGAATTTGACTTTTTTAAAAAAGGTTTTTTTAAGGGGTGCCTGGGTGGCTCAGTCGGTTAAGCATCCGACTTCAGCTTAGGTCGTGATTTCACGGTTCGTGGGTTCGAGCCCCACATCAGGCTCTGTGCTGACAGCTAGCTCAGAGCCTGGAGCCTGCTTCAGTTTCTATGTCTCCCTCTCTCTCTGACCCTCCCCTGCTGATGCTGTCTCTCTCTCTCTCAAAAAAAATATTAAAAAAAAAAAGATTTTTTAAAATATATTTGTTGAAGTTTAGTTAGTTTTGAGAGAGAGCAAGTGGGGAGGGGCAGAGGGAGACAGGAAGAGAGAGAGGATCCCAAGCAGCAGGCTCTGCACCGACAGCATAGGGCCCGATGCAGGGCTTGAACTCACGAATGGTGAGATCATGACCTGAGCCGAAATCAAGAGTAAGATGCCTAACCGACTGAGCCATCCAGGAGTTCCTAACGAAAGTTAAAAAAAAAAAAAAAAAAAAGTTCTTATACCCTAGAGAGTCTTTCTCTCAATTTTTTATCACATGATTGCCTCCTCTCAAACTAGCTTAGACTTAGACTTGGGCAGGCGATCTGCCATCCTGAGCCTGGTCCTGGCACGACTCACTATCTGCGGTCACTGGCAGGGTCCCCCTTATTTAACACTCATGTAATTTAGTGTCTTCAGTGTTCTCGGCTGGGAGTTCATGCTCGTTTCCCTTTGTCAGGACTATCCCCATGAAAGGCAGCTTACCTTATGCACTGCTTCCACCTGAGCCTTCAAAATGTTACTCTTCAAGTCAGGAGGCACTCTCCTGGAATTCAATCCTGGGCTCTCAATGGCATTATTAAGACATTTCTCAGTCAACTTCACCACCTCCTCCTAGATATTAAAAACACACTGTAAGCAACTCTGCTGGGCTAGAGTTCTACGGAAATAGGAAGGGGGCTGATGAAAGCTCATATTCAGACAATCAGGATGTCACGTGTCTTAAGCCATCCTGTCCTATTCCGGGAACGGTCACCTCCCACGAGTAGTTCCAAACTAAGGCTCAGTGGTCACACACATGACATGCGAATTGCTAGAGATCTCGAGAAATCATCTAGCCCAGTGTTCTGCCTTAAAGCAACTGAAAAACTGACTCCACCATCCGGGTCAGACACCGGAGTTAAGTCACATGTGGAGAACATGTACCATTTGCTGTCATGAACTTCCATCGGATTTTAGGGTAGGCTCTACACAGGCTAATCCCCGTAATTCTGAAGCTGTCATCAGGCAGATGGTTTTGCTTGGGATTATGTTACAAAGCCACCATCCTTCTCAGGTACAGACTTATGAAAATGACAGAAAAAGGCACAAGTCTAGTCGGTGCAGATCTTAATATAAACATTATAAACAAGCCATTATTAAAAGAAACAAATCGAAGGAAGCAAATTAAGAAGTTTAAATTATCTGTCCTACAACTGATACTTAAAATGAAGGACTACAACAACAATTATCGTTACTATCACGTGCCTGCTATTTAAGGTTGGTCTAAACAACAAACTCACTCTAAACATTTTCCGAGTCTCACACACAGCTGTTCTGTAAAACAGGCTAGCTGCCATGTATGGGATTATATACTATAACATCCTTCCAGATCTCAAAAGACTTAATTAACGTGCTTATTCTGATTTGGCATTTCTCAGTGTGGTTTCCGCACATCTGCTTCCGGGTGGGCCCCGAAAATCCGACCGTTTAACATGCTCCCCTATGTGATTCTGACACACATAAAAGTCTGAGAATCACTATTTTGGACTAAACTCTATGTCTGTGACTGTCTAGCCTTCAGAATGATTCCTATTAATTGCAGGAGGTCCTTATGTCCTTTTTCAATCACGACTAGCTCACACTGTATGACCCACAATCCCACTTCCGGGTATATATCCCAAGGAAATAAAGTCACTATCATGAGTGGGTATCTCCCTCCTGTGTTCACTGCAGCATTATGCACGGTTGCCCAATACATGGAAACAACCTCAGCATCTGCTGATGAATGAATGGAGTAAAAATGTGGTGAGTGTATGCACATATATGAAATATTATTTACACTTAAAAACAAGGAAATCCTAGCATCGCGAACATAGTACTACTGTAGTAGTTACTGTATGGTAACTACAACCTACGGTGAGCATTTTATAAAGTTTGTAATTGTAGAATTGTTACGTTATACATTTGAAACTAATATAAAACTGCATGTCAATTATATTTCCGTTTTAAAAAAGAAGGAAATCTTGCAACAAGATTTGCAACAACACAGACGAAGCTGGAAGGCATCATGCTAAGTGAAACAGGTCAGAGAATGACAAGTATTGCACGCTATTACCTATATGTGGACTCTAAATAAACAAAAAATTCCAACTCAGAAACAGAGTAGAATGGTGGTTGCCAGGGGCTGGGGAGTGGGAAAGTTCAAGCTTGGCAAAAAGGCACAAACTTTCAGTTATAAAATGAATTAAATCCTGAGAAGCTAATGTATAGCATGGTGACTACAGCTAATTATACCGTTCTGAATACTGGAAACTTGCTAATTAAGCACTGTCACCAAAAACTAAAACAAAAAGGTAAATATGTGAGGCAATGGATATATTGATTAATTCAATCACAGACATCAGTTCACAACATATATGTATATGAAATCAACACATTGTAGTCCTTAAATGTATTACAATTTTATTTGCCAATTATATCTTAATAGTGGGGGAAAATCATGGCTAATTCAAATACTTTGACATTTTCTCTTCAGAGTCAATTATGTTGCAGACGAGATTACTCGTTAATTATTTACATTTGCACACTGTACGATCCTCAGAGCAGCCTGCCTCTACTGCAAACAAAAACAAGTGAAAGTATGAACTGTTGCCATCTCCCAGTTTTTGCAAAAGTATAAAGGTTTTCAAATTGGCTGTACTTTGACCTACCACCTCCTCCCCCGGAAAATACTCAGACGACTGAAGGTATGTATTTATAAGGCTGTTTGTCACAGCACTGATTGTGACAGTGAAAGTTAGCAATAACTTACGTGTCCAAGAGGGAACTGAGTAAATACAATGGTGACCTAGGCATGCAGTTTAACTACTGTCTGTAATATGTCATTGAAATAAAGAAAGATGTTTACAATCGATCAGTTTTAAAAAGCAGTGTCACCGTACTTTTATTTTTAAAAAATACATCACCGTTAAATGTTTGGAAATATTTATCTTAAAGATGCTAACTGTAGTTCTCTCTTAGTAATGAGTAATGGAAGATTTAAAATGTCTTGCTTTAAAAAAATCTGTATCCTGTATAATTATGATGTATGAGAACATAAAAAAATTACCGATGTACAAGTTGAGTGTAACAGCTTTAAAATATCTTCACTTTATTTGATTATAGCACGTAATTCCAGTGGCAGCCAGTGACTCTGTCACTGACAGCCTGCCTTGGACCGCCACATAAGGCACACAGATGACCAAAATAACTGAGAGGACACCTGATGCCTAAAGTGCCCCACACCAGCCCTGATCTGAAATGACTTTGGAAACCGCACCTCTACTACAGGGTGGTCCTGGCGGTAGAGTCCGCTGACAGCACCGCTTACGGAAGAGGCTGAAGTCAGTCCAAAGTCTGCCTAAGTTCTCAGCTGGAATGCCACCACATGCGGACTTCAAACCACTCTTAAAACCATCTTGGCGGGGCACCTGGGTGGCTCAGTCGGTTAAGTGTCTGACTTCGGCTCAGGTCATGATCTTGCGGTGTGTGAGTTTGAGCCCCACACTTGGCTCTGTGCTGACAGCTCAGAGCCTGGAGCCTGCTTCGGATTCTGTGTCTCCCTCTCTGCCTCTCTCCTGCTCATGCTTGGTCTCTTTCTCTCAATAATAAATAAACATTTTTAAAAAATTAAAAAAGAGAAACATCTTGGCTAGGAAATAGGAACATCTTTCCGCAGGGCACTTACACAGTCACACAAGAGGGGTGAAGAAACAGTGTGAACAGTAAAATCTAAAAGAAAGAAAAACGGTACATTTTTACAGAGAGCTCCTTCTTTAAATGCCTCAGGAACACTGAAACTGTTGGATTCAATACATACACAAAATACATACACAACCTTCTTAAACAAAGTGAAGTTCTTTTTTAGTTTTAGCCTTGGAAAGATGCAAGGAGTTGTTTTAAGGTTGCTTATGGTTCACTTTTTTTTTTTTTTTTTTTGAGTCATGGACCCTTTTGAAAATTTAACACAATTTGGACCCACTTTCCAGAAAAATGTATAAATGAATCAATGACAAGAATATGTATTCAATTTCGTAGAGTTTAAGGCCCTCCTAATTATTCATGGATAGATCCAGTATCTGTCAGTTAAGAATTCTGCTTTAAAATGCTGAGGCATAGGAGCACATGTACCCCAATGTTCATAGCAGCACTCTCCACAATAGCTAAAACATGGAAAGAGCCTAAGTGTCCATCAACAGATGAATGGATCAAGAAGATGTGGTTTATCTATACCATGGAATACTACATGGCAATGAGAAACAATGAAATCTGGCCATGTGTAGCAACATGGATGGACCTTGAGGGTGTTATGCTGAGCGAAATAAGTCAGGCAGAGAAGGACAAATATCATATGTTTGCACGTATAGGAGGATTAGGAGGAACTTGACGGAGGAACAAGGGGGAGAAGAAGGGCGGAAATGGTGGGGGAAAGGGAGAGAGGCAAACCATGAGAGACTCTTGAATGCTGACAAAAACTGAGGACTGATGGATGTGGGGGGAGGGGGGGATGGGCATGGAGATGGGCACATTGGGGATGAGCACTGAGTGTTATGTAGAAACTAATTTGACAATAAACTATTTGTAAAAAAAAAAAAAAAAAGAATTCTGCTTTAGAAGATTAGACAGAATTTAGCTTATATTTTACTAAATATGTAAAGGGAGGGGATGTGCCTGGGTGGCTCAGTGGGTTAAGCGTCCGACTTCAGCTCAAGCGTCTCACAGCTCAGGAGTTCAAGCCCTGCATCAGGCTCTGTGCTGACAGCTCAGAGCCTAGAATCTACTTTGTATTGGGTCTCCCTCTCTCTGCCCCTCCCCTACTCATGCTCTTTCTCTCTCTCCCTCCAAAATAAATAAAACATTAAAATAATGATAAATACAAAGGTTTTTAACCATATTTACAAACCGTTCCTTCCTCTGAAACTGTTAAAATATCTAAATGAAGCCAGAAGATTGCCTGAGATCATAACAAAAAGGATATAAACTTTTAGAGCTAGTCTATTATACAACTAAAACATGGTAAATTGCCAACAGCCTGATTTCAGGAAACAAAGAATGACTTAAAAATTATTTGTTTTTTAAAAAACCTGCAACCTGGGAGCACCTGGGTGGCTCAGTTGGTTAAACATCCGACTTTGGTCACCAGGCCTTAGGGCCCCTTCTTTCCTTGGCCCTGGCTGCTTGGTTGGCCCTTACACCACACACCCATGGCTTCTGCTCTGTGTTCATTCCTCCAACCAGACTGGCAGATGGGGGTTCTCTTCTCCCTACCTTCTGCCATGACAGACAGCATGTACCTCTGAGGACCAGGATGAGCCCCTTGGCCAGTTTGCTATTCCCAGTCTTCTCCCCCGACCCCAGCAGCCCCTCTGCTGAGCTTTTGAGTGTCTTTTCTGTGGGGTGAAGCAAGAAGGACTGCAAATAAAAAGAACCACACTATGCAAATAAAAAGAACCACACTATGGGTATAAAAAAAAAAAAATGATGATGTCATGGTTCATGAGTTCGAGCCCTGTGTTGGGCTCTGTGCAGATAACACAGAGCCTGGAGCTTGCTTTGGGTTCTTTGTCTCCCTCTCTCTCTGTCTTTCCCCTGCTCACGCTCTGTCTCTCTCAAAATTAATAAATATTTTAAAAAATTTTTTAAATTAAAAAATAATCTGCAACCTGCACCAACAATATAACATTAGTAACTATTCTTCAAGCTGAAAAAGTCAAGGCAATGAAGGGAAACAGATTTTGCCACCCCAAAATACGCCACTATAGCATAAAAATTATTTTAAGCTGAAGGCAACTGAGAAGCAGAGATAAGAAAAGCTCTCCATTCTCCCCCTATTTGCCTAAAAGCACAAGATAAATTTACCAAGGTGTCCCTCCTCCTCACTGTACCGAGAAGGACAAAGATTAATCCCTGGAGGCTTCAGGCCCTTCTCAATGAAAAGCAAGGAATTAAATCCGCATAGCAACCTTACTCTTATTTACCAGACTTTTCTTTATGACCCTCCCATAACTGGCTTCCCCCGATCTTTCAACTCTAGCTGAAGGTGATATTAAATCAGGAATTCTAAGCCGTCTCTGAGAGTTATGCATTTTTCCCTGGGTCAAGAAACTTGTTTTTCTCTTGTTAACTGGTCTTTTGTGACAGGGATCTCAGCCAAGAACTCAAGAGGGTAGAGGGAAAATTATTTGCCAATTATTGCCAAGTAGGAAATATTTGCCCTTGCGTTCACAGAATGTGTAATTTCTATTTACTAATTACATGATATGCAACAGCTCACTGATTTCTGGAGAAGTGTGGCCTTTGCACAGCTAATGTCTGAAGACTGTCTCCTTTTCCAAAGGGAATTTAGACATTATGATCCCTTCTGTGTCTGGCTTGGGGGCAGATGTAAAGAAAGTAACTACTTGTAAACTGAGGGTTGATGCGGGTGGGAGGTTGGGAGGGCGGGGAAAACGGGGCATGGGCACGGAGGAGGGCACTTGTTGGAATGAGCGCTGGTAATGAATCATGGGTATCTACTCCTGAAGCCAAGACTACACAGTATACATTAAATGTTAGCTAAGGGGACAACACATTATTAGAAGGAAGGAAGGAAGGAAGGAAGGAAGGAAGGAAGGAAGGAAGGAAGGAAGGAAGGAAGGAAGGAAACTACTTGAAGAAGCAACTGAAATAGTGTCACTAATGTCAAGGATAAAAATGGAGATGATCAACATAGGTGCATAAAGGAAACCTTACAAGAACTTATAGTTCTTAAAAAAAAAAAAAAGGATTTACAGTTTTCAGGTATCAACAGAGAACACCAGACAACTTCTAAATGCCAAACTTGTTCACACCATCTCTGGACTTCCCTGTTCCCGAATCAGCTACCCTGATCCAAATAAAAGAGAGGACCGCTAAGCAACCAATCAGCTGGGAGGGGGGAAACAACTTCCATATTTCTCCCATAAAAAACTCAGTGTGTCAGCAACTCAGGACTCATTGCTCCTGCAGCCTTGAGGTCCCTGGCTCGCAAGTTGCAACCCTTATGATAAACTCATTTTTCTACTTTGTTTTATTCAGTGTGCCAAGCTTGGCTTTTGAGATCGTCCTAAAGTCTGGATACAAGCAAATCAAAAGGGTAAAGATGACAGATTATTCCAAATCCTATACGGTGGCAACCTGTTGCTAGATGAAATTCCTAACTATCTGGAGAAGAGGTGAGCAAAGTACAACTCACAGGTCATATCTAGCCCACCACCTCTTTCTGTGAATAAAATTTCCCGGAACACAGCCACGCTCATTCCGAGGAGACTGCTTTCATGCTGCGAGGCCGGAGGAGCTGTAGCAGAGAGAGAGTACAAAACATGTACTATTGGACCCTTCACGGACACAGCCTGCCAATTTCTAGTCAAGAGAACACAGTCATCAGGCTCTACTTTTAATTCTGTCCCCAAAAAAGACTAGTTGCTAAAGGCCATGCATGTCTTCATTGCCACCTGTCCCCACTAATAAATGCAGTTTAACTTTTGCTACTTTAAGCATTGTTTGGGAAAAATGTTATTTTTTTTTTAAATGTTTTTATTTATTTCTAGGAGAGAGAGAGAGAGACAACGTGAGCAGGGGAGGGTCAGAGAGAAAGGGAGTCACAGACTGAAACAGGCTCCAGGCTCTGAGCTGGCAGTCAGCACAGAGCCCAATGCGGGGCTCGAACCCACGAACCGTGAGATCATGACCTAAGCGAAAGTCGGACGCTTAACCGACTAAGCCACCCAGGTGCCCCAAGGGAAAGATGTTATTTTTACGTAATCACTATACCTGACATCGGGCTCTAAGATCAAGAGTTGCACATTCCGCCGAACAAGCCAGTCAGGCACTCCACTTTAAGTACTTTTCTGATTGCTGGTTGAAGGACAAGAAAAAATGACTTCTAAACTGAAATTTGGAGATAAAGAAAATCTTGGAATTGCCTCAGGTAATGAAGAGGCGGAAGGTAACTTGAAAAATCTATAGGTCTGGATACAGCGTAAGCCCCAAAGGGTTTCAAACACGTAGGTCATGCACAGAAACTGTGAATAAATTTCTAAAGGGAGGAGCCCAGCAATGACACCTAATCATAGCAACAAGGCTGGATAGAACCATCAGTTACACCAACCACCAAGAGAGGCCATAATGTGGTTAATTTATCTTTGCCCGAGGAACTTCCCACATTGGAGGACGTGCCGCTTCCCTGGGCATCCCACTCAATTTGGAAATTTCTGTTAGGAAATGACTTCTTTCATCCTTTCTTTTTGGTTCAAGGTTTTATTTTTAAGTAATCTCTACACCCAATGTGGGGCTTGAACTCACAACCCTGAGATCGAGAGTCACACGCCCCACTGAACGAGCTGGCCGGGTTTCATGTATCTGTGTGAAACCTGCACACCTCTTACCGACTCACTGGCCTTACCTCTTCTTGGAGGCTGTTAAAAACCAGGTTGCCCTAATGCCTCCTTCACATAATACCTCTTCAGATGCCTACAATGCTCTTTCCTCAGACTACTGATCCTTAGTTGTAACTTAGTTTCAAGGGCTTTCAGCACTTAGTTCCTTCTCTTCTCGAACTGCTTTAGTTTCCTAAATCATTTCTGAAGAGTGGTACCCAGAAATGACTCTAATAATACAATGTTTGGACCTCCCTTTTTAAACCTCTTCAGTTAATACAATATAAATGTTCTGCCAGTCACACTTCAAACAACATTTATATATTCTTAAAACGTTTTTTTACACGTGCTTGTGTGATATTCTGCCTCTCCATCCTAACCCCGTGTTTGTCAGACTTAACAATACATATTCTTATATCCAGCCCAGCAGCCCAGCTGAGAGTCTTCATGGATCCTGATACTGCCTTTCCCAAACCGTATTTCCTCGCTGTTCTCATCTGAAAACTCCGTAGGAGATCTGCGATAGGAAGGGGTCACTGGAGAAAGCCATCTGCAATTCTTGTATGGGGTTTGGTGGGAAAGATCTAAGGTTCCTGACAGCCAAGACTTTGTCATTCTTCGGAGGATTCCACACGGTATTTCATTAGTTTATCTTACAGCGAGTAAACAATAAATGCGTTTGGAGAACTGAATCTGTGTATCAGAATGTCAAGTGCGTGCATCGATCCTGGGTAAGGTAGGTCGCCCAGGGCATGACATGCCTCTAAAATGGAGTCTTGGGACATGAGTTAGAAGTCAAGTCTCCTGCCGGCAGTGCTGGCCTGAGCCTAACGATCTGTCCTTGGCTCGCAGCTTCTCAGTTACACAATTCTTAGAGCTCAACATGCAAAACTGATACTTTGCTTTAGAATAGTATGTTTCATTTGCAGGTTTTTCATTCTAAGATTACTTTACTTCGTAAAGCTGATATTAAGATTAATTTGCATTCCCTAAGCAAACGTAACTACTGATGGTAAAGGTAGAGAAATCAGACTGGACTAAAAATGTATCATATAAATAAAACTTGAAGCAAACTTTTACACGGCACTCGAGTTGTAACGAGGTAAGTTAAGGTAGTCTCTTATTTTTTTAGCACAACCACTGAGTTCTTTCTTGCTATTCCTGCCTGGCATTGAGTAAGTTCTCACTAAATATCAGCTGTTGTTTTTTCTAGCTATGTGAACCCCAGAACGTTCCTTTATGGCCACTGTCCTTTCCCTAGCTCACTCTTACACTCCCTTTCCTACCCTGAACGCACACTCCTCCTCGTTTTTCAAGGCTTCAACACTAAGTTAACGGATTCTCTGCTTTGGAGGCTCAGTGATATTATAACAAGACATGCAGGGAACTTTACAAAAGAAACATATTGCTATTTGGTGGATGTGCATGAACTCCCTTCCAGTGTAACAACCATTCCTTTCCCGCCACCTTATGCCCACAAGCTTCATCATTCTCCTTCAGGTTCATTCTAGTTCTTCATTCAATTCTTCTCAAATTAACTGCCAACCACCTAAAGCTTTCAATGAACCCTTCTGTCTCTCTGCATTCCCCTCCCTCAAGAGATAGTAAGAACAACGCACAACATGAAAGCAAACAGACTGATATAATTGAAAAGTACTGAGGGGTCAAGAAAGTGAAAGCCTTCCTGGAATTTAATCAGCTTCTAAAAGACATTTCTAAGCAAAAACATATTAGAGAAAGGAAAAAGAAAACACAATTTGGATTCAAAAAGACAGCTTGAACAATGACAAGAAAGAAGACAATCACCCCCTCTCCCATACCGGTCTCTAGAAATTCCAGTTAGCAGCTGGTCCCTCTTCCTCTTTCAAACCAAAACAAAATTCATTCAAAAGATCCTTGCTCTCTGTTGCTGATATACTGAGGGGAAAGGGGTCTCCAGATCATTACCTAAAATTTACTCTTCTATTCAGTAGGGACATCTAGTAGTTGATACAATGAATTAGTTTTACCTCATTTGATTTATTTTTAGTTATCTCTGGAAGTTATTTAAGAAAACTTTTAAAATGCACCCAAACAATGAACTAAAGTTTAATTGGTTAAACTGGCATGCACCCCCACCTCACGCCTAAAACTCCAGGGGCACAGAGTGGTAGAAGTTATGGAGGGCCTCACATTTCGTTCTCTTCCTTGTTCATATGACAGAGCAGCCCCCTTTTGAACAAATCCCTCTGTAATTCGGAAAGGCTTTCAACACGTTCTTCAGCTACATCACGGCCCATTGAATAGAATCCAAGAAAGGATGGGATGAATGAAAAGAACAAGTTGAAAGCAACCACAACACTTTGCAAATGTGTTTAAAAACACTCAGGAGATGACTTCACCCTATCACTGCCCAGGTTTCTTCCTTTCTTTCTGGACGTGCATGAATTGTGCTTTGTAAGCCGATCTGTAAGAAGTCGGCATGCACACACCCTCCCCAGCAGAAGAGAGAAAGCACCAGCTCTGGAACGCAGGGGCTCCCCGGAGGTCTGGGGACATGTGTGGGTACATGAAGGGGAAACCCGATACCTGGTTGTTGATGTTGACGTTGACATCGATGCTGGGACGGGAGGATGACAATGGGCTGTCTTCCAACTCAAGGTGTTTGAGCTTCTCTGAGGCATCTTCTAATGCTGGAAAAAAACGGCAACAGGGCCCCTTGGTCTCCCAGGCTGTCACAGTCATGTGAGGCGATACACTTCAGTTTCTTTCCCCAGCACCACTTACCAAAAATTAAATGGAATAATCCAGATGACCACAGAATAAATATATTTTCTTTCTATAACCAGGTAACTATTAATTTAAGAGCTCACCTAAATGGGCACATTGCACTGTACCTACACTACTCCTAGGAAGCCACTAGATATGGAATCTCAAGGGCATGTACGGTTAAGAAGGCTTAGAGGCCGAAACAGCCAAAGAAAAGGCAAAGAACATCTGTGACGTGATCCCTCCAAAACCACGACGCAAGCTCCTCCCGCCGAACCTCAGCACTTCGCCCTGCCTCCTTCCTTCCTCGGTCTGGACTATCCGCTGCCTAAAACTACACTTTGTGAAGCAAACAGACGAAGGGCATATATTTATTCATTCCCTGATACACCATATTATGTATTGATAACACAAGGTGCGATGCAGTGTCTTTCTTATGTTCCACCTAGCTGCAAAACACATTACAGAGAAAGCTCTCTAACCACTGAAAAGATAATATATTAAGCACAATTCAGCTTTAAATGAACTTAGTTAGCCACTCTGTAATAATCTTATTTTGCAGGGACCTGACAAAAAGAGCTGTTGAATGCCTAGTAATTTCTATTTAATTAGGTAGAAGAGAGGGAAAAACTGCAAAATCGTTTTCTCCTGGTCAAAGGGACCTTATAAAGTGCCTCTTAATTAACTCAGTGGATCCCTCCGGTGGCTACACATTAGACCCAGATACAGAGCTTTTAAGGAACACTGATTCCCAGAGCAGATCCTAGAATGATGATAACAATTTCCAGAGAGAGTTTTCCAGTACTGGCAGTTCTTAAAACTTTCCCAGTAATTTTAATGTATAAAACTGAGAATCATGAATTCAACACTGATCTTCTCCAGATCTTCCATTCTCATTTATGTACTTTAATTGCCATCTCCTGCTTTTTTTTTTTTAATTTCCCACTGATTTATTTTTTTTAATGCTTTATTTATTTCTGAGACAGAGAGAGTCAGCATGATCAGGGGAGGGTCAGAGAGAGAGAGTGATGCAGAATCTGAAACAGGCTCCAGGCTCTGAGCTAGCTGTCAGCACAGAGCCTGACACGGGGCTCGAACCCACGAACCGTGAGATCATGACCTGAGCTGAAGTCGGACGCTTAACCGACTGAGCCACCCAGGCACCCCACTCCTGGTGTTCTTAATGCTTCATTATGTGATACTAAATTTTAAACATGATGATGTCAAGACCACAAATACTTAAGCTTATGCTGATAACCTAATGCCCAAAAAACTGGGTTCTGGTGGGGGGTGGGGGTTCTGGCTGAAATAAAACTTGTTGTGTGACTTCTGTTTGGCTGAGAAACATCCTAAAATTATAGAATAAGGTGTTTTTAAAAAGTTACCATAGCTACTTACATATGTGAATCAGGAGTTTGATATTATAGCCAAAAGAAAATACAGAATAAACTGGACACCAAAATTATAAAACCTTAATTCTTAATATCAAAACACTAATTATTTTCACTGAATGACTCTGAACATGTTATAAATCTGAACTGAGGAAGTCTTATTAACGAAACCGCCAATGCTACACAAGAATTTCTTCTGCCACAGCTTCAACATCATTTAAGCTCTGTTTGAATACCTTCTGTAATGAGGGGCTCACTTCCTGTTAGGTATCTTGACATTTAAAAAGTTAAAGAAAGCGGCACTCCTCTGGATTATTTATTTTTGTGGGTCTGGGCAACAACAGTCCTCATTAATAACAAAATACTTCTTAGGAGCTAATGGAATGTCCAAACATTTATTAAATCCTGTGTTATAGGAAATCTTTAAGGAAACTTTTTTTCTCTTAACTTCCACTCAAGAAACAAAGTAAAAAAGCAAGTCTGAAAATTAATGAATATTAGGGGTACCTGGTAACTCATTCGGTTAAGCTGCCAACTTCAGCTCAGGTCATGATCTCACGGTTCACGAGTTCAAGCCCCACATGGGGCTCTGTGCTGACAGCTCAGAGCTTGGAACCTGCTTTGGATTTTGTGTCTCCCTCTCTCTCTGCCCCTCCACTGCTCATGCTCTGTCTCTCTCCCTCTCTCTCTCAAAAAATTCTTCACTGAATTTTAAAATTCAACTACTGCATAAGATATTCTTGAAGGAACTGATTTAAATAGCTCACTTCAGAGGGAGGGAAAATAAAAGCTGTCCTTGATGTTATATAGAACATTTACTTACTCCTGCTTTCCTCTTTAGGTTCCTCCAATCCAGTTTGCCCGGTGACTATGTTAACTTCATCTGTCACTTGGGGTGTTTGCTGAGTGTCAGGTGCCCCAATTAGATCATCAATGGTTGTTTCCATTAAGTCTGGACTATCTAGCAAATCAATATTCAGAGGGAAGCTGTAAGGGTGAAAGAAAACTAACTTAGATCAAGATATTTATCACGAATTTAAATACTAACAAAAATATCCAATGCAAAAAAAAAAAAAAAATACATGTAAGAGTTCATATCCCAACTGATTTAATCATCTGTCAAACCCCTTGGGCAGACTTCTCTTCCAGCCAAAAATGGCATCAAAGGGACTAGATTTAGCACCCCCTCCCCATATGCCAAGATAACCAGAGGGGAAGAAAAGAAACTATTTTTAAGGTATTTAGGCATCAGATAACACAGGAGGTTTGGGAAACAAAGAAGGGAAACTCTGATAGCCTTGAGAGAATGTCCACGCAGTGGCAGTGGCGTAGAGGTGAAGTGAGACAGACATGGAGGGCTCCCTCGGC
Source organism: Hyaena hyaena (assembly GCF_003009895.1). Classification (NCBI taxonomy): domain Eukaryota; kingdom Metazoa; phylum Chordata; class Mammalia; order Carnivora; family Hyaenidae; genus Hyaena; species Hyaena hyaena. The sequence continues at coordinate 1,557,750 of NW_024080725.1, read as the reverse complement.
TGAGAAGAGGAGGCTCACACTGGGCCACGGCGCCTATTTCCACAGGCTGTAAAAACACATTAATTCACAGGGCACTGAATATGCAGCAAGTTCTTGCCTCAGTTGTGGACAATAATTAACCCAGACTGGGCATGGCAACGACCCACCTAACATAGCACAAAAGTAAGACCTGATACGATCATATTGTTTCTAAGTAACAACTGCATCCCAAAATAAAGCTCAGGAAGATTTAGAGGAATGTAAAATTATCCAGCACCCAACAAGGTTAATTTCACAATATCAGACATCCACTGAAAGATTACCAGGAATGCAAAGAGGCAAAACAAACAAACAAAAAAGATACTGCATATTTAACAGAACAATCAATAGAAACTAATGTTAGAATTAGCAGAGAAAGACATTAAGACAGTGATTGTAACTGTCTTCCATATGTTCACAAAGTTAAGCAGAGACCTAGAAAATATAAAAGACCCATAAATCAAACTTCTTGAGACAACAGAGATGAAAAATATGTTGAATGGGATTGACAACAGATCTGACATTAGAAAAGGTACTGAGTTTGAAAGCACAGCAACAGAAACTGTACAAAATGAAATACATGGGGAAAAAACAATCCTCCCAAAGTGAAAAGAGTATCAGTTAGTTGTGGCACAAGCAGTGTACTTTATGGATAACTGGAGTCCCAACGTAGGAGTGGGACCAAACAAATATTTAAAGAAATAACAGCTGAAATTTTTCTAACTTTGATGAAAACTGTAAACCCACAGATCCAAGAATCTGAACAAACCCTGAACACAAGCAATACGAAGAAAACGACCACAAAACATGTTAGAATCAAACTGCTTAGAACCAATGATAAAAAGAACATCTTAAAAGCAGACTAAGACATAATATGGTCAGAGGAATAAAGATAAAGATGACAGATTTCTCACCAGAAACACTGCAAACCAGAGAGCAGAGGGGAACACTTTGAAGTCACTGAAAGAGACAAAAACCCCTACCAACCCAAATTTTATATCCAGCATAAAAAGCCTTAAAAAACAAAGGAAGGGGCGCCTGGGTGGCTCAGTCGGTTAAGCGTCTGACTTCGGCTCATGTCATGATCTCATGGTTCATGGATTTGAACCCTGCATCGGGCTCTGTGCTGCCAGCTAGCTCAGAGCCTGGAGCCTGTTTCAGATTCTGTATCTCCCTCTCTCTCTGACCCTCCCCTGTTCATGCTGTCTCTCTCTCTCTCTCTCTCTGTCTCTCTCCCTCTCTCAGAAATAAATAAAACATAAAAAATTTTTTAATAAATAAAAAACAAAGGAAAAGTGAGGCATATACCGAAGAAAAATGAACACATACATCCACACAAAAAGTGTACACAAATGTCATAGTGGCGTATCCGTAGCCAAAAAGTGGAAGCAACTCAAATGCCCATCAACCTAGGAGTGGATAAATAAGATGTGGTACAGCCGCAGAATGGAATACTAATCAGCAATACAAAGGTGTAAAGTATGGACAGATGCTACAACACAGGTGACCCTTGAAAACATGATGTTAAAGGGAAAAAAACAGATACAAAATACCATCTATTGTAGAAGTGCATTTATATGAGATGTCCAGAGTAGGCGAATCCATACAGACAGAAAGCAGATCTGTGGTGGTTGCGGGTAAAGGAGGGGCCAGGGAGGAATGCAGACTCACTGTTGTCACGTAAGGCAAGAAATTACGATTCAATATGCACTGTTGCCTTGACATGTTGGGCCTCGCAGGCCCCGAATGCCTAACCATGAGTTTCCCTACTCTTACCAGATTATGTGCCCTCACCCCATCCAGTGGAAAAGTTCCTTGGGCACCTTGCTGGCTCACTTGGCAGAGCACGTGCCTCTTGATCTTAGGCTTTGAGTTCAAGCCCCATGTTGAGTCTAAAGACTACTTAAAAATAAAATCTTTAAAAAAAAAAAAAGAAAAGACAAAGGAAAGAAAGAACAGTTCCCCATCCAGCTATACGAGCTGCATTTTACCTGGTTCTTAACCTGAGTTTTACTTCCCTGCCAGCCTAGGAAACTATTCGAACAAGGAATCACACCTTCTAGTGGGAACCAGGGGTCACCTCGTCCTCGTGTCCCTAGAAAGGCTGCCTCCCACAGCCTTTGATCCCAAAGTACACTTTGATCCCAGATACAATACCCATGTGGCCCTGTATGCTGTGAGGTTTTCCCCTCTGTTGAGCTATGAGTATATGTAACTAATACATTGCTATCTCATCTGTCCTGCGCTGGGTGTGGTATGCTCAGCCATCTTGTGGTATCCAGGGTGGGGCATCCCTCCCCTACGTAAGAGTGAATGGGAACTGATGAGAACAAGTGCCAAAGGGCATGGGGTTTCTTTTAGGGGGACAAAAATGTCCTAAAATAAAACTGTGATAAAGGCTATACAACCCTATGAACATACTAAAAACACTGAAAATTCCCTTTATTTTTTTTACAGAAAGATTTTCTTTTGGGTGTGTGTTTATTACTTTGAGAGAGAGAGAGTACACACATGAGAGAGAATGAGTGGGGGAAGGCCTAAAAAAGGGGGGGGAGAGAGAGAGAGAGAGAAAGAGAGAGGATACCAAGAGGGCTCAGTGCAGAGCTCTGTGCTGAGCTAGACACAGGGCTCAATCTCACAATCATGAGATCCTGACCTCAGCCAAGATCAAGAGTTGGACACTTAACCAACTGAGCCATTCAGGTGCCCTTGAATGTTCACTTTAAATGGATGAATGGTGTGAATTATATCTTAATAAAGCAGCAAAAGAAAAAGTCAAAATAAAAACACTGTCATTCATACAAAAGAATTCATGACCAAAAGACCTGCACTAAAAGAACATTAAAGGAAGACCTATAGGTAGAAGTAAAATGAACAATGTATTACGGGGTTTATAATATACTTAAGAGTAAAATGCTTGACAAATGATAATAAAAAGGCTACTAAGAGACAGAAATGGAAGTACCCTACCTATAGTAAGGTTCTTATACTCTACATGAACTAGTATACATACAGTATACATACCTACAACTGTGATAAGTTGTATATGCTAAAGCAACCATTAAAGTAAAAACAAAACAACACAGAACAAAAACATGAAGAGTTACAGGTAAGGATTGAAGAAAATACAAAAATAAAAAATTTTAAAAAATATCTGACTAATGAAAAAGGCAGAAAGAAGGAACAAGAAACATGGGACAAACAGAAAACAAATAACAAAGATAACAAATGCAAACTTAATCACAGCAATAATCACAGTACATGGAAATGACCTACACACTAATTTTTAAATGCAGAGATTGTCAGTTAAGGTTAAAAAAGCAAAATCCAATTTTAGATTGGATACTGCCAATCTAAAAATTTTAGATTTAGATTTACATACTGCCTATCTAAACAATTTAAATATAAACAAAGAGATTAAAAATAAAAAAAAGATATATATCACACTAACACTAGTCACAAGAAAGCCTAACCAAATATACTGATCTCAGTATAAAAGAATAGTTAGAAAAGTATTTTAAACTAAACGAAAATGGAAGCATAGGGGCACCTGGGTGGCTCAGTCAGCTGAGTGTCCAACTTGGGCTCATGTCATGATCTCACAGTTCATGTGTTCGAGCCCCACAATGGGCTCTGTGCTGACAGCTCAGAGCCTGGAGCCTGCTTCAGATTCTGTATCTTCCTTTCTCTCTCCCCCTCACCTGCTTATGCTCTGTCTCTCTCAAAAATAAATAAACTTAAAAAAAAAAAAAGAAAAGAAAAGAAAATGGAAGCATAACATATTCAAAGTTCAGAGTAAAGAAGAGTACCTAAAATGGAGATGATCATTTATCAGGATAAGGGAGTCATTTAGTCAAGAGAACAATACTAAATATTTATGAACTTAATGACAGAGCTTTAACATATATGAAGCTCAAACTGAAAGAACTACAAACAGTAATGCACAAATCAGTAATTATGACTGGAGATTTCAATATTCCCTTTCAATAACTGATAGAACAATCAGGAAGAAAATCAGCAAAAAAAACTGTAGACTTGAACACTAACCGTAACTTTACCTAATTGACATTTATAGAATACTATACTCAAAAGAGCAAAATACATGTTTTTCTTAAGTGTACCTAGAATAACCAATAAGAGGAGTGCCTGGGAGGCATAGTCAGTTTAGCCGTTGGCCTTCAGTTCAGGTCATGACCTTGTGGTTCATGAGTTTAAGCTCTGTGTTGACAGCTCAGAGCCTGAAACCTGCTTTGGATTCTGTGTCCCCCTCTCTCTCTGCCCCTTCCCCACTCTCTATCACGTGCACATGCTCACTTGCTCTCTCAAAAATAAACATTAAAAAAAAAAATTAACCACTAAGATAGGCCATAAAACAAGACTTAATGAATTCAAAAGGATTCAAGTCATATTTAATATGGGTGTTCTTTGACCAGAACAGAATTAAATTAGAAATCGAAAATAGAAAGATCCTTGGGAAAACCTCAAATATTTAGAAACCATTTAAGGAGCTTCTAAGTAATCAACAGCTCAACAAAGATAAACCAAAAAGAAAATTAGAAAAGTATTTTGGACTAAATGAAAATGGAAGCATAACATATTCAAATTTGTAGGATACCACTAAAGTAATACTTAGAGGAATATTTATAGGACTAAGTATCTATGTAAAAAAAATAAAGTTCTCAAATCAGTGGCCTAGGCTTATAGTTTAATAAACTACAAAGAGAAGAACAAATTAAATGCAAAGTAAGAGGAGGGTAGAAAATAATAAAGATCAAAGAGAGAAAACAATAGATAAAATGAATTAAACCAAGAGCTAGTTCTTTGAGAAGCTCAATATAATTGTTAACTTCTAGCTAAACTGATAAGGAAAAAAAGAATTCATATTTACCAATATCAGGAAATAAGAAGGGTGGCATCACTACAGATCCTACAGATATTAAAATGGTAGAGAAGGGGTGCCTGGCTGGCTCAGTCAGTGGAGCATGCAGCTCTTAATTCAAGCCCCACATTGGCCATAGATCTTACTTTAAAAAAATAAAATATAATAAAATGGTATAAGGGAACACTATGAACTTTATGCCAATAAATTCAACAACTTAGAAGATATGAAAAAACTCCCTGAAAGACACAAACTACCAAAGTGCACTCAGAAGAAACAGAAAAATCTGAATAGACACATAGAAGTAAAGAAATTGAATTAGTAAAGAAATCTCACAAAGAAAAAACGGGCCCAAATGACTTCACTGTTAAATTCTATCAAATATTTAAAAGAAGAAATAATGCTAATCTTCAACAAACTATTTCAGAAACAGAGGAGGCAGCATTCTCTTGACTCACTCTATGAGGCCATTACTACCCTTTTACTGAACCATACCAAAGACATAACGAGAAATTGAGCAAGAAATAAAAAGAATTGGCCACCATCACCAAGTGGGGTTTACCCAAGGAATGCAAAGTTGGCTTAACATTCCAAAATCAATGAAGGTAAGGTACCATACTAACAGAAGAAAATCATCTATCATATCAACAGATGCAGAAAAAGTATTTGACAAAATTCAATACGATTCATGGTAAAAAAACAAAAAACAAAAAACAAACTCTTAAACTAGGAATGGATAAGAATATCCTTAATCTGATAAGGGCATTAACAAAATACCAAGAGGTAGCATCACATTTAATGATGAATAAATGAATGCTTTCTCCTGTAAAAAGAAATAAACAAGGATGTCCACTGTTTGCCATTGCTATTCAACCTTATACTAAAGGTTCTAGCTAATATAGTAAGAGGCGGGGCAGGGGAGGGGGTGGGAGGAAAAGAACAGAAAAGTAACCAAGGACACCCAGAATGGAAAAGAAGAAGTAAAAAAAAGGAGGTTTTTATAAGTAGATGATAAAATCCTATTTGTCTCTGAATCCCAGAAAGTTGAGTTGATCAAAGTTGCCAAACACAAAATCAAGTATATCTATATCCTAGCAATGAATAATAGGAAACTGAAATTAAAACAATTCTATTCTGACATCCAGATGGCCAACAGACACATGAAACGATGCTCAGCATCCCTCCTCATCAGGGAAATACAAATCAAAACCACACTGAGATACCACCTCACGCCAGTCAGAGTGGCTAAAATGAGCAAATCAGAGGACTCTAGATGCTGGCGAGGATGTGGAGAAACGGGCACCCTCCTACACTGTTGGTGGGAATGTAAACTGGTGCAGCCCCCCTGGAAAACAGTGTGGAGGTTCCTCAGGAAACTAACAATAGAACTCCCTTATGACCCAGCAATAGCACTGCTAGGAATTTACCCAAGGGATACAGAAATGCTGAGGCATAGGAGCACATGTACCCCAATGTTCATAGCAGCACTCTCCACAATAGCTAAAACATGGAAAGAGCCTAAGTGTCCATCAACAGATGAATGGATCAAGAAGATGTGGTTTATCTATACCATGGAATACTACATGGCAATGAGAAACAATGAAATCTGGCCATGTGTAGCAACATGGATGGACCTTGAGGGTGTTATGCTGAGCGAAATAAGTCAGGCAGAGAAGGACAAATATCATATGTTTGCATGTATAGGAGGATTAGGAGGAACTTGACGGACGAACAAGGGGGAGAAGAAGGGCGGAAATGGTGGGGGAAAGGGAGAGAGGCAAACCATGAGAGACTCTTGAATGCTGACAAAAACTGAGGACTGATGGACGGGGGGGGGGGGGGATGGGCATGGAGGAGGGCACTTTGGGGATGAGCACTGAGTGTTATGTGGAAACTAATTTGACAACAAACTATTTGTAAAAAAAAAAAAAAAATTCTATTCACAATATCATAAAGAATAAAAACTCAAGAATAAACTTAGTAAAAGATAGGCAGGACTTGCATACTTAAAATTATAAATTAATGGTGACCTAAGTAAATGAGAAGACATTTCATATTCATGATCAGGATACTTAATATTGTCAATATTGGAACACTTGATATTGGCAAATCTTTCCAAACTGACCTATAAATTTAATGCATTCACTATCTAATTCCAGCAGGCTTTTTTTTTGGTAGAAATTCACAAGCCAATCCTAAAATTTATATGGAAATTCAAAGCTAGGATACCCAAAAACATTTGGAAAAAAAAGTTGGAGGATATACAACCATCTGATTTCAAAACTTACTGTAAATCACAATGACAAAGACAGTGCAGTACTGACACAAAGACTGACATGTAAATCAACAAACAAAATTAAGAGTTCAGAATTTCTTACATTTATGGTTGATTTTTGTCAACACAAATCAATGGAGAGAAGAATAATCTTTTCCAAAAAAGGTGCCAAGACAACTAGATATATGAAGTTAGACTTTACCCTTATGTCATACATAAAAATTAAATTAAATTGGAAAACAGGCCTAAGCATTAAGAGCTAAAACTATAAAAATTTGAAGAAAACATAGGGAAAAAATATGTGACTTTGGGTTGGCAAAATGTTCTTAGGATACCAGAGGTACACTCCATAGAAGAAAAACTTGATACATCTGGACTTTATCACAATAAAATGTTTGAGTTTCAAAAGCACGATATGAAAGTGAAAAGAGAGGGTACAGATTAGGAGAAAATTGTTGGAAATTATGTATCTGGTAAGGGACGAGTATTCAAAATATACAAAGAACTCTTAAACAATAAAAAAAATATATAAAAATGGGTAAAAGGTTGAATAGGCATTTCTCCAGAGACAATATATAAATAGCTGATCAGTACATGAAAAGATGCTCAGTATCACAAGCCCTCAGGAAAATGCAAATGAAAACCACAATAAGATACCACTATTCACTCAATACAATGGCTATAATCAAAAAGACAAAATAACTATTAGAGAGGATGTCAAGACACTGGACCCCCATTCATTTCCACGCTAGGAAACAGTGTGCCAACTCCCTGAGAGGTTAAAATGTAAATTTACCATACCACCTAGCAATTTTCCTCCTAGGAGTCCATCCAAGAGAAAGGATACCTTATTGTCCACACCAGAAACATTCAGAACATTACTCATAGTAGCCTAAACATATACACGATCCAAATTTCCACCAACTGGTGAAGAGACATATAGACAGACAGACAGACAGACAGATAGATAGATAGATAGATATAGATATATCTCCATACAATGGACTGCTAGTCAGCAATTAAAAGGAACAGACTAGGATCATGAATCTCAAAAACAGTATGTTAGCTGAAAAAAGCCAGACATACACCTCTGCATATTGAATAATTCCATTTATATGAAGGGTCTAGAAAAGGCAGTTATAGAAACTGAAAGCAGATCAACAGTTGCCCGGGGGACTGGGAGGGTAGGAGCATAACTTAAGTCTAAACCAGCACAAGAGAACTTTTGGGGATGAGGAAAACATTCTAAAACTGGATTGTGGTGATGACTGGACATCCATTCATTTCTAAAAACCATGGAATTGTACACTTAAAATAAATGATTTTTGTATGTAAAAATGTCCCAAAATTTTTTTCAAAAACAAAACAAAAAACACCTTAGCCAAACTCAGAATTTAGAAACTAGAAATCACTGGGGCGCCTGTGTGGCTCAGTTGGCTGAGCATGTGACTCTTGATTTCAGCTTCGGTCATGATCCCAGGATCATGGGATCGAGCCCCACGTTGGGCTCTGCATTGAGCATGGAGCCTGCTTACGATTCTCTCTCCGCCCCCGCCCCCCCGCCCACCAACCCCACACTGTGCTCCTCTTCCCAGCTTGTGCTAAAATAAAAAAAATAATAAAATAAATTTTTAAAAAACTAGAAATTAGTTCAGCAAAGTTGCAAAATACAAGTTTAATATATAAAAATCAACTGTACATCCATATACGAGCAATGGGCAAGAAAGTAAAATGAAACAACTTCCTTAGAAATCCAATGTATTCTAAATGTATTGGTTTTTGTTTTCTGGTTTTCTGGTTTTTTTTAAAGAATCAGACACCGTAAACCCAAATCATCTGCTGTGGGAAAGTTCAAAGCCTTAGATCATTTTGTTGATCTAATACTGAATTAGAGGAAAGGAAAGGAAAGGAATTGGGGTTGTTTAGAAGACTCCATGCTTTCCTAGAAGACTGAAGGCCCTATTTCACTTACATACCTGTGTCTAGGATGGAAGAAAGAAAAAACTCTTGAAAATTGTAAAAAAAAAAAAAAAAAAAAAGGAAGAACAAAGAGAATTTTTGTACAAATCAAGAAATCTGTGTCCCAGTCTTGACTCTACAACCACCTATGAGTACAGCTTTGGACAAATCATTTTATCTTGGTTTTCAAAACGTGTTCAGAGAGCCCAAAGGATTTCACAGACATCCGGAAGCGACTTGTCTGTGGGTAGGGAAAAGGTGGTGGAGTTTTAATCTCCCCACAGTGATTTTCTTAAGGACTTTTATTTAGAATTCCCAGGGAAATTTAATTCAAAGGGTTTCTTGGCTAAAAACTCATTAGGAAAGCACTGGAGTAAAGGCATTGCACTTTTCAGCTCTAGCACGAAAACTGTAAAAATCTATTAGTGTAAAACCGTATCTTCGGCTCATTTTCAAGCCTTTTACCACCGCTCTAAATGTTACCTTCCCCAAGAGGTATTCAGTGTCACTTGTGGGGCTTTTTTTTTTTTTTTAATTTAAATAACATCATCACCAGAAGAGTTGGTGGTGGCGACAGGAAGTACAGAAGATGCCAAGACTGGAAACTGTGGAAACAGGCTGATGACCATATTACAGCTCATCATACATTCTATGTAATTTTGAAATTTTCATCATAAACCTTTAAAGATGTGGATAGCAATATTTTTAGACAGAAGGTTGTGATAACTGGTGAGAGTTTATCTACTGTGGTTGTAACATGAACACACAACATAGTTTATTTTAATTCCACATAGATCTTAGTCCATTGGCTGCTATAATACAAATACCACAGACTGTGTGGCCTATCAACAACAAACATTTGTTCCTCAGGGTTCTAGAAGCTGGGAAGTCCAAGAAGAGGCACTGACAGATGCGGTGTTTGGTCGAGGTCAGCTTTCTAGTTCAGAGACCATTTTTTTCAGTGTATCTTCATATGACAAGAGGGATGAAGGGATCTTTCTGGAATCTTTTTTATAAGGGCACTAATCCCATTCGTGAGGGCTTCCACCTTCATGACCTAATCACCTCCCCAAAGCTTCACCTCCAAACATCATCACGCTGGGGATTAGCTCTCAACATATAGATTTGGGGGGATACAAATATTCTGTCCGTAACATTCAGAAATAAGGGGGGGAAACCCTTCATTTATATGAAATTAAATAGAAGCCCATATGTACAAGAATGTCGAATGGCCTCAGCCTTTCTGTTGAAGAAAAGTGGTTAAAAAGTACCCAAGCAGGCCCCATGCTGTCAGCTCGGAGCCCAATGTGGGGCTCGTTCTCACGAACCATGAGATCATGACCTGAGCCGAAATCCAGAGTCGGATGCTTAACCGACTGAGCCGCCTGGGCACCCCGAAAAATTCTCTTTTATAGGAGAATGCCAACACCTGCTCACAGAAAGAATGACAGAATTAGAAAATCACCATATTGTAAATACCAAAGTATTAATAATTGATTCAGACAAAAATGATCAACAGATGCTGAAAAACCATTGGGCGGGAGACTGTTAGGGAAAAGGATATCCACTCAGTCTGAAAATGACACCCCATAGATTAGAGCAAAAGGGAAAAAGGAACTTTTACAGAAAAATCTGGTGAATATCACCTTAACCAAAATGTTAGTAAAAATGTTAAATTTAAATCTAATCATGAGAAAACAACCACACACATCTAAGTGAAGAGGTATTCTGCAAAGAAGCCAGCATCAATTCTTTAAAAACATTAATACCACAAAAGGCACAAAAGGGTGAAGAACTTTTCATGATTAAAGAGACATGAAAAACTAACTGAAACCGTGACTGGATCCTGAATCAGGAAGAAAACCAGCCATCAAGGGCATTTACTGAAACATTTGGGGAAATCTGAGTACGGCCTATGTATTACAGTATCACATCAATGTTAAATTTTCTGAATGTGGTAAATATATTTAGTACAAGCATGTCTGATTTTTGGAGATGCATGCAGAAATATTCAGGGATGTAGTAATATAATGTCTGCATTATGATCCTCAATTACCTCAGCCAAGAAAACGTCAGCAAACAGGCAAAATATATTAACACGAAGAAAAATCTAGAAGCGCATATGGCTATTCATCCACCATTCTCTCAACTTTCCTATGGGTTTGAAGTTTTCCAAAATAAAAAGTTACGAGGTTAAAAAAAATGCATGTGCTTCCCTTGAGCCAAGTGCAAGTCCTGCTTGAAGCCCATTCAACGGAAGTCCACCTATGAGACCAATGTACCAAGGTAAGATGATCCACACAACACAGGGGTACTCACAGGCAAGAGCTGAGCCAGGAATAAAGGAAAGAAGAGTGTTGCCAACGGTGAAATATGAAGTATACTGCCTGTGTGGGCAAGCAATAGGTCCCATAAGGGCCTTGGAAAAAAAATGTATTAGGGTTTAGCACAAAAGAGCTAGGCCATGACACCATGCTGGACCACAACAGGATCATTCAAGTAAAACTCTGCTCCCTTTCCTCTTTCTTCTTCCTCAGCCTTGAAAGTAAGCACCACAAGAGTAAGAAGAAGAAGGTAATGATTAAAAGACTAAAACCACCACCACCTTAATCAGAATGAGAATGTAGGGGCCCCTGGGGGGCTCAGTCGGTTAAGCGTCCAACTCTTAGTTTCGGCTCAGGTCATGATCTCACGATCTGTAGGTTCGAGCCTCACATCGGGCGCTGACGGTGCAGAGCCTGCTGGGGATTCTCTCTCTCCCTCTTTCTCTGTCCCTTCCCTCCCCTCAAAATAAGTTAAAAAAAAAAAAAGGCAAAATAAAACAAACAAGAAATGAGAATGCGGGAAGGAGAAATCATTAAACGGGGTATAAGATTAGAACTGGGCTTTCTGGAACTTAGGGTATGTTTCAATTACTAAACATAAAATGATCCTTAAAAGTACAAATGAAAGGCTGGAAAAGCGAAAAAGCTGACCCCGTATAGATGAATACAGTAATTAAGAGAAAAATTAAGCAGTCACTTCAGGCTTTTCCAGAAACAACAGTGATAAACTCCCATCCATGAACCAGGGCTCAAGCCAGGGGGAACTCAGGGAGCTGAGAGTGGAAAGAGGCACCAGGATCAAAAACCCGACTCCCCAGGACTAATGAAACCCAAGACACCTCAAGTGAGACAGACTCACTACTTAAAACACAGGTGCTGTGTCTGGATAGGGACAGAGGCTGAAAAAGCTTAACTCATAAGTGCGGTTTCAAATGAAAAGTGCTTGCCTGCTGTGCAGGGAAGAATTAGAAATATCCATGCAGCCAGTAACATCGCCATATCCTGGCTCAAGGACTGGAGGAATTTCTCCAAAAGATCCTCCTCTAAGACTTTCTTCAGAGCTGAGGATTTCAAAAATTCAGGCTGGGGCAATTTCAAAACTGCCTTACTGGAAAGGAGGAGTATGGCGAAAAGGAAAGAAAGCAAACCTGTTTAAAACAAGGCAAGCTGAACTCACAAACAAAAAATTACAAAGCATATTTTTAAAAAATCAATACATTTCTCATAAAATCATTTTCTCATAAGATCACTCCAAAGTGACAATATAAGGACACAAAATCACATTCACTCATAAGGAATGAAGAAAGAGGGGAAAGGGGTCTGGGTGGCTCTCAGTCAGGTAAGTGCCCAACTCTTGATTTCGGCTCAAGATCTCACGGTTCATGGGATCGAGCCCAGAGTCAGGCTCCATGCTGACAACTCAGAGCCCTCTGGGATTCTCTCTCCCTCTCCCACTGCCCCACTCCTGCTCGTTCTCTCTTTCTTTCTCAAAATAAATAAAAACTTAAAAAAGAGGGGGAAGAGACCTTTGAAGGCAGCGGAACAGATGAACATGTGGCACTGATGAGAAAGACTGCAGGAAGCTGAAACCTAATTCTGGAGCAGGGAAAGCCTAGAAAAAATGAAATCACTCTAGAGAACTAAAAAAAAAAACCTGTATTTTCTTCCATTTTATGGACTGTCTTCTTACTTTCTTGATAGCATCACTGGACACAAATGTTTTGATGTTTGGTGAATTCCACTTTAGCTTTCCCTCTGTCACAGGTGCTTTTGGTATCACATCTAAAAGATTACTGCTGAGTCCAGTCACAGATTTACTCCTGTTTTCCTCTAAGACTTCTTACTGCTATTGCCTACATACATTACTGACGTTACAAGTTACTGATATTATATAGTTAATATCCCTAATATGTAGTAAAAACTTCTTTAAAATAGGGAAGAGAAAAGCAAACAGTTCTATTTAAAAAGGTGGAAGGGGACACTACAAAAGTCAAACCAGGGGCGCCTGGGTGACTCAGTCAGTTAGCATTCGACTCTTGATTTTGGCTCAAGTCATGATCTCAAGGTTCGTGAGTTCGAATCCCCTGTTGAGATCTACACTGACAGAGTGGACCCTGCTTGGGATTTTGTCTTCCTCTCTCTCTCTGCTCCCTCTCCTACCCACACAAATGTGCATGTGCTCTCGCTCTCTCTCTCAAAAATAAACAAACAGTGGCACCTGGGTGGCTTAGTCCGTTAAGCATCCAACTTTGGCTCAGGTCACAAGGCAGTCTGTGAGTTGGATCCCGGCTTTGGGCTCTGTGCTGACAGTTCAGAGCCTGGAGCCTGCTTCGGATCCTGTGTCTCCTTCTCTCACTGCCCCTCCCTCACTTATGCTCTGTCTCTCTTTCAAACATAAACATTAAAAAAAAAAAAAAAGCCTTTTTTCATAAATAAATATTAAAAAGAGCCAATTCCCAGAAAAAAATGCAAATGGCTCCTAAACATAAAAATACGCTAATGAAAGAAATTTAAATGAAAATTACACTGAAAATATCCATCATTAATATTGATTATGGTGTTGGTATTATAGGCATATATATGTCAAAACTTATCAAACACTTGGAATGAATGTACTTCACTGTGTATCAAATGTACCAAATGTATGTTCCTCACAATAAAGCTGTAAGGAAAAAAATGTATATACATCATCTCCAACGTACGGGAATCTGGCAACATCCAGAAAGATTAAGATGTATTTATTACTAAATGAACACCCTACTTACATAGGAAAAAAGGAACTAATCCAAGTAAATTTTAAACACAGAATTTTATTTATTCTCATCTAGAGAACTGTGCATAAATCCTGAATTTTACTTAGATTGGCTGTTGACAGCAGTATGCCACACAGCAATTCTGAAGCTACTGGTATGTCCCATATAAGTGGGCAAATATGGAATCAGTACACCTGCGAGTAGTTCAGTTTCTCACTAGGAGGGAAGGGAGACAAAAGTAAGGAACGGGGCAGGCAAAGAAGAACCCAGGTATTGGACTGAAATTAGATTATCAGTATGAATTTGTGATTTAAACATACCTGTTTTGTAACTCTGTCCACTAAGACTAGAAACAATGACATTCACAGGAGCCACAAACATACCTAATGCCCAGATCTTGATTGCTGAATACCATTTTAACTGAAAGGAATCCGGGCTCTTAAAAAATGGCTGACTTCAGGGCTAAGGCAAGGGAAGTTCAAGATGAGCGTGGACCCTCTTATACTAAAAACGAAGAAAATTCTCAGAAACTGAGCGGTAGTAAGTGGTACAGGATATAGTTTGGCCAGGTTCTCGTTGGCCAGATTTGGGACCGTTTGACTATCAAAGGAATAACATTAACTATATAACCCATTGAATGAAAGACTCCATGAATCCATATATAAATAGATAAGAGTTCTTTTTGTAGAATACCAACTAACCAACCAGTTACTGTACAGAATGATAGCAAATCACCATCCTGCAACAATCGTGATAACTAATTTTCACCATTAGGTAGAAGACTGCTGGGAGGAAGATTATTTGCACTAAGTATTTGATAATTTTTTACAAAAAAAAAAATAGAGTGGAAAAGTCTGATAATCAATACCTAAACCAAGTAGTCTAAAATCCGCACTACCAGTAATGGACAGAGTAGCATCAAGTAGCCTCTGGTGTCGTGTGCTACAGGACTATCATGTCTACATAGATACGTCACATTTCTCTTGACAAAAGTACATAAATTGAATTGAATCATGAAGAAACAATCAATTAAATCCAAATTAGGAACAGTCCGTGAAACAATGAAAGTGTGCCATTTACAGATGTAAACGTGAGAGAGAAAGAGAGGCTTAAGAACTGCTGCAGATTAAGACACGCAAGAAACAAGGTGCTAATATGTAATTCCGAACTGGATCAAAGAAGGCGCTATAAAGCACAGTACTAGGACAATGAGAAAACTTGACTGTGGACAGGCATACTCGGGAAGAGTAGAGTACTATGCTGGACTCCCTGAAGGTATGTGGTTAACTCCCTTGGAGATATGTGAGGGAGTGTTACTGCTCGTCACTCTCTTACTCAAAATCCACCACAGACTCTCTTGCACTTGGGATAAAACCCACCTTCTCTTCCCTGGCATACAGGGCGCTCCATGACCAGGGCGCTCTGCCCAGCGCCCTCACAACGCTTACCATTCCAGTCTCTTCTTAAGTAAGCCCCATCCACACTGGTTTTCTTCTCTACTCCTCAAAAATCGACTCAAAGTCTTCTGTATTAGTTACGTCTGCCTGAGATACGCCTTTGCATGGCTGACTCCCTGTACCACTCACATCTCAACGTAGGCATCTCCTGAGAGGACTACCCCTCACCCTGAAGTCACTTACTGTGACATCACCTTATTTTCTTCATAGCATCTGCTACTATTAGAAATCAATGGCATCCGTATCTGTATACTGATTTTTGGTCTCCTTTACTAGAATACGTGTGTCATGAGAGTAGGAACTTCTGTCTCGGTCACTGCTGCCTTTCTGGAATGCAGAGCAGGGCCCACACACAGTAGATATTTAACAACTAGTCACTAACTTACTGAATTACTAATTCTGATATGTGCCCACTGAAACTTGCAAACAGATACGGGATTACAATCCACAGGTAAGCAAGTCAAAAGAGATACTTTAAAAAGTATAATTTTTTAAAAACATTTTTTAATGTTTATTTATTTTTGAGAAAGAGAGAGACAGAGTGCAAACAGGGGAGGGGCAGAGAGAGAGGGAGACACAGAATCCAAAGCAGGCTCCAGGCTCCGAGCCGTCAGCACAGAACCCGACGTGGGGCTCGAACTCACGAATCGTGAGATCATGACCTGAGCGGAAGTCAGATGCTTCACCGACTGAGCCACCCAGGCGCCCCAAGACATATAATTTCTGAAAGCAAATAATTCATCCCTGAGCACCGTATCTCATGAGGATGTGAACTACAAGATGTAATTACTGTTTACTTAATCTTTTTCACGTCGTCTCTCTGAAACAGAGGAATAACTCATCATTTTGGTACAGCTGTTCACAAACTGATTTATTTAACTATCACTGTGCCTTGTTCTCATTCTATATAATCTGCCTCACGTAGGTAGGGACAAACATACAATGTGCCACAACATTAAGATAAAATCTTGTTCTATGAAAAGACTAAATAAAGACACACCGCCAGGAAAAAAAGGAGCACAAATAAACAAAAGAAAAGGAGACAGAATTTGAGATGCTACAGATAAAGAAATAAAGGATTATTAAACCCAACTTTGAAAGTGGGCAAAGAATGTGAATGGCCATTTCTCCATAAAAGATACACGAATTGCCAATAAGCATCTGAAAAATACCCAACATCATTAGCCCCCTGACAATATAATTCAATGCCACAATGAGTTACCACCCTCAAAACAACCAGATGATTATAATGAAAAAGGTAACAAAACTGCTGATAGAAATGTAAAATGGTGCAGCCACTTTGGAAAACAATTTGGCAGTTCCTCCAGATGTTAAATACAGTCACCATTATGACCCAGTAATTCCCCTCCTAGCTATATACCCAAAAGAACTGAAAACACATGTTCATTAAAAAACAAACAACAAAAAACCGGTTCCTGAATGTTGAGAACGGTATGGACAATTGCCAAAAAGTGCCCATCAACTGATGAACGAATGAAAGATTATGTATCATACAAGGGAATATATTAAACCATTAAAAGAAATCAAATACTGATAAACGCTATAACATGGATAAGTTTTTTTTTTAAGTAAGCTCTCCACTCAACATGGGGCTTGAACTCACAACGCTGAAATCAAGAGTTGCATGTTCTATCTACCATCTGAGCCAACCTGGTGCTCCAACACAGATAAATCTTAAAAACACTATGCTAAGTGAAAGAAGTCAGGCAAAAAAGTCACATGTTATATGATTCTATTTATGAGGCATTTCCAGAATAAGCAACATTTATGGAGACAGACAGGGCCTGGTGGGGAGGGGAGAAGAGGCAGTAAGTGCTAATGGGGAAGGGGTTTCTTTGGGGGATAATGAAATGTTCTGGAATTACACTGATGACTGTTGTACACCTTTGTGAATATATTAAAAACCAAAGGATTGCATACCTAAAAAGTTTTTTTAAAAATGTAGTTAGACATGACATTTTCAATCTGTGGCTTCTGGCTGTGTCCTAGCACACATCAATTTCTCAAGAATGTACAAAGGAATAATGACATTATCTCTTCTATCCATCTTCTTTTTCATGGACACTTACCTGAAGCAGTCTGTCCTATTTCCTACTATATTTGGGGGCATTTTAATCTGTTTTAAATTATTTTCGGTAGATGCTAACCAAAAAAAAGAAAAAGAAATGAAAAGCAATGTCTCCCTTATACCTACTCTCTGAAAATTCAATTTATCTTTTCCAGCTTCATTTTCTGTACACTTACAAATATATACATAGTTTGATGATTTTTATAAAAATGAAAACATACCTGAGGCACCTCACGGGAGTCTGTAACTGAACAATGGATGGCTGACATACTCAATAGCCAAGTACATGGAGAATTTTCCTCATTCGTTATCAACTACACAGTGTGGATACAACATACTTTAATCATCCAGTCTTCCACCAGCTGACAATCATTTTTTACACTTTCACTCTTTAGAAAGGTACTGCTATGACACTCCTTTTTATACTCTCCACGATCTAGGCCCCACCAAGCTTTACAATGTATGGAGTCAGTACAGTGGGTCTCATTCTGGGCTCTAAGACCAAGCTGACTTGAAGCCCAGCCTCACCCCGTACTAGCAATGTCACTTTGGAGAAGTTATACCCTCATCGTGCCTTAATTTCCTCACTAGCCTAAGTATCTTACAGAGCCCTGTAAGAAATACCTGTTCTTGTTGGAGTAAATGTTTACTGCTATACCTCCAGAACAATGAATGCCAGTCACAGATGTACTCAAGTGTCAGCTGTCATTATTACTATACCTCCCCGTGGATTCTGTACTCATTACCCAAACGCCGCTCATCATTCGTCAACTATCCCTTCCACCCTGCTGTTAAAATTTTCTTCTGCTACAGCTCTTAGTCTATGATAATTACTTCATCCAATGCTCCTAAGTATCCCTCCAAATCTGATGCAAATATCAAAAAGCCTTCTTAACTTCAACCTCCTCTACTATTCCATGACCTTGCTTGCCTAATGATTTAGCACTTCTATCCGTTATTTTTCAACTGCCTATCTCTGCAACCTTGGATGTAAATTTCTTGAAGCCAAGGACAGTATTCTGACTACTTCTGTATCACCAAATGTGTCAACATGTGCTTGGCATTCACTCATTCATTTGAACAACTAATACTGACAGAGTGCCGAGCCAGGCAATGCTCTGGGGATAGAGTAGTAGAAATAAATGTTCACCCTTAATGAAGCTTACATTTTATTGACGAATACAGAGATAACAAACAAGTAAACATATGTGTAAGAGGAAGTGAAGTGAGAAAAAAATAAAGTGGGGTAAGGGGGATAGGGAATGAGAAGGAGATGGGAGGGGGGCATGATTATTTTATAGGGAGGTCAGAAAAATTTCTCTGATAAGAAATGTAAGATGTCAGAATGAGCCAAAAGAGATTCAAGGGAGGAATATCCATGTAGAGATAAAAATACGAAGATCCTGAGGGGGCACACACCTGGTCTATTGGAGCAAGTCTTTGGAGGCAGCAAGCACGGTCAAGGCTGGTAGATGATAAAGGACAGGAAAAGTCATGTTTTTGTCGATAAAAGGGTTTGGGGCTTTAGTGAGAGGAGGCCCTCTGGAACACCCAAGCAGAGGAGTGCCGTGATCTAAGTTACAATCAACCGAGGGGCACAGGAGGCAGTAGAGAAGCAAGGACAATGGCTGGAAGCCCAGGGAAGAGATAAGGGATGACAGTAAATTATTACAGGGCAGACCTTCAAGTTAAAATGCAAAGCTGTCATAATCAAAACAGTAAGGTACTGGCACAAAAACAGACACCGAATTAATGGAACAGAACAGGAAACCCAGAAATAAACCCACAACTAATTGGTCAGTTAATCTTCGACAAAGCAGGGAAAGAATATGCAGTAAGAAAAGGACAATCTCTTCAACAATGGTGCTGGGAAAATTGGACAACACTATGCAAAAGAAAGAATCTGGACTTTCTTACACTATACACAAAAATAAATTCAAAATGACCAAAGACTGAACTATGAGACCTGAAACCATAAAAACCCTAGAAAAGAACACAGACAGCAACCTCTTTGACATCGGCCATAGCAACTTCTTTCTAGATAGGTCTCCGGAGGCGAGGGAAACAAAAGCAAAAGTGAACTATTGGGACTATGTCAAAATAAAAAGCTCCTGCACAGCAAAGGGAACGATCAACAAAACTAAAAAGCAGCCTACGGAATGGGAGAAGATATTTGCAAATAACAAATCTGATAAAGGGTTAGTATCCAAAATAT
This sequence comes from Hyaena hyaena, assembly GCF_003009895.1. Lineage (NCBI taxonomy): Eukaryota > Metazoa > Chordata > Mammalia > Carnivora > Hyaenidae > Hyaena > Hyaena hyaena. Next base: position 1,537,781 of record NW_024080725.1, on the reverse strand, counting down.
GTAAAGCACTTGTACAACTCAACACCAAAAAACCCCCCAAATTAATACAATTAGAAAATAGGCAGGAGATATGAACAGATGTTTTTCCAAAGAAGACAACATGGCCAACAGACATGAAAAGATGCTCATCATCACTTCCCATCAGGGAGATGCAAATCATAACCACAGAGAGATGTCACTTCACACCTGTCAGAATGGCTAAATAAAATCAACAACACAAGAAACAACAGGCGTTAGTGAGGATGTGGGGTAAGGGGAACGCTTGTGCACTGCTGGTGGGAATGTAAACCGGTGCAGCCACTGTGGAAAACAGCACACAGGTTCCTCAAAAACTTGGAAAACAGGGGAGCCTGGGTGGCTCAGTCGGTTGAGCGTCTGACTTCGGCTCAGGACAGGATCTTGCAGTTTGTGGGTTCGAGCCCCACGCTGGGCTCTGTGCTGACAGCTCAGAGCCTGGAGCCTGCTTCGGATTCTGTGTCTCCCTGTCTCTGCCCCTTCCCCACTCATGTTCTGTCTCTGTCTCTCAAAGAATAAATAAACATTAAAAAAAAAAAAAAATCTAGAAAACCAAACAACAATCACATTACTATTTACCCAAATACAAAAACACTAATTCAAAGAGATACATGCATCCTTAGGTTTACAACCGCATTATATATCCAAGATATACAATCAGCCCAAATGTCCATCAATTGATAAATGGATAAAGAAGATGTGGTATATATACACAACAGAATATTACTCAGCCATAAAAAGAATGAAATCTTGCCATCTGTAGCAACATAGAGTATAATGCTAAGCAAAATAAGTCAGAGAAACACAAATACCATTCCATTTATATGTAGAATTTAAGACAAAACAAACAAGCAAAGGAGAAAGAGAGAGGCAAACCAACTCTTAACTATAGAGAACACATTGATGGTCACCAGAGGGCAGGTGGGGAAAACAGATGGAGATGAAAAAGTACATTTATCAGGATGAGCACCGGGTGATGCAGGGAAGTGGCGAAGCACTGTGCTGGACACCTGAAACTGCTGTTACACTGGATGCTGACTAACTGGAATTAAAAAAAAAAAAAAAACTTAAAAAGAAACAGGGTGGGAGCAGTGGAGATGGTGACAAGTAGGGGATTCTGGATTTATTTTGAAGAAAGAACTAACAGAACTTACTGACTGATGAGGAGAAACAAAGCCGAGTCCAGAGAATTATTAGGGGCTATGACATAAGCCAGTGCCTCTCAATCTTTAGTACACAACAGAACCTCCAGGAGAGCGTATGAAAACAGAATTGTCAGCCCTTATCTCCAGTCTCTGATTTAGTGGTTCTGGTGTGGAGTCCGAGACACACTGGCCCACCAAAAGGAAAAACAGAACTGCCAATTAGCGAGCTAGGGAAAACAGCAGAGATCTGAAAAGTTGAATAAGGAGTTCAATTTTGAACATATGAAATTTGAGATGTCCCAATAGCACCCTCTGTGGGATTTCCCCCCGAAACCCATAGCCTCAATCTGATCACAGAAAAACATCACATACAGTCAAATTGCAGGACCATCCTACAAGGTATCTGAGCAGTCATCTTCAAAAGGTCATCAAAACCTGAAAATCATAGATGGAAGGGGGCTAGATACGATCCTGGAACGTTTGTGGGAAGACTGGTGAAATCTGAACAAAGTCCACGGTTAGTAGCACCGTTCCAATGTTAATTCCTTTCTTTTGAGAACAGTCCCATTGTACCATGGCTACGTAGGATGTTAACATTCGAGAAGACTAATGAGGGAGGGCATGAGAGCTCTCTGCATGATCTTTGAACTTCCTGTAAGCCTACAATTAGTTCAAAATAAAGTTTTTTAAAAGTAGGATGCCTATATCAAATATCTAAGTAGCAATGTAGGCAGTTGGATACAGAAGTCTGGAAACAAAGCAGTCCAGGCTGATGATAGAAAATGGGAAATTACTAGTGTATAAATGGCACCTAGAGCCATAATGCTAGTTGATATTACCAAGGAAATGAGTTAGGAAAAAGGTCCTAAAACAATCTTTAGGGGGTTAGGGAGATAAGGAGAGACTAAAAAAGGGTCTAAAAATGATGGCGAGTGAGGCAGATGACAAGAGAGTGGTGTCCCTAAGCTAAGTGAAGGCAGCATTTCATGAGGAAGGAAATGAGCGACTGTCATGAATGCTAACTGGACTGAAGATTAACGCAAGATGAGGAAGGTGGTCATTTGTGAACAAAAGCTCCTTTGGCGGAGCGGTAACACTACTAGCCCATGCAGAGCCTTCATGTGGATTTAAGCAATGCCCTTCCCGAAGACACACTACTTCCATCTCTTACAAAACTATCATAGAATATGCTTTTGTGAGAACAAGAAATTTAGTGCCACCTGCTGGAAAATCAGTCACAAATATGTGATCACTGTCCTCTCGAATGTGACACTCGTGTGCAGGACAGCACCTGCACAATCATGTGCAGTAGCTTAGTTGGCAGAGTCTGATTAGAACGGCTTCAGGATAGAATGAGAAGAGGAAACTGTACAGACAATTCTTTCATGGCAAGGAGTTCCACTGTAAATGGAACAAGGAAATGGGGGAATGGCCAAAGGGGGAAAGTGGATTCAAGGGAGGGTATCTTTTTTAATAATATTAGATATCATAGGCAGTTTCTGTGCTGAAGAGAATATTCCAGTAGAGAGGGAAAAAATGATGCCATAGCACAAGGGAGAATTGCTGAAATGATGTTATTGCGACGCTAAGAGTCAAGATCTAGAAGATAAGCGAAGAGGTATGACTTAAATAAGAGAATGGATAGTTCACCTAGAGGTAGAGCAGGAAAAGCAGAGTATATATGACCAAATGGAGAAAAATTCATTGGAAGATGGCAGGAGTGTACAGGTTTCTTCTGGTTGCTTATTTTCTCAAGAAATCAGGAAGCAAGGTCATTCACTGGCAGTGAGGAGTGAGAGGTGAAGAGGTGGTGGAAGTCTGAAAGAAGAGAAATTACTGCCAGCATGTGTGAGAATGCATAGGTTAAGAAAACATGGTAGGGTTTCAGGTTTCAGGGGTTCTCAAGACCCACTTGAGCTCAGTGGCCAAAATGTAGAGACCATTCAATGACGTTGTATTTTACGTTCTCCATCTACATGTAGAATGGACAGAGCTGAATTTAACCAGGAGTGAACCAGATGTGTACAACAGGTGGGGAGTCAAGATATCTGAGGGCACGTACAGAGGAGTAATTATAAATGGCTGCGTATGAGGAAGTGAGGAACAAGGAGATGCTCTGGTAGGTATTCAACAAATAATGAGGTGAACTTTAAAAGGAGATCTCAGAGGCGTCTGGGTGACTCGGCTGGTTGGGCGTCCGACTTTGGCTCAGGTCATGATCTCGTGGTTTGTGGGTTCGGGCTCTGCAACGGGCTCTGTGCTGACAGTTCGGAGCCCGGAGCCTGCTTCAGATCCTGTGTCTCATTCTCTCCCTGCCCCTCCCCTGCTTGTACACTCTCTCTGTCTCTCAAAAATAAATAAGTGTAAAAAAAATTTTTTTTTTTAAAAAAGAGGAGATATCAATAGAAGCCTCTCCAATTTTCAACTTAAAAATTTGCGATGACTGGCCCAGGGCTCCTTACCAAATGTAAACTCCTTAGCACCGACATTCAATGCCTTTCCAAGATGCTCAAATATCAACTGCTATTGCTATTGTCTGTTAAGTGCAACTTAAAGTGATACACTGGATATTCTACAGTACCCAAATCTCCACAAGTCTTTCTAGAGACTTCCAAAGGTTTTGATGTTGGCGTTCCCGGAAAGAATTAATGTAAATTGTTAAAAATAGTTCTTATCTCCAAACTCCTAGGGAGTTTATAATTTAAATAATCCCTGTAGCTAACAGTTGGGCTACAAACATAGCTTTGTTATAGGAAATTCTTCTGAGTAGTGAAGTAATGGTATATATGTGGTATTGTACATCCTGGGATGTTTTCCATACTTTCTCTGAATAGTGTTCTAGCCAGTTCACAAGGCAAGTCAGGCCATCAACTGTCTTCCTATTATCATCTCTTACCTTTCATTCTTTTCTTTTACTCCACCCATTCCTAAGAACTGAAAATATTTTTTCACTTAATATTAACAATAATCAGTCACTAGTCAACAGACCAGACCCTTAGTAAGGAATCTGTACTGCCTACAAATGCTAGGCGTACATTAGCTCATCTCTTCTTTATTAAAATTACTTAAAAACAAAACAAACAAGAATTCCTTCAAGAACAAAAAAGAAGATCTGCAGCTGCTAAACCTGCTTTTGAGAGGAGGAGGTGTGGGTTTATTACACAGCCAAGGGAGTCCTCAGTCACACTCCTGGAGAATGCTGTTCTCCAAGTCAGAGCTCTCTTCTCCGTGCCAGGATAAACAAATGTTGGCCAGCTGTCAGGAACAAAATGTAAAAAGTTCACTTGAGTCCCATCACCTAAACTTAAGGCCACAGCTTGTTGTTAGGAACACAAAAGCTTAGGTAATTATCTAATAAAAAATTGTGAGAACAATTCTGTCAGGAAAAACAGGAACACTTGCTTTTCTACTTCAGTGTAAAAATAAAAATGTATCATTAAAAAAGCCACAGAAGCTTTTTTTTCCTTTCACCAGTTTCTTTTGAAATGTTCTTCTCTTCACTAGTTCCCTACGAAGGCTAAGATTACAATACTCCCACCAACCCAAAATGCTCAAAGCAGCTAAAATGTATTACATATTAGTGAGAATGAAAGAAAGGAAGTTAGGGGCGCCTGGGTGGCTCAGTCGGTTAAGCGTTCGACTTCGGCTCAGGTCATGATCTCGCGGTTCGTGGGTTCGAGCCCCGCGTCGGGCTCTGTGCTGACAGCCAGCTCAGATCCTGGAGCCTGTTTCAGAGTCTGTGTCTCCCTCTCTCTCTGACTCTCCCCTGCTCATGCTCTCTCTCTCTCTCAAAGATAAATAAAAACATTAAAAAATAAAAATAAATAAAAATTTTAAAAAAGGAAGTTATAGAACACATATTCCAGTGAAAGTGACATGCTTCTTGCCCTAGTATTTCTATCACCAAAGTTAATGTCCAGTGGGTGAAACACTATTCTCACAATAACTTCGCATGACTAAAGTAAAAAGATAATTGATGTGAACAGAGAATGAGGAATTTTTATGTTCTTCGAAAAAGGGAGCTTAGAAAAAATATTATAAGATTCATAACAAGAAAGGATTTGACAAATCACATTTTATACTGAGACAGAAGCCCACAAGTGACACACACAGAAAGAGAGAGGTTTCCTCACCCCAAAACTATCTTCAAATTCTATCCCTTATGTAAAAGTATCTCACATGAAGTGCTGAGCATTCTGGAAGCCAGGTCTGACGGTGTGGTATAATTTACATTAAAATATAGGAAGTATGTGGTGGTAAAGAGATTAAGGTTATTAATACGAGAGGATTTTACTTTTGCAAACCCATGACAAGCCCTATATACCCAAGATATAAAACAAATTAATGCAACTTGATATTACCATTTTTAGACCCAATATTCAAAGCCTAACACATAAAACGTAACAGCCCTTCAAGCAGTGAACTATGGTTTCAAAATGAAGTGTACGCCTCAACCAACATGGTTAAAACGATTACTGCTCCCACCGTCAGAACAAGCTGTCTGAGTACGGACAGCCACCCCCGGCTTTTCAGCTTGCGTCTATGAATACATATGCAAGTAAAGGGACCAAAGATGAGGATCCGTCTTCTTATTCCTGTAAAGCCAATCATCGCAACACTCCTCTTCCTCCTGAAACCCAAGACCCAAGACACCATAATCGTCCAAGACTTTCTGCCACCCCCTCATGTATCTCCCGGTGTTGGCAAGATGGAAAGATGTGATACACGACATCAGGATACATCAAAGTGATAAAACAAGACTACTACTCAACATAATCATTAGCAGATCAACCAAATAAATATGTAAAACTCTAGTAAAAGAAACTACTGTAATTAAGGCCCAGTTCATTGTTTATCCCACGAAACAAGTTACCTGCCTGTCCTGCATTCAGAAGACACTTCAGTTTTCTATCTTGATGTTTGCATGGCATTTTTTATATCCTGGACAATGTTCACAATAAAGATCCACCCAAGTGTTATAAATAACATTTCCTGGGTCAGCCCTTTAAATTAACTTTTACAATCCACCTAAAAAGGATTTGAATTATGCTGATGATATTCAGTATTAGAATGTTTGTATACCACCTGCTTTTTAAAGTATAGACATAGACACAGCAGGACAAAGTTTTTCTCTATAAACCCATTTAAAAGTATAGTGTATCTGTGACTATCCTATCAAGGTCAGAAGGGTTAGCCTACACTCAGAGATAGGTAAAAGCCTTTAAAGTGGTTTTACCATCAAAAGAAACAATAATCACAAAATCTTGTTTATTTTCATGTTTGAAAGTATAAAGATCACTAGCTTTACTGTGTTTCTGTAAGTTTCTCTGTTTATAAAAGTGCAGCTAAAACATAATCAACCTAATTCAAGATGTTGAAACTAATTATGTTAAATAAAATCTGCCAGAGTGCTGAAGTTGAATCACATGGTCCCAGAGTTCTGTGTGATTGGCTCCTTCTGATCAAAAGGCTGGTGACCGACTAAGGCACTTCTAGAAGATACTAGTTTCCTAATCTAGAAATGTATGACCACTAACCCTTAAGGCATAATAAAATGCAAAATATAAATAAGTTGGTGACAATTTATTTACAATGAGTGACTTGAAAATTCTTCATAGCTATGGAAGTATGTGTATCTTGAAAATAACAGTAACAAGAATTTTCACAATGCTTGATATGAAATCCTGGATCATATAAGAACTCACATATAATAGACAAATTGGATTCTACTACCACCCAGTCTTAGTCCTTTACTTTCCCCATCTCCTCCTCCAATCCGGCTTCTATTATCAGGACTTTACAAATGAACTATTATGTTAGGTTTTCAAAGAAAACATAACCATGTGATTCTCCTATCACTTAAATGTAACATTACTGATTAACTCAAATTCTATAGAAATGACCACTTTCAATGCAAACTGAAGATCTTACTTTTCTATTATTTGCAATAATCCTTCCCTAATTCCCAAAGTTAAGATTCTGCTAAGATATATTTGAAGTACGAAAAGTCAAACTTTGGGATTTACAAAAAGGCCTGAAAGGCTTTATTATTATTATTTCTTTGGCTTCTGTACACTTCTTTGGTTTCTATTATAGAAATAGCAGGTTCTTGGGGCGACTGGGTGGCTGAGTTGGTTAAGCATCTGACTTCAGCTCAGGTAATGATCTCACAGTTCATGAGTTCGAGCCCCGCATCAGGCTCTGTGCTGCCAGCCCGGAGCCTGGAGCCTGCTTCGGATTCTGTGTCTCCCTCTCTCTCTGCCCTTCCTCCACTCATGCTCTGTCTCTGTCTTTCTCTCAAAAATAAACAAACACTAAAAACAAATTAAAAAAAAAACTTCTAAAGAAATAGGAGGTTCTTAATCATAGTCACACCCATGAAATCTTTTCCACAACCAGCGTTTTGTGCTTAAAATGTTATAATTCAAGTTTGCTGTTTTAAAGAAAAATACTCACCATCAACAATGCCTAACAATTATAATCGGAGCTATGTAAAGACTAAAACAACTATGAGGGACATACGTTAGTGATCATTTTTAAGCATGCTTTATGACGATAGATTTAGGGAGGGAGCTAGGCTATTTAAGGTATGGATCTGTGCATATTTACAGGTTTACAGGATGTGCTAAAGAATACTTTGAGCTTCTGTCTTCTTAAAATGATTGTGATATGGGGATGAGCACTGAGTGTTATATGGAAACCAACTTGACAATAAACTATTTGTAAAAAAAAAAAATGATTGTGATAAACTCACAGATTGAAACTTGTTTATAGATTTCATTCCTATGTCTTATTTAACTTTGCTTACTTATATTTCCTATTGACAACCAACAGTCCAATAATAAGGCCCTCTGAAACCCATGTGTTTGTCCAGCGGAGAGAAATAAGGACTTTGGAGGTAAACAGGATGATATATCGGGGGGGGGAGTTGTTTATAATAAAGCTTCCTTATCTTGAAATATTAGGAATTCTAGACTATAAAATATCTTCAAATAACTATATATGTAGTTTTAAGGTTTGGAAACTGTTAAAATTTCTAAGAACTATAGAAAAGGCTTCTCTTACATCAATTCTCATTACATTAGAAATGTACTTTTTTCAGGTAATCTGCCTCTAAGAATTAAATCAAAGAGCTTGGATAAATACACTCATTCATGAAGGACGAAAAATAGTAATATATCCAATCCATTTGAAAGTGGTATGGTTTTGGCCTTAGAATTTTATTTTAAAGGTCATACGAGACCAGATTATAAGGCTGCTGAAAACCTGGGAAAGCTATCAGATGCATAAGATGAAAAAGAAAGGAGAAAAATGAAAAGAAAAAAGTGAATACATTTTCCATTGTGTACAACCATTCAGCAGTAATGTGACAAAATTCAGTTAACCACTGGTTAACCAGTTAATTGTGCAAAAGTAGCCATTCAGATTTATCTCTCTATGGGAATCACCTTATTAATGTGACCTCTAGACCTTTTGGCAAATTAAAATACTTGCATTTGTTAAAAACTAAAAGTGCTTTTAATTAAGAATCACATTAATTACAATTACAGAATCTTAGGCACTTAACTGAAATTAAGGCATGGGTCACTGCAGAAGTATTAACAATGGCACAGAAAAGTAGTTTTATCAAAGTATCGCCAAAGGCTGAAACACCGAGCCTGGATACGCTTCCTTCCCAGTATAGGAAGGATTCTTCGTCCGATTCTTTTAACCTCAATATCTGGATGGCTTGGGGAGGATGACAATAGGCAGCTTCTACACAAACACAAACCTTCTCCTGAGACATCTTCTGAGTGACGTACTCACATGTTCAAATCATGAGAAATCTTTCCAAAATGATGATACACATACCCTTTCAACACAAAAACATCTGTCGCTATCGCTGATGGTACACAGCTTCTTAACATCACGTCCCTGGCACAGAGTTATTCAATCGCAACCAACGCTACCTCTAGTGACTCAATGGGAGGTCTCCCAGATTCTCCTCACGTGACCCACCCTCTATGTTAGAAAATGTATACCGTCAACGCGCATGATAAAGAGTTCCAGTATCTAACAGGCTTAACACTCATATCTCAGTCATGGCTGCACGGCCGGGAAAATGAACATCAGGATGGACTCCTGTATTCTTCACATTGTGCTCATGGACAAAGTCAGTGTAGTTTCTATGTGCAGGCTGGGGTGGGGACAAGGCCCTTGTGTTCCACTGGTTTCCACCACGTTGACAGCAGTCACCGGCAGCAGAGAGCCTGGATGGTTGGGGAGTGGGAGGGGAGCACAGTTAGTCTACAGGAACAGGAGAAAATGAATGTGTAAGAGGTAACAAAAGAGAAAGGCAGTGTGACCGGCATGCACCAGCTGTGAGTAGTTATTGACATCCATTACATGCAATGACATTCAAGAATAAAGGGGGTGGGGTGGGGGAGAGAATCAACAAAGTTACATGTGGTAGAAAAGCTCAACAGGGAATATGAATAAGTAATCAGAGTTAATAAAGAGGAAATTTCACAAAGAGCAAAACATTCTATCCGTCCCTGATGCTGGTACCAAAATCAAAGGTAGAAACACTGTTTGAAGTTCTAATGAAAAGGAAAAAATATCTATAACTGACTTAATTCAAATATTTAACAGGACAATCTGGGGCGCCTGGTTGGCTTAGCCAGTTAAGCATCCAACTCTTGATTTTGGCTAAGGTCACGAGCTCACAGTTCGCAAGATGGAGCCCTGCGTTGGGGTCTGCACGGACAATGAGAAGCCTGCCTGGGACTCTCTCTCCCTTTCTCTCGGCCCCTGCCCTGCTCATGCTTACATTCTCTCCCAGCCCCACCTCAAAATAAATAAATAAACATTACAAAAAATGATAAAACAAAAGGACAATTCTAAATTATGGACAAAGGCACATACAGAAAAGGGCAACTGTGAACATTATTCCCCAAATTAAGTGATTTCACAAAACTGAAATCCAGGAAACAAAACTCCACAACTACCTTCAGAGGCCGTGTAATTTTACATCAGTGTTTCCAATTCACAATGGAGAATCACTATTCCTTCTATAATCAAGGTTCACAGGACCTCAGAATGAAATTCAACAGGTACAGATAATGTGAGGAGACTATAAAGCCCCTCCAAGGAGCTGTTTAGTATGTTAAGAAACCCCTTATCGCACAGGGCCGTAGAACAGACCTACAGAACTATGAGGATGAAGCATGCATACAAGCAGCTCCTGGTTACAAATAACCAGAGTCCTCCAGTAGAAAGAAAACATTGGTCACGGTTCAGTAGATCAAGGTTTTGCAACACAGCAAAAAGGGCAGCATGTATTTAAGATAATTACAAAGAAAAAAAAAATCACCCCAATTATAAAAGGGGTCTAAAGATAGATTTTTAAATATGACACTTTCCTAACTCAACTAAAACATAAATCTTCACCTTTTTTCCTTAGGGAAATTGAAAAGAAATGAGCTACATTTCAGATTTTTCAGGACAAACTTGAATGGTTTTATTCAATAAAATCATCTTTTTCTGCAACTGATATACAATTTGTTCAGCAAATCCATCCCATAAAATTCATCACCCTCAATATACAGCGTCTGGGTGGCTCAGGTGGCTGGGCAGTCGACTTTGGCTCAGGTCATGATCTCACAGCTTGTGGGTTTGAGCCCTGCGTCGGGCTCTGTGCTGACAGCTCAGAGCCTAGAGCTTGCTTCAGATTCAGTATCTCCCTCTCTCTCTGACCCTCTCCTGCTCTCACTGTCTCTGTCTCTTAGAAATAAATAAAACATTAAAAATTTTTTAAAATATAAGACATTAAGTTAGGGTTATGGTCTCCCCAATATATGCAAGATTTCCCAAATATTCAATTCTGTTTTTGCTGTGGTTTATAAATGGTTTAATGGGTTTAAAATATAATAATTGTTTCTCAAAAGGTGATACTCTAAATATCGGACTCTGAATATCTACACTACTATCAAATTATTTATGGAAATAACGGTACCATGTAGAACATACTAGCAAGAGAAAGCTGAAGAACTGAACGTGACGTAGGTTTAGATTAAAATGGTTAAAACTGATCTACTTGATTATAGTCTGTTATTCTGTCCAATTGTTCAAATCTAGGGAGCATTTCCAAATTTTATTAACTTATCACTTTCTAAAGGAGGACTGTTTTATTTTCATTTAAAAGCATTAATAACAAACAAAGCATGCAGAAACAAAAAGTAAAATAGAAAATGCACTGTAAGTTCAGGCTGGGGAACCCACTGGCTCCAAGACAGAGCGCCTGCGTGCTCGGCCCCGCGCCAAGGCTGACGTTCGCTGAGGCTCATTAACTTTTCAGGGTCATTTTGCTCCGTTTCAGCAAAGGAGGTCTCAGCGTGAGTAAGTAAAGGAAGGACACACAGCTTCACATTTTCATGTTCCTTGAAATTCAATACTCTTCAGGTTCAGGATTGTCTACTTCTAAAGGTTATGTCAAAGGAACTTAGTGCCTAATGAATCAATTAAACAGATTTAAGTATGTGCCCATTAAAATTAGAAAACTCAATATAGATTTAGTGTCATCATATAGTATGCAAAAAAACCCAAAAACTCTCATCCCATATTAGTATAAAAGGTAAGCTTGTATTAAGGCAGTTCTTCTATAGCTGAAGTCTCAGTGCTGCTTTCCTTGCCTCCAGGACTTGGTGCTAATATCAAGGCAATGAAACATAGCTGCTTAGTGGAGCTGTGTGTTCAGTAAAAAATTGAAGAAAACTATTTCTAATGGTTTAAAAATATAAAGACTAAAATCTGACATTTAGAAACCTCATTGTCTACACTTGAAGCGTGTGTCCACATGCACACACACACAAAGTATCCCTACCACACTCAGGCAAAAGGAAAAGGGAAAAAGGGGGGGAGGGAGGGGGGAGGATTCCCTCAATCACAGAAACTAATCAAGTGACTTGGAACTGAAGTAAACATATGCCCAACCATGAGGAGCAAAAGCACCTTGCAAGTTAGTGAAGCCAAAACAACAGTGAAAAACAATTACATAGCAAAGACTGAAAATAATCACCAGCCACTGTTGACCCACCACCATGAAGGAAGAACCGGTTGCATAGAAAGCTGCCCCAAACCTTGAGATCACCACAGAAACTCATTAGATTTCAGGTATAAACAAACTAAGAGCAAGAGAAAAAGAGAGAAAAATCCTATGAATTATCAAAGTTCATTTCACAGACATACAACCTGAAAAGATGCAACCAACATGATCACTCAATCAAGCAATTCGCGGGGAGCCCTCCAAGCCACATATGTTTATTCGGGAAAGAATGCACCCTGCTGATTACACTCCAATAAGCCACAAAGTATTCATATTTGTGCATGAATCTAAAAACAGACCCTGGGACTCTAAGCAAATGAAAGATCTTCTCTGTCATCAGATTATCTCTCCAACCCCCCAAAATGGAGTAGTTCATGCTTTATTAGATAAGAATCATGTTTCCCGTTTGGCTTTACCTTCAGTCTTTAACGAAAAAACTCATCCAAAGCAGTAGCGTTAGGTCGTGTGGAATAACATATAAAGAACATATTTTCTTTACGGATCTGTATAAAGGTTCTGACTAGCACTGAAGCCCTTTTACACAGAGAACCACCCACCACTCTCCCAGTCATACTAACCAAAATAAGGAGAGCTGACCGATGTTCTTCAATTAAGTAACTGCATTCCATTCTTCATTTATATCCCTTATTTCCCCAATCCCAATCTGCCTGTTCAATAGTGTGTTTCGGTTCAGCTTACAAATATGAATAATTTGCTTCCAATCATATTTCACGTACTCTAGGATTATGGGCTGAGAATTTAGAATACATTAAGCAAGTAACATTTTATGCTTGTTTAAGGAGTTAACAAACCATTTCCTGTCATGCTGGTCTGTCCCAGGATTCACTGGAAGATTCTCTATCTCTGCCAGCACAGGACCAGAGGGAACAGAAGAAGCCACAGGCAGGGTGGATCTCACAGCCCAACCCTTTGGACAGAAATGATAAAAATCATTTATTTTACTTATAAAACACTTCATCACAAATAAACAGAACATTAAAATGGAATACTATCTACATACTGAACAAACGCAGTGTAAACAAATGCCTGAATGTTATATTCAACCTTAGCGATAAATGATAATCTATCACCGTCTTATTTATTTTATAGGATTTACAGGAACAGAAAATGTTCTATAGAATACCTGTTCTATTTATAACATCATAGATAATAAAATAACAGAGGGTTTCATATATTGAGCCACTTTACAGATAAGAAAAACACACAAAACTCTGCTGAAGTTATGCCACTGTGAAAATTTAGTTAATACCACCACTGTGTGTCATAATTAAGTACAGTGTTCTTTTGAAGCTGAAATCTTACCTGTTGGGAGCCATTACTCTGAGTTGAAACATTATTGTGAACACTGTAATGGGGAAAAGCATCTATTAAAAAACCATATACAAAATTCTAGGGCTTCACATTGTAAGATAATACATATACTAATTAAAGTAGCTTTACTTTTTAAAGACATTGATTATTTTGTTGCATATTAAGAAAAAGTACTGTTGGTACCAAAACTAAGAATGTAAGACGCCCAGAAAGAGTTTGCTTTCATAGACAAACATCTGTTTTGCTATGATCTGCTCATTTGAGATTTTTATACACCTGCATTCTAACTGTGCTTTAAATGTGTAGTTCACTACCAACCTTATTCTTTGGACAGGATCCGTCAAAGACAGCAAAATGAAAAGCAGCACGGAAGATTCCTTAAACTCAAGGCATTAAGCACAAACATCCACATAAACCTACCTGTGTCACTTCTTTTGTATATTCCTACCCTCTCACAAGATTTTCCAGTGTCAGCAACAGCTCAGCATTTTATAACTCAAAAGGCCTTAGTACAAACTTAAAATTAGAAACCTTTCTGTATACTTTCCACTCCAAATGACTTATAAATAGGTTTTTAAATTTTTAGTTTAGGCTGTACCCATTTCCCTCCTCCTTCCTTCCCCCCACCAAAAGCACTTAAAAAACTCAATCTATGACAAAATAAACAAAAACAAACCTCAGAACAGCTTTAAAAAAATATATTCAATGAAATAACTCAAAGATGACATATTAACACAGCAAAAGAAAGGGAAAAAAGAGTTTACTGACTTGAGACTTTCTCTAACCTAAGCATACTTGCATCCTCAAGTAAAGAATTCAACAAAAGTAACTGAAAAATCCATTCAAAATTATATGTTTATGTACATATATAAGATTCCTTGAAAGTGACAAAATAATCTACAGATTTAATGAGAGCATTATGTTCCAGGAAAATGAGATAGAGAATTAAATGCATTCAACCCCTCACTATCAAATTACTGACTTTCAAGGATAAGGAAAGAATACTTATGGTACCCAAGGAAAATTACAAGGAAATCACTGTCAGTATCTGGCTTGCACAGACTTCTCCATACCAATACTCAAGAATATTATACCCAGCCAAGATGTCATTCTAGTAAAAGGAAACAGGCAAATCTTCTCAAACCAAACTTTTAATACAACATCTAAGAACTTTTCTTTCCTTTCTCTCTTTTCCTTTTCTTTCTCTCTCTTTCTTCCTTCTGTCCTTCCTTCTTTCTTGTTTTTGTTCTTTAAGAGTCTTTCTTAAAAGGGGTGAGAGTTAAACAAAACCTATCTGATGAAAGACAACCAATTAAGAAAGAACTCAAGAATGAAGAGGCCTTGCTAAAAGACTAGGTAATGAAAATGAACCCATTTTATATCTTATCATTTTATTACCTACATCTCTGTTACAAGTTGAGTCACCAGAACTTTCACTAGCCCTGAGTGGGTTCAAATTCTGGCACAAAAGCTTTCCACTACCACCAGTTCTGCTCTCTAAACTTCAGGTTCTTCATTGGCATGAAACTGTTACAGGAGGGTTAAGTGCATTAATATTAGCCAAACACAAGTAACACTGACCCTAAAAAAAGGCTTAAAAAAAAATACTAGTTAGTGTGTAACTGTTGTCAAGACAACTGTAAAGTATATACCTGTCAGACACGGTTTCTTTTGACTAATATCAATGTTCCCAGAACACATTATGCTGGTTTATGTAACCATAATCCCAAATAGTATGAAATCTCATTAAATCTGCTTGGCTAGATGATCCCCTTGGTTACCCTTTGAAGCTTTTCCTTTAACTGAGAATAACTCCAGCAGGTGATGAATAAAAGATGAATCATAACATGAAAAAAAGTACTTCTAATAAGTGAGCTTAACTGGATCAGAGCTCCCTGTTTTCAGAAATTTGAAATGTGGAAAGCACTGTTTTCTTGTAATGACATTCTTTCACTTCCGCTAATATAAAAGTAAAACATTTCTCATTACCGACCTACCCTAAGCTCCCCCTTTCAAACAAAGGAACACCTACAATAACTGACCCCTTTTCCTCCTATACACTCAATTCATCGTCTCCTCCACCATTTCTTCTTTTCCTCTCTTTTCCGTTTTCAAGATTCTGTCTGCTAAGCGTGTACAAAAAGTACCAATCACTGCAATGTGAACTATCCTTTAAAATGTCACCTCTTCCTAGGATACTCTCTATTAGTCAAGGTTCACGGGGACTAGTTAGAAGATAAAATAGTACAAGGAAAACGACTGACATCAGCCAATTTAAAAACCTGTTACTCAAATAGGCACAGTACAAGGTCAAGAAGCGTTTTAGGTCAAATAGCTGTGCTTTTTCAAACAGTCCTGTTTTCCATGGTTCCCTGGAGCAAAACTGTGCCTGCAAACAGGACTACAAGGGCAAGAATGAAAGGGCATTCATGCCAGTCCCAACTCAGGTCCTCTCGAGCGGTGTTAGGGAAAGGGGTAAATAACCTTCAAGAGAGCTGGGTCTCCCTCTACACCTCATTTCTGAAAGCTCATTACAAAAAATAATAAAAATAAAGTATCATTGTTTAAATACCCCATTTGTGCTGCATTTTCCAGAGCCAAAAGCATTATTCAAGAAATGAAAAGAGGGGCGCCTGGGTGGCTTAGTCGGTTAAGCGTCCGACTTTCGCTTGGGTCATGATCTCGCGGTTCGTGGGTTCGAGCCCCGCGTCGGGCTCTGTGCTGACTGCCAGCTCAGAGCCTGGAGCCTGTTTNTGATCTCGCGGTTCGTGGGTTCGAGCCCCGCGTCGGGCTCTGTGCTGACTGCCAGCTCAGAGCCTGGAGCCTGTTTCAGAGTCTGTGATTCCCTCTCTCTCTGACCCTCCCCTGCTCATGCTGTCTCTATCTCTCTCCTAGAAATAAATAAAACATTAAAAAAATAAAATAAAAAAAAAAAGAAATGAAAAGAAAATTTTGTTATTAAAGTTAAATGAATCTTAATTCTAGGAAAGAGATTACAGAGCCATACTCAAGGTTTTTGGTCAGAAACGTATTATTTAAAAAAAAACTTAAAAAAGGATAAATTCTTACAAATAAACACCTTAAGTTTCAACTACATATTATTGCTTGAATACTTTGTTTACATTTCTGCTAAATTCACCAGGTTATCTTCTTTATTTGAAGCTCTAATATTCTGTACTAGCCTCTTTCTCAGGGAAGCACGACATGATCCATTAAACAAAAAACAAATAAAATAGTTCAAAGAGTACAGGATACCTCTAACATCGCTCCACCATTTTTCTTAAAAGTGTAGCTTATAAATAACTACAATGAAAATAAAAGTGCAACTCAGGAAAGGCAAAGAAATTTTTTTACCTAATTAAAATTTCACAATAGAGAAAATCACTCACTTCCTTACTCTATTCATTTCTTTATTTTTAATAGTCTACTGACAGCTAAAGAAACATCAAGAGTCCTTATTCAAGAAGCAGAGTATTTTTGTGCTGAATCATTCATCAGCCTGACTCTAATGGCTTGCTAAGTGTGGATGGGAGAGGAAAAACTGAAAAGGACATCTCAAGGAGAGGGTGGCCATACTTGGCACCCAGCAACAATTTCTACTTTTAAATTTTTTTTAATGTTTTTTATTTATTTCTGAGAGGGAGACAGTGTGAGCAGGGGAGGGTCAGAGAGAGAGGGAGGTACAGAATCTGTAACAGGCTCCAGGCTCTGAGCTGTCAGCACAGAACCC
Organism: Hyaena hyaena; assembly: GCF_003009895.1. NCBI lineage: Eukaryota > Metazoa > Chordata > Mammalia > Carnivora > Hyaenidae > Hyaena > Hyaena hyaena. The sequence goes on along the minus strand of NW_024080725.1, from coordinate 1,520,476 downwards.
CACACCGGGCTCGAACCCATGAACTGTGAGAGCATGACCTGAGCTGAAGTCGGGCACTTAACCGACTGAGCCACCCAAGGGCCCCAACAATTTCTACTTTTAAAGAAGCCTTAGTCACACATCTGCCATATAAGAGTAGACAAGTTCAAAAGAGTTCACTAGATTTACAAGTGTGTCCTGAATCTGAGACAGCCCAGAAGACTGGTACATACCAATGGTTAAGAAGCATCATATGAAACTATACACTGTAATATACACTATTAAAATTGAGACATCAAAAGTAGGACTTCTGGAATGGTGGTTTGAGGACCCTCTCCCCGGTGAAACAAAACTTAGCTGGTGAAAATTATTTAAAAAACAATCATTAAAAGGCATGTATCAGTGAACAAGCCATCCATTCAAGGAAATCTATTAAATCTCAGAGCTGAGTCTGGCATTTGAACCACAGTTTGCTGCCCTTCCCCATTCCCTCCAAGTTCAGTGCGGTGGAAGCTTTACTTCACGTGAGTGCAGCCAAGGAGACAGAACTCTCTCTGGGTCATCTAGACCTTAAAACCGCTATTTTAAAGATGTTCAGGAACAAAAACACAAATCTGAAGAAGCATGGGAACACTGTCTCCATAAAAAGAAAATATCACTTGAGGCGCCTGGGTGGCTCAGTGGTTAAGTATCTGACTTTGGCTCAGGTTATGATCTCATGGTTCATGAGTTTGAGTCCCCTATTGGGCTGTTGTCAGCACAGAGCCTGCTACAGATCCTCTGGCCCTCACCCACTCAAGTGTGTGTGCTCTCTCTCTCTCAAAAATAAACACACCTTTTTAAAAAAAGTATTGTAAAACTTATAAAAAGAAGATAATACCATAATACAGAGAATTTGTAAATTAGAATCAAATAGAAATTGAGTTGAAATGAACTGAAATTAAGAAATTCACTGAAAGGACATCACACCAGGTCTGAGCAGGATGGAGAATTCATGACTTGAAGACAGGTCAACTGAGATATCTAGTCTGAGTAAGAGAAAGAAAAAGAAAGAAGAAAAATGAAGAGAGACTCCAATACCTGTGGGACACCATCCAGCTTAGCAACATGCTTGTGACAGGAGTCCCAGAAGGGTAGTCCCAGAAGAAGAGTAAAGAAAGGAACAAAAAGATAATTTAAAGACATAACGGCTGAGAACTTCCCAAATTTGATAAAAAAATAATATACCAGGGAAAAGCAACGAGAAGTGGGGTCCCTGTGGGTGGCTCAGTCGGCTCAGATTCTAATTCTTGACTTTGGCTCAGGTCATGAGCTCATGATCATAGGACTGAGCCCTGCAGCGGCTGGGCTCCAAGCTGGGTGTGAAGCCTGCTTCAGAGTCTCTCTCCCTAGCCCTCTGCCCGTCCCCGACTCATGCACGCGTGCACTCTCTCTCTCTCCCTCTCTCAAAAAGTAATCAAAAATTTAAAAATAAAATCACACATTTAAAAAACAAAAAGAATAAGAATAAAGAAAGAGAAAAGCAAGCAGAAGAGAAGTGGACTGCCAATACGTGTATCAAACTTCAAAACAAAAGAATTAGTAGAGGGCACTTGCGGCGCGCCTGCCCCCGTGGGCCTTCAGCGGAGCGGACCCTGCCACCGCCTGCCTCCGAGCACCTGCCGGGGGGCGGCTGCTCCACGAAGCACACTGATAAAGCAGCCACCGCCCAACTTCAGAAATGAAAGTTCATTAGCATCTACCCTGAAGCCACTCCTGTTCTTCACAGCTTTCTTGATCACGGTAGCTAGTGGGTGGTACTTCTAGACTCAATCTTATGTTTTTGAAGGTGCCTTTGGGATGTCCAGTAGGGACAGCTATTTTTATGCTGCTATTGTTGCGGTGGTCGCCATCCACGTGGTGTTGGCACTCTTTGTTTACGTGGCCTGGAATGAAGGCTCACGACAGTGTTGTGAAGGCAAATAGGATTAAGTTGAACATTCACCTTCTGATAGCATTAAATTGATTTTTTAAATTGCTTTTTAATGTCTTTTAATTTTATTTTGAGAAACAGAGACAGAGAGCAAGCAGGGGAGGGGCAGAGCGGGAGGGAGACACAGAATCCGAAGCAGGCTCCAGGCTCTGAGCTGTCAGCACAGATACCGACGCGGGGCTTGAATCCATGGACCATGAGATCATGACCCGAGCCAAAGTTGGATGCTTAACTGACTGAGGCCCCCAGGCTCCCCTTAAATTGATTTTTAAAAATGATAAATGCATCTGGGATACTGATGATTTCAATCAAGTTGAGAACATGTTAAAAATCAATAATATAAATAAATAAAACAAAAAAACCGCCAGAGAAAAAGAGTAACATTTTATCATAATAAAAGAGTCAAACAACTGGGGCACCTGGGTGGCTTAGTCGGTTAAGTGTCCGACTTTCGCATAGGTCATGATCTCGCGGTTTGTGGGTTCGAGCCCCGCGTCGGGCTCTGTGCTGACTGCCAGCTCGGAGCCTGGAGCCTATTTCAGAGTCTGTATCTCCCTCTCTCTCTGACCCTCCCCTGCTCACGCTGTCTCTCTCTCTCCCTCCTAGAAATAAATAAAAATAATAAAAAAAAAAAAAAAAAGAGTCAAACAACTATAAACCTATATGCACTTAACCAAAGCCCCAAAGTAAAAAAACTGAAGAGAGAAACAAACAACTGAGCATCAGTAACAGGAGACTTCACAGCCTTACTCTTAAGAACGGATAGAATTGGGCAAAAGTTCGACAGTGAAGTAGAGAAGTCCTTGAGCAGTACCAAGACAAGTAAACCTGACAGACATTTATAGAACATTTCACTCAACGATGGAAGACTATCCATTCTTCTCAAGTGCATACAGACCATTTTCTGACATAAGCCATATGCTAAACCATAAAACAAGTTTCAGTAAATTTTGTAAGGATCAACATCATACAAAGTATGACCTCACCATGTGGAATAAAAGCGCGCTCACACACACACACTCAAAATAACAGGAATATTTAAGATATTCACAAATATGTGGAAATCAAGGAACACATTCCCAAGTAACCAAGGGGTCAAAGAAGAAGTCAAAAGAAGCAAAATAATTTGAGATACATAAAATGAAAATACAATATTCCAAACTTATAGAATGTGATTAAAGCACTGCTTGGAAGAAAATCGATAGCAATAAATGTTATGTTAAAAAAGAATAAAGACCTCAAATACATAACCTAATTTCCCATCTGAGGACACCAGAAAAAGAAAAGCAAACTAAACCTAAAGCAAGCCTAAGAAGTGAAACAATACAGCAGTGAGAAAATCAATAAACTTGAAAAATGAAGAATTGATAAAACTGAAAGCTAGTTCCTTGAAACAGTCTACAAAATGGACAAACGTTTACCGAAACTAACCACGGAGGGGGGGATCCCCTCAAATTACTAAAATTAGAAATGAATGAGGAAGGGTGCGTAGGTGTCTCAGTAGGTTGAGAGTCTGACTCCGGATTTCAGCTCAGGTCACGATTTCGTGGTTTGCAGGTTCAAGCCCTGCATCGGGCTCTGCACTAATGGCAAAATGCTAGACCAAATCCGGCAACATGTAACATAAAGAACTACACACCATGACCAAGTGGGGTTTATCCCAGGAATAAGATTAATTGCTCGTCTGCAAATAAAACTTTGTTCTTTGAGCTCCCTGTGTGCAAGAATCCTAATTTATTCATCTTTACATCCTCAGTCACAGTTCAATAACAAATATAGGTCATTCTCGTTACAAATATCATATCCACTCCCAACCTGGTCTTTATTTCTAAACTGTTTTATTTTTCTTTGTCAATTTTATCTGGTATCACATTTGTTCCTGCTATATTCCCAATGCTAAGGAACAACTTAATACACTGACAGGTCTTCAACAAGTATTTGTTAATTAATGACAGCAACTACATGAATTCTAAAACATGCTCCTAAGTTGGAAGACACTACTCACCTGAGTTCTTCAGGTTTTGCTGTACTTGCTGATAGAGGGGAAAAAAGAAAATATCCCATTAGTTTCCACTTACATGGTAAACTGCTTCACTGTTCATAAAAGTAAATCTGGACTGATTTTTTTAAGGTTTATTTATTTTGAGAGAGAGAGACAGATAGACAGAGGCAGTGGGAGGGGGCGGGGGGGGGGGCGGAGACAGAATACCTAGCAGGCTCCCTGCCATCAGTGCGGAGCCCAACTCAGGGCCTGAACCCACGAACTGTGAGATCATGACCTGAGCTGAAACCAAGAGACACTTAATCCCGCAGGCACAGGACTGTTTTCCCAAGTCACGTTTCCCAACTATAGATTTAAAAACCCCATTTGACAAAATGTTCTAGGATTCACATCACTAAAATCAGTAACGACAATTATTTCCGTTTTAAAAATAAAGCAATAAAATAAATACCATTTTCTTTTACAACAGAAGCATGTGCAAGCCTCCTAGAGTGAGTTAAGTGCCAACAAAACATCGTTAGTAGAAAATGAGAGGTAACTTGGGGTTTTAAACCCTCACAAACTAAAGTGGCCTCATTAATTGCTCTATTATTTGCTTTATGGCCATACTACACAAAAATTAGGGCTATAAATCAATTTCTTACGTCAAACATCAAGTCATGTTTTTGGACAACCGGGATGGCCCTAGCATCAGATACACTTAAATTTCAACCTGTATTTGGATATAAACTCAGATTCAAAACCAAATACAAGTTTTAGTTTAAAATTAAGCTTTTTATGGGACGCCTGGGTGGCTCAGTCAGTTAAGCGTCTGACTTCAGCTCTGGTCATGATCTCATGAACCCACAGGGTTCGTGGGTTCGAGCCCCACGTCGGGCTCTGTGCTGACAGCTAGCTCAGAGCCTGGAGCCTCCTTCGGATTCTGTGTCTCCCTCTCCCTCTGACCCTCCCCTGCTCACACGGTCTCTCTCTCTCAAAAAGAAATAAAACATTAAAAAAAAAATTTTTTTTAATAAAATTAAGCTGGGGCGCCTGGGTGGCTTAGTCGGTTAAGCGTCTGACTTCGGCTCAGGTCATGATCTCACGGTTTGTGGGTTCAAGTTCCGTGCTGGGTTCTGTGCTGACAGCTCAGAGCCTGAAGCCTACTTCAGATTCTGTGTCTCCCTCTCTCTCTGACCCTCCCCTGCTCATGCTGTCTCTCTCTCTCAGAAATAAATAAAAAATATTTAAAAATTTTTTTAAAAATTAAATAAAATTAGACTTTTTAGTACATAAATTAATTTATTTTTTTTTTATTTATTTATTTTTTTTTAAATTTTATTTCTAGGAGAGAGAGAGAGAGACAGCGTGAGCAGGGGAGGATCAGAGAGAGAGGGAGTCACAGACTGACACAGGCTCCAGGCTCTGAGCTGGCAGTCAGCACAGAGCCCGATGCGGGGCCCGAACCCACGAACCGCGAGATCATGACCTAGGTGAAAGTCGGACGCTTAACCGACTAAGCCACCCAGGCGCCCCCATAAATTAATTTAAATGTACATTAATATTTAAATTTAAACACTATAATAAAATCTTAATATTATAATGCTATACAAAGTAACATTTTTTTAAGTTTACTTTTTTTGAGAGAGAGAGAGAGAGCAGGCGTGTATGTGCATGTGCTCAAGTGGGGAGGGGCAGAGAGAGAAAGAGAGAATCCCAGGCAGGTTCTGCACTGCCAGTCCAGAGCTGGACTTGGGGTTCAAACCCACAAACGTGAGATCATGCCCTGAGCTGAAATCAAGAGTTGGACGCTCTATCAACTGGGCCACAGGCGCCCCTGAAATGATTTTTACTTAAAATGTATTCATTGTACACCAATGGTTTTTTTTAAAGTTCCTAAAGACATTTGAGAGATTTTTTTTTTTTTTTTTTTTTAAGTAAGCTCCACATCCAGCATCGAGCCCAGCTCAGGCTTGAACGCAAGACTCAGATCAAGACCTAAACTGAGATCAAGACTCAGACACTTGGAGCACCCGGGTATCTTGGTCAGTTAAGCCTCTGATCTTGATTTCAGCTCGGTCATAACTTCAGGGTTTGTGAGACTGAGCCCAGAGTCCAGCCCAGCATTCGGCTGCACGCGGACAGCACAGGGGCCGCCGGGGATGCTCAACCCCCTTCTCTGTCCTTCCCCTGACTGCGTGCTCTCTCTCAAGATAAACAAACAAAAAAAGACACTGAACTGACCAAGCCACCAGGCGCCCTGAGAGGTTATTAATGCAAAAATCAGGAAGTCAAAAAGGGAGGGAAGGCGCTACTCTACAGAACTAAAACAGTTAATAGAAACAAAAACTGAACACAAACTCCAAATAGAGTCTGAAATGGGATCAACATTGAGTTTAATCTCAGCAACAACATAAGCAAGTTTTCCTTCTATTTTCTTATACTGATTCTGTCATAACCAAAGCTAATAAACAAGGGTACCCTGGTTGACTGGGATAAACCTAAGGTTCAGCTAACTCCCTTTCAAGTAAACCATGGAGCAGCACACGAGGGACTGTCAAGGCAGAACAGTCCTTTGAAACGGGACTGTGTCTCACCTTTCATTTGTAGAGTTCGTCGAGAGTAGCGTTTGCTGGGTCTTCTTTCAAAGGATGTTGATCTCCTTGCTTTATTGGTTTTTGTGGTCTGATACTCAGTTTTCCCACTAAAATAAACGAGGCACATTAACAAGAATAAGAGAATTTGAGGACTCCGGTAATCAGACACAGATGAGAAAAAGTCTATATTAAGGCTGACCTTAAAAGAACCATTCTGATCTTCATCTGAAAGGAACTACTACTAACAGGCTTGACGTCTGTCTTTAGCACATCATTCTTCTACTCTTCCGGCTTGTGTGAAACAGGCAACTTGTAAATTATATTGTCTTTTCCTTCGGTATACTGCATCTACCGAAGCTCATGCTGAGTAAGAGTGGAGCATCCGCCCTCTGATGCAACTCCTCTCCCCTCCTCTCTCACTCACCTCATGCAAAGGGTGCAATTAACTCAAGGCTTCTTATTATTGAATTGTGATACATTTTTCAGAAGAATTTTCCAGAAATATTTAAAACTATTTTCCCGCTCTCTTTGATTTCCACTTAAATTGTTAAGAAAATGCCTCCTCACTTTTACTATAGGTACAGGAGAACTCTACTTACATCAATCCCACCCATGTGATCACCTTACCACACACTGACAGTACCCATTGCCTCTTTAATCACAGTGCCACTTATGGCACACTGAAAACTCGTAATAACCTGTTCCCAGGTCAACCAAAACATTTCTAATTTATGACCAACACACAGGAGTCTCTAAAAATGACTTCCGTTTTATAAAGGACCAGAAATCTTACCCAGATGCATTTTCCACTCGGTGCACAATACCCTTTCTCTATTCAGCTAATGGATGGAGACTCCTTACAACTCTTATTATATGAATTTAAGTGGAGGATTAATTAATATAAAATGTAAATGTCAAGAGGGATACAGAATCCATTATACCATTATAATGTTTTCGTGTCTACTCAGAAAATTACAATGGCGCTGTCAGCGTGGAGCCTGCTTGGGATTCTGTCTCCCCCTCTCTCTGCAGCTCTCAAAATAAATAAAAATAAACTTTAGGGGCGCCTGGGTGGCTTAGTCGGTTAAGCGTCCGACTTTCGCTCAGGTCATGATCTCACGGTTCGTGGGTTCGAGCCCCGCGTCGGGCTCTGTGCTGACTGCCAGCTCAGAGCCTGGAGCCTGTTTCAGTCTGTGACTCCCTCTCTCTCTGACCCTCTCCTGCTCACGCTCTCTCTCTCTCTCTAGAAATAAATTAAAAAAACCTTAAAAAAAAAAAAAAATTAAAAAAAAATAAACTTTAAAAGAAAAAAGGAAATTACAACCAATAACAATTTCACTTTGTCTTTTATTCCAGCCAGTGGAAAACACCAGAAACCACTTTGTTTCTCTATGCCTTGGCTTCTACATCTGCAAAATGAGAGGTTGGCCTAAACTGTTTGCTTTATGAAAGAATGAAAGATAGGGCAAGCAGATATTGACATCCACCTGTATCTAAACCGTGATCCTAGTCGAATAAATCCTGATCGATGAGAACTCTTTTGGACTGGGCCTCGGAGGCGAAAGAAGGCATGGTGTTCCACGGCACATTTCCATAAATGTTTGCATGCCTTCGGATGATCCAACCTGAAGATAAATGTATGCTCCTGCTCTTTGCCCTGGAGGAAAAAAAAAGGATATAAAGAGAGGTAATTATTAGGTCAAACAGTCCTGTCCTTTGTTACTCAGCTATAACGACAGCCACGACAATACCAAGAACAGAATAATAAAGCAGCTAGTTTGCCCCCTGAAACTAGAACATTCTCTACAGCTACCTATAAAAATGGCCGTTGAAATCAAGCTGTCCACTTTCACAGCCAATATAAAATTACTCCTAAGAGGGTCCTCTCTACTTACGTGACCTCAATTCTTAGAGAAACATAAAGTGAAGTTTTATTTGCCATACTCTGGGATAAATACAGAATTACAATGTAAATGATCATACAAGATCTGGCAATATATATCAACAGACTTAAAAAGGTACACATTCCTCAGGGCACCTGGGTGGCCCAGTCAGTTAAGCATCCGATTTCAGTTCAGGTCATGATCTCACAGTGTGTGGGTTCGAGCCCCGCATCAGGCTCTGTGCTGAGAGCTCAGAGCCTGGAGCCTGCTTCGGATTCTGTGTCTCCCTCTCTCTCTGCCCTCCCCCCCACAGGCTCTGTCTCTCTCAAATAAATAAAAATACTGAAACAAACAAACAAACATGGTGTTCATTCTTTGTCACAGTAACCACAGTCCCGGAAATCTAATTGTAATAATTAACATTCATAGGCAGTTTTTAAGGATTTCACATGGATTAATTCAATGAGTAGATATTATCATTAGCTCCATTTCATCGATAAGGAACTGAAGCTTAAGAAATAAAGCCCAAGGGCACCAAGAGGAAATCAGAAACTGAACCTAACTATTTGTGCTCCAGGACCTGTTTATAACAATTAAGCTTCGCCATCTCTTTAGGAAGAAAAATTTTCTTAACACCAAAATGCATATCCAAAGATTTTCTTCACAATCTCATTCATAATAGTAAATATTGTAATAAAACCCTAAAGTCCAAAAAAATTATCAAGTAAATAATAACATCTTTAAAAAAGATACAAAAAGATAAATGAATAAAAGATGAATTCACAACTGTTTATTCATATTACAAAATACAATATATAGGTTAAAATGAATGAACTGATATCTACACGGCTACACCTGTTTAGGTAATCTACGGAAACTGCCAAAAATATATATATGATTTATGTAAATTTTTAAAACAATCCCACCATGTATTATGATGTATTTGTATTTGGAAAAAGGAAGTAGGAGAGTGACACCCTCCAAGAATGATGGGCAGCTAGAGGATTATACCTCATTGTACTGAAGACACAGTTATGTTTTAAATTTATTTATTTAAGAGAGAGCACGAATGGGGGAGGGCCAGAGGGAGAGTGAGAGCAGGGCAGGGGCAGAGAGAGAGGGAAAGAACCCCGACACAGGGCTCAACCTCACCAACTGTGAGATCATGACCTGAGCCGAAACCAAAAGTTGGATGCTTAACCGAATGAGCCCCACCCCCGGTGCCCCTGAATACACTGATATGAATTTGCCTATGTCTAAGAGACAATTCTGAAGCAACTATGCTAAAAACGTTAATCCAGAGGAGTAAAATGGATAGCAAGTTTATGGTTTTTTGTAGTTTGCAGTAGACTTTGAATATTTTATGAACTACACTATATAATATTTTAAAATGACAAAATAAACTATATGAAGATATTTCCTGACCTTGATACAGGCAAAAATTCTTAACTTTTAAGACACAGAAAGTACTGACCACAAAGGAAAATAGTTATAAACTCTACTGCATTAAAATTGAAACACACTATCCAAAACTTACTAGTAAGGGAGTCAAAAGGCAAGCCAAGGGGGAGGATACTTACAACACACAGATCTGCAAAGAACTGATGCCCACAACACATAAAGAACTTCAGTGAGGAAAAAGAGCACACGACCCAAGAGAAAAATGAGCAAGAGTTGAACAGGCAATTCATAAAAGAGAAGACCCAAATATTCAATAAGTACATAACTAAGTGCTAAACAAACAGTGATGAGGGGAATGCAAACCAAAAGCATAAAACCATTTTATCAACAGAATGGCTACAAGGAAAAAGAGAATACCAAACATTAGCCACGAAAGAACCAGTGGAACTCACTCACATTGTAGGGGGAAATACAAACTTGTATAAACACTTCTGACAACAGCTCTGCAGTACCCACTGAAAGCAAACACACGCATATCCTCATCTTCAGAGCAGCACTCTGAGCAGCGAAAACAAAAACAACTCAGCTGTCCATCAACAACAGGATGGATAAATAAGTGCAGTCTATCCCTCAGAGGGAATACTAGGTAACAGTATGAATGAGCCAACTACAGCAACCGGCTGCAAGAGGGGGAAGGCTCACAAATATAATATTTAAAATAAAGAAGTAGACACAGAGGGAACAGTCAGGTTTCGTTTGGATAAAGCATAAGATATAAACAAAGACGAGTGTCTGGTGGTAACGTCAGGACAGGAGGACATGCCTGGAGGACTCTAGGTGGTGGGAGACACAGGAGTGTATAGTTCTATTTCTCCAACTGGGTGCTGGCCATATAGGTGTTTGTGAAAATCCAACACGCTGCCCACTTGTTACTACACTTATCTGAATGTATGCTAGATTTCAGTGAAATTTACCAATGAAAAATACACACAGAAAAACCACGGAGAAACACATAACCTCAAAGTAGTAAAAACCCTCCCCTAGGTCATGAAAGATTGATAACTTTGCCGATTTAAAATTTTTTAAGGTATGTAGCAAAAATCACAATAAATAACATTAAGAGACAAACAACTATTAGATACAAGATTTACAATTTCTATGATGAAAGGCAAAACAAACCAGTAAGAAAAAAAGGCCCAATGACAAAATGGGCAAAGGAGACGACAAGAGCTCTGAGAAAAGGAAATATAAACAACAAGACGTATGACAAATGTGCAGTATCACTCATAGCAACAGAAATAAAAATTAAACCTACAACGAAATTCCACTGTTTACTTTTCAGATAAAAATGTGACAACTCCCTCTGAAGAAACAGGTTTGATCCCTGATAGGACCTCTGTTACCCAGGACAAGTGCACGTAACCATTTGAACCAGCAAGTCCACCTCCAGGAAGTTATCCTACAGATATTTGCCAATGTACAAATTCATACATATATGCTGAATAATGTATACTGCATACTGAAACACTTAGGGTACATCCACACAGAATCGTATGCAGTTTAGTTTGCTTTTTAATATAATAACCAAGAAGCATTCTATATACTCAGATGGAAAAGATTCCAAAAGTTATAAAGTTTCAAAAGGATTAGTACAGAACAGTCTAAAAGCATGGTAACTTCTGTATAAAAAAGAATTGATATACACGTATGTGTGTGTAAAATACCTTCACAAAGTTATCCAAGAAGGTAATAACTATGTAAGATCAAATCTAAAATGCCATCAATTGTAAGATGCATGATTATTTTATGGCCCAAATGAGAACAAGTGTCACCAATTAAATTATGACCATATTTCCCATCACATAGAATTGTATTTTATTCTTTCTGAAGAACTGCCTTTAGATTTAGATACAAATATCATTTAATCACATATGTGCTTACATAAAAAGGAAAATCTTTGTAAAATAAGTTGTTTTTACATGTGAAATCTGCACCTTCTGAGTCTTGCTAATCCATCTGTTGACAATATAATGATCATCCTCTGTGCCATCAGATTTCCTTTTTTTAATATTTTTTTAATGCGTGTTTATTTTTGAGAGAGAGAGAGAAAGAAAAAGAGAGAGACCGAGACAGACAGAGTGCGAGTTTGGGAGGGGCAGAGAGAGAGAGGGAGATACAGAATCTGAAGTAGGTTCCAGACTCTCAGTTGTTAGCACAGAGCCTGACTCAGGGCGCGAACTCACAAACCATGGGGTCATGACCTAAGCTGAAGTCAGACACTTACTTAACTGACTGAGCAACCCAGGTCCCCCAACAGATTTTTTTTAATGTTCATTTATTTTTGAGAGAGAGAGACAGAGCATGAGCAGGGGAGGGGCAGAGAGAGAGGAAGACAAAAAATCTGAAGCAGGCTCCAGACTCTGAGCTGTCAGCACAGAGTCCGACACGGGGCTCAAACTCATGAGCTGTGAGATCAGGACCTGAGCCGAAGTCGGATATTTAACCAACTGAGACACCCAGGTGTCCCCTCAATAGATGTCTTTATGAAATGTTCTGTTGCCTCTGTAATTTCCTTCTAAGTTGGGTGAAAGGGCAATCCTTTGCATGTATCTTAGTAATAAAACTTAGTAATACCACTGTTTCGACTAATTTTCAGAATCTTCTTAAAAGTTTTGTTAAGTGGTCCTTCTCACACATCATTGTGCATACAACTGTTCAACTTGCTTTTATCTATGTCCATGTATTAGGTATGTTTTTCAATTTATTTCTTTGCATGGAATACAGTTGCTTTTTAAAATTTATTCATAATTCTGTGAATTTTGACAAATGGCGTGGAGTCTAGCAACTACCACCAAAATCTGGTTATAGAAAAGTTCTCTCATGCCCCTAAATTCCCTTTGCTGTTTCCTTGTAATCAAGCCTCCTCATTCTCCCTAATCCCAATCAATCAGTGATCTGTTCCATTATTAGAAGACTGTCCTCCCCAGATTGTCATATAAATGAAATCATACAAGTCATAATCTGAGTCTGGCTTCTTTCACTTGGTATAATGCATCTGAGATGCATGTTTTGTTTATCAATTGGGAACTAGAGTTAACCTGGGGCGGGGCGGCGGGGGGCAGAGTAATCCTTAACTGAGAAGGCTCTATTAAAGAATATTAATTTAGAAGCCTTCATTAAAGAATAATAGGGGCTCCTGGGCAATTCAGTCAGTTAAGTGTCCAACTCTGGATTTTGGCTCAGGTCATGACCTCATGGTTGTGAGATCAAGCCCCGCGCTGGGCTCCGTGCTGGGCATGGAGCCTGCTTGGGATTCTCTCTCTGTCCCTCTCCCACTTGTGTGCACACGTGCCCGTGCTCTTCCTCTTTCTCAAAAAAAAAAAAAAAAAAAAAAAAAAATTTAGACTTGAGTCCCCACATAACATAGTCATTGTTAAATAAATAATGCAATCCAATTCCTACCTGGTCATCATCTTCTACAACCACCAGGGTTAATTTATTCTTCTTAAAATCCAATCTGGTGATCTTGGGCCTATAACAATATCAGAACAAAAGCCAGATTTCAAATAAATGTCCTTGAAATTAAAAGGGAATTGTTGTTATTGCCAGCATTATCAATCATCTACCTGCTGAACTGAAAATTGATTAAGAGGGTGTTTACCCTCTTAGCCTGTACTGCCCACCAACAAAGCCTCTGAAAACTATTTCAGATAACAGAAAAAAACATTTCAAAAGCAGGATCTCGAATAACACTGATGCTGCACATGTATCAGACAGTAGAAATGTTAAGAAAAAAGAAAATGATGAAATCCACTTATACATTTCATAGGTTCCCAGCCACGATACAAGGCGTTCTCCAGGACTGGTGCAGAGCTGCAGCATAGGAGCTGGACACAGGAAAGACTGTAAGCGTTTTTTTTTTTAAAGGCTTAAATGCAAACAAATTCTTGATTCAGGCCTTCAACTTTATTTTCTATATCAGTTTTGGTTTGAAGAAGTACCTCTTTAATCTGAAAACAAGAAAAGTTTTTTTAAACCTCGCTTTATGGTGCCCTTTCCAACTGTCTCCCACCTGGACCGAAATCCTCAACAACCTACCACAGGTGAACTCTGTACTTCTATGAACTGTGAACGTCAAAACAATGAAACTCTCATTCTCGCTAATTTTTAAATATAACTTATACTAAATATAATTGTAGAGCATTTGTTTACAAGGGTTGTACTGAACAAGTAAGTAGCTAAGAGTAACAGGCGGAGCAGGAGGGGAGGAGCGAGCACTTAAGTGTCACAAAGACTCGCACAGTGCCTAGTAAGTGTCCCGTACTCCTGGAAGTGTTCTACATGCATCGACCCAACTGATTCTCACAACCACCACAGCGGCGGTAGAAAAGGTGCTTCCTTCAACTCTCTGCCCACAGCATTCTCTAGGCGTGAAGTATGTGCCATCTGCCCACAGGGCAAGCTGGAAGTGTCAGAGAATTAACACTCAACGACTGGGTAAATAAATACCCCAAAGCCCCTTCACCTATCAGGAGACAATTAAGAAGGTGTTCCACTCGAGCGTCTCAGAAAGTCCCCAGCATGGATACCTGGACTCAAAAATAAATGAAATCTATCTTCAACTTTGAAGGAAAATAATTTTCGAACCTAAAATTCTATTCTCAGCCCAATTACCAAGAAAGCATAAGAGAAGAATACACCATTTTAAGGCATTCGGGGATTCAAACAATTTATCTCCTACACCCTGCTTCTCTTAGGCAGTTACCTGAAGATACAGACCAGAAAAAAACAAAAGCAAAGAGAGGAAAATAATGGGAAGAAGACACACAGGATCCTAGCGGAAAAAACTAATGAAAGCTGTAGAGTCGCCTTGAGAGCATACAATTCCAACTGGAACAGAAGAATCATTTAGCGCAAGCCTGGGGATCTGAAAGAGCGTAAGGAGAAGACAAAGGCAGGTAATTTAAAGCACTGCATGGGCTGTGAGAGACGGGGAAGCCAAAAATGCCAGGAAAAACAAAAACCTGTACACAAAGAAAATGTAATCCCAGTTGTGGGTCCAAGCATTTCCAGACTGATCAGAAAGGAAGGATCAGGACCTATCTCTACTGTACAGCACACTCTACTGAAGGGTGTTTGGACCGGGTCGCAGGAGAAGGAAGTCCTTGACAACAGGAGGCTGTCCAGAGCTGGCTGCACGAAGCCACCCCCAAAGAAGGGGAAGGCAGCAGGGAACTTGTAGGAGGAAGGGACTCAGACGGGGCATTGGGGGGTCTGCGCAGTGGCAGTTAGCAGCAAGTGGGAAGTCTCCAGGTCAGAGAGCTCTGAAGGGCAGTGGTGCTTTGTGTCTTGTACAGCTACAGGCTTTTGTCACATCTCTGATGAGCAGACGGCAGATATAGTTCATAGGAGGACGTGCAAAGCAGGAAGGCTCTAAATGATTAAAAATATACTTATTGGGCTATATTTACAGTAATTGGATATATAAGAATTTGAATTTGGTGCTGGTCGGCTTTGAGCTAACAACCCTGGCATGCTGTGAACACGTAAACGGCCTAAGGGCCCTTCGGCCAGTGTTTATAACACCAGTACAGTGTGAAGCTCTACACCACTTCTGATACACGGATAACAACATGAACCCTACTTCCTGAGTTTCTGCTTTTAGAACAGACCAGACAAGATGTGAAGAAGTCTATGATGGCTACGAAATCCAAGTAAAACCTATCTTCGATACTGAAATGCAAATATAATTTTAAACTTGGAGTCAAGCCGGGACCTAAGAAGAGAAGCACAGCTTAAAGGGAGGAGGAAATTTCTTCCTCTTACACACCAGGGAATCTGGGGTACTGTGGCTGCCTGTGGCACAAGAAGTCCTAAAAATAGTGCTGTAATAAGCACATGATGTGAGAATGTCCATGTGAACACTTAATACGTGTAGGAATAAAGAATATGTATCAAGAGATGTATACTGACGTAACTTGAAACTAATAGAAAAATGGATGGAAGAGTTTTAAACATTACCTCTGGGGGATGGGACAAGGATGGGGAAGGAGTCAGACAGGCGACAGGTGACTTTCATTCACAATTATCTCATCTCCAAACTCTGTTTTATGGATTAACTTGACAGAAATGTTTTTATTCATAAAAAATTTAAAAAAATAAATGAATGCATAAATAAATAAATAAATACAATAAGATTCTGTAATATTAACTCTGCTTACCAAAAAAATAAGCCAATTTTGGTCTCTCCTTCAAAAACAAGGACTCCCGTGGGGGTTAGTCCCAAGCTGTAGTCATTCCCATCTCTAGCCTGATTTAAGGAAAGCAAAATATGTTAACTTTATTGGCATAAGACAGATTTCACATTTTCACACAGCAGTTTAGTTTTATTTTCACACTGAATCATAGTAACTATACACAGGCTAATATTAACATACAAAGTGTTTGCAACACATAGAAATACCCAAAATAACATTCTCGGGAAAACTCACGCAGACGTTTAGTTCACAGTTGACACCACAGTCTTGAGGCAGGTCATCACTGAAAACACACAGGAGCACTTCCACGACACAGAACGCACTCTGCAGATTCTGCCTGTAGCCTATTCACCGCTTATCACACGTTTTTAAAAAGACTGCATTTCTGGGGGTGCCTGGGTGGCTCAGTCGGTTGAACATCTCACTCCTGATTTTGGCTCAAGTCACGATCTCACGTTTTAGGAGATCATGCCTCACGTTTAGTTCTGTGCTGGCAGCATAGAGCCTGCTTGAGATTCTCTCTCCCTTGCTTGCTGCCCCACCCCTGCACGCACGTGCACTCACACACTAGCGCTCTCTAAATAAATAAACTTTAAAAAGACTGCCTTTCTGGGAAAATTTAGCTTTTGAAACTAGAGATAAGTTAAATCAATATACAAGCTTTATGGGTCGCCTGGGTGGCTTAGTCGGTTAAGCGTCCGACTTTCACTTAGGTCATGATCTCGCGGTTCGTGGGTTCGAGCCCCGCGTCGGGCTCTGTGCTGACTGCCAGCTCAGAGCCTGAAGCCTGTTTCAGTCTGTGACTCCCTCTCTCTCTGACCCTCCCCTGCTCACGCTCTCTCTCTCTCCTAGAAATAAATAAAACATTTAAAAAAATTAAAAAATAATATATACAAGCTTTATTACAGCTTACCAAAGTCTTCTCAAGCTATAAATTTTCAGCTCTGCTTCCTGAATTATTTTAATTTTTACATAGCCTCCTCCACTTTATGTGAGCCAAGAGGATATGAATATGAAGGCAAATAATAAAAAGTGGTTTAAAAATCTAAAAAACACAGTAACACCTTAAAAGCACAGATACACCTTTTTGGAGATTTTGGTTGTTTCCCTTCTTTCTTATACTGAAACTTTATGTGAGATTCTCATATTTAATCTCAACCTTTATAACACATCCAAAGTATCCAGGGCTATCCTATGCTACCTCCATGCCCTCCTTCATATTGAAAAATGTCATAGTTTCCTTGAATCTAGAAGGAATAAATGTCATAGTTACCTTGAATCTACAAGGAATAAACTTTCAAAAATCATCACAACACAGTTCTTACCTTGACCACATGCATATCAACCCCATACATTTCTAACCATTTGGCTTTATTCAGGTAATTGGTTTCAGCTTGTGCTGGTGTTTGACCTCTGAAATTTAAAAAATAACAACTTTGAATAATAATAAATGTAAATTCTATACCAAGGACAGAAAAAGAAGAAAACAAGTACAAAATCATTGCTGTGACATTAAGGAAAAGTGTGATCACTAGTCAAGTACCTGTATTCCTTCCATTTCTCAAAAATAGCCAGCTCCATCTCTTCAGTCTGAATGGGCACGAAGCGAAACTCGGACACAAGCTCAGGACTATGCTCAGCAAGATCATAGTCACCAAGTTCAGCTACAAACATAAGTTCCAGAAAGTTTTATTTTGTTAGTTAAATTCATTTCCTGCTGAATCTTCCTTCAGAATTCATTTTATTAATAAAAACTGCTAAGGGGCGCCTGGGGGACTCAGTCAGCTAAGCGTCCAACTTCAGCTCAGGTCAAAATCTTGTGGTTCATAAATTCAAGCCCTGCTTTGGGCTCTGTGCTGACAGTTCAGAGCCTGGTGCCTGCTTTGGATTCTGTGCCTCCCTCTCTCTCTCAAAAATGAATAAACATTAAGAAAATTTTTTTACAAAACTGCTAAGATTAGAAAGGTTCTTTCTTAAACTATAGTAATTCATAATACCCAAATCATTCCCAAAAATAAATCTAGCTTGGACTTACAACATGTCAACATCTATACACACAATCATGTACTGGTGGTTGGTGGTATAATTTCATATATATGTGCTTCTGTTCATTTATTTCCTATCTTATAACACTTAGCTTTTGAAAACTTCTCTCTAGATTCCCTTAGAGAAATACCTTTTGGCCTTATAATGAATGAACAAAACTATTTAGCAACCTTTAAAAAGCCATTTAGCCAACATCTGTTAAGAATCCAATATGCAGCGAAGTGCCTGGGTGGTTCAGTCAGTTAGGCATCCGACTTTGGCTCAGGTCATGATCTCATGGTTTGTGGGTTTGAGCCCCACGTCGGGCTCTGTGCTGACAGCTTGGAGCCTGGAGCCTGCTTCGGATACTGTGTCTCTCTCTCTCTGCCCCTCCCCAGCTTGTGCTCTGTCTCTGTCTCTCTCTCTCAAAAATAATTTTTTTTTTTTCAAAAAGGATCTAACGTGCAGAGAACGCATCATACACCGCTACAAGATGCAGTCTCTGTCCTCCTGGAATTGTAAATAGTTAATCCTAAAAAAGTTAGTAAAAAAATATCTGGGGAAGGGAGGCAGTCAGAAAACACTTGGGCAGGGCACAAATAGTTATGTGCCCATCTGTGGTTATCTCTGAACTGTGGGGTTTGGAGAAGAAAAGAAAAATGATTCTAATATTTTCTGTACTTTAGACATTTTTCCTTTTAAAGAACATTTTAGTCACATTTAAAAATTAAAATAGTTCCGTTTTTATTAAAAAATCCAGCTGTGTAGAGAAAAAAAAAATCCACAGATCCTGAGATAATAACAAACATGGTAAGAACTCATTATTTACTGACTACGGAGTCTACACACTTGACATATTACAGATATACTGTCATCCATTTTCTCAACAACCTTGGAAAATAGTTATTATCATGCCCAATTTGTTGCTGAAGAGATTACTCTTTTGTCTGGATCATAATGGGTTTTTTGTCTGTTTTATTTTAGTTTTTTTGGATCATGTTTTTAGAAGCACTAAACCAAATCTGCTACATAATATTGATCAGGGCATATATTAAAATGGCAAGGAGAAACTGAGTTGAAAGTATGAGAAAAAACTAATAACGAAAATTATTCTGATAAAATAGAAAATCATAAATGAAAAACAAAGAGCTCATTCCAGGAAGATGGAATAGTACTTCAGCAAATTTATTCTTAAGGACTTTAAGACTTTGGATTTAGCAAAATATTGGACACGGGACCCAGAGATGCACAAGACGTGACATGAAGTGTGGAGGAATCATGCAAATCACGGTGCTGTGGATGAAAGAGAAAGTAGGGAAGAGCTTTTACTTAGGAAAAAATGTGATAAGTAGAGTTAAGAGATCACAAAATAGAGCCACAACACATAAATCAAACAATAAGCATTTAGGGGCACCTGGGGGACTTAGTTGGTTAAAAGTCTGACTTCAGCTCCATGGGTTCGAGCCCCACATTGGGCTCTGTGCTGGCAGCTCAGAGCCTGGAGCCTGCTTTGGATTCTGTGTCTCCCTTTCTCTCTGTTCCTCCCCTGCATGTTCTCTCTCTCTCAAAAATAAACAAACATTAAAAAATAATAATAAATAAACATTAAAAAAATATGTAGTTAGCACTACTTTGAACAGCATTTCATTAAATACACAAAAATGTATAAAGTCATTTTCGAGAAGCACATATCTTGGCTGTCATGAAACGCACACAATGAGACACAGAAAGAACATGAAAAGACACCTTTTCATTAGATGAAAGTTTAGAATCATCAACCTCACATGGGAATTTATGACATATAAAATGTGTGCTTTCAAGGAAAGACCCATGCAGTTATACATTTTGGACTATTACGGTGGGAGAGGCATGGCATTTCCAAGCTACTAGCTGTCGGACATTCTGCAGATGAGAAAACAAATCTTAATTTGTAGACAGACTAGCACGGGGGGTGGAGGCAGGTTGTGCTGGTAATGAATTTCTGAAGCACAGAAAATTCCTGCAGTCACCAATCCCTCTAGCAATAGGAAAATCATCTCCTTAAATTGTGGAAGCACAAAATAGCAAAAATACTGGGTTTACCATAAAAACATAAAAATTTGGTCTTATTATTATCCACACAATTGCAAATAAAGACTACCAATCCTAGAGGGATTAGGGATAAATACATAGTCACCAAAAAAAGTATAAATGCCTTGATAACCATATAATTTTATTTTTATTCTAGTATATAGAGATACTCCAACAGAATAGTTGCCATTTTGTGAATGAGGACCAAAATTACAGTTTTCTTAAAATGTCAATTTTTCAGAAAAAAATACCTCAACTTAACAGTATTTCATCAGTATACCAAGGTACAAAATTGTAAGTTTTTTCATTAACTTCATTTATTGGAAAATACTTTCTTCACTGTTAAAATAACCATCAGGGACTTTTAAATATGCTCTAAGTATTTTTCATGGATTCATTTTTAAGAATAAAACTAAAGAGGGCCGCCTGGATGGCTCAGGCAGTTACGCATTTGACTCTTGGTTTCAGCTCAGGTCATGGTCTCCCACTTCTTGACACCGAGCCCGAGCTGGGCTGTGCACGGACAGCGAGGAGCTGAGTTTCTCTTTTTCTCGCTCTCTTTGCTCCTCCCCCGCTCACACTCATGTTCTCTCTTCCTCAAAATAAATAAATAAAACTTAAAGAATAAAACTAAAGAAAGCAAAAATAAAACTGCAAAAATCTGCTATGTTCCTGCATTCTTTTCAAATAAAAAAAAAAAATAGCTGAAGGCCCCCTTATACTATTTACTGAATTGTCAGGTCGACAGTGATTCTGTCTGAAAAGAAGTTACAGACAGAGGGAGCAAATGAAGTGAAAGGGAAGAAAAAGGAGGCAACATTGTTCTTAAAAGAAGGAAAGTAACAGGGTTGGATATTGATACAAGTTAACAGCGGTGTTACATTTCTTACCCATCACTTTGAATCTTTTGAAATTCTTAACTAAAAACACACAAAAACGAATTATGCTTTATTCTTATCAGTTGGCGTAAGAATTGCTTACCTTGCAGATTATAAGCGGCCAACTGCACTGCCGTATCAAAGGGACACTCTAATCTGCGACCAAAACCCAAATTTGTTAGACAAGTCAACTTTGCAAGGTTTATTTTAAGATAAATGGAAATAATACCTACTTTATGCTGACCATTTCTTTTTTCATAATTAATTATGAACTTCTTTTTCAACTACTTAATAAAATGGGGTTTACCTTAAATAACCAATACTCACTTTCCACTGAGAATATCTTGTTTTAACTGAAGAACAAATAAATACCTAAGAGAAAGAAAAGGCACAAATTTAGCTAAAGAGAGGAATCTACTATGAAAAATAATCCTACCCTTCTTATGTGAGACGAAACATTCTTAATTACAGAATTTGACCTGCAATAGAATCTATAAAAAAAAAAAAGAAAGAAAGAAAAAGAAAAAAAATGGGGGGGCAATAAGCCATCCGGAGGATGGTAGCATCTGCAGAAGGTAACTGAGTACAGTACAGCCACCTTAAGATTAAAGGTTTTAAGCAAATTAATGAGAATGAGTTCTGTGACCGAATTTTACATTATTCTCACAACACAAACCACCTCACATGTGAAAGGACACAGGCATATATGTAACTATGGAGAATAGCTATAATCTCACTGGTAGAGGGTTCAAGAGAAAACCCCCTAAAGGGACTCAGCGACTCAATTTTTACTTAATAAATAGTGTGTGTGAATGAATCACACATTTACCATGTATAATCAGTGAATAAGTATGAAGCAGGCAAGACAAAATGGAAATAATTGTGTATAACCTACTTAAAGTTTGTTTAAAACTATTCCAACCAAATCAGGATTTAGTATTTTTCATCAGTCAGTGGCATTTCAATAGGTAAAGAATGTTAGGAGCCAACATGAATAAACTCCCTGTGGCCAAAGAGAGATCATTCTGAACACCAACAAACATAACATCAATAAATATAATGTGGCAATGTTTTCAAACACATCAGTCTTGTTTAAAACCCATTTTGAGGGGCACCTGAGTGGCTGAGTCAGCCGAGCATCCGACTTCAGCTCTGATCATGAGTTTATGAGTTCAAGATCCACATCGGGCTCATTGCTGTCAGCATGGAGCCCGCTTCAGATCCTCTGTCCCTCTCTCTCTGCCCCTCCCCTGCCCGCACACACTCTCAGAAATAAATAAACAGAAGTAAATAAGTAAATAAAACCCATGTGTTGATGAAACTTTAAAAAAGGAATCTATAGTCATCTTTAGAGAATGCTGGGGAATCAACCCTTTACTGTGAAAACTGATCAAGGGGAAAAATTCGACACTTTAAAGCACTGTCCCCAGGGGTGCCTGGATGGCTCAGTCGGTTAAGCGTCCGACTTCGGCTCCAGTCATGATCTCACGGTTCGTGGGTTTGAGCCCCGCATCGGGCTCTGTGCTGACAGCTCAGAGCCTGAAGCCTATTTCAGATTCTGTGTCTCCCTCTCTCTGACCCTCCCCTGCTCACACTGTCTCCCTCTCTCTCTCTCAGAAATAAGTAAAACATTTTTAAAAAATAATAAAAATTAAAAATAAATAAAACATTGTCCCCAAATGAAATCCTATTGTCTGAGGTCTTGCTACCAGGGGCAAGAGATCCACTTCCTGAGTGGTTTATAAACTGGAAAGAATTAGAAAGACAATCTGCCAGCACCTATCGATAGCTGACCACAGCTACTTCACCCCTGCACAACTGTCGAGAGGAATCTTACCGGGTTAACTCTTCACGAAGATTATTTGGTTCTGAGGAATAAAATTTAACTCGAAGATGCAGACAATAGGGTGAACCAACTGTATTAAAACAAACAAACAAACAAACCCTTTAATTTTTTAATATAACTATTCCAACTGTAAGAATTTTCCAGTCAGTAAATTTGTCAAAAATAATCTACTTGAAGTCGGGAGAGAAGGTAACGGGTTTTGTGGTAATGTTTCACCCACCTACACAGCAGACGGCTTAATTAAAGCCTTTAAGAAGGTTTTAAGCACACCTAACACAAAAATATCAACCAGTATATATTTTTTTGAAATATACCAACAACCATACAGTAGCGTCACAATCAGCTGCCTTCCGCAAAACAGACAGCTCTAGATTAATTCTAACAGTTCAGGGCCAAATGCATCGAATGTTAAGTCTTGACTGTGCAATCTAACAGCCCTAAAAACCTGCCACACTGTACTTCTTAAAAGGACTGAGGGAGGCCTGGGTTATTAACAGCTCACGGCAACTTCCCCCGACACTTTCCAATTCACTTCACCTACTCCACTAACTTCTAATTCTCAGCGGTCCCATTATTTCATAAGGACAAAAGCGAGTTGCTCTGTAAGCTCTCCTACTACAAAAGACAAACTGGATTAGGACTGAACACTGGTATTTTTCCCTATTACCAGGATAATACTGGCATTTTATGTCAATTGTTTCATTTCACTACTCTTAAATTTAAAAGTTACAGCTATGGAGTCTCAAAATATTTTATAGAGCAGGGCAGATGCCAAGCAGGAAAAGTCCAACAATTACTATATAAAAGTTAAGCATCTCATGAGAACTCCATCTCTTTTGCAAGATGCAAGTCTTTCTCCAGGAAATAAACTATACAGCACCTGAATCTAGATTACTGTTAACCCTCTATAACTTACGGGTGGGTCGGTATATCAAATTGAAATTACCTTTAAAAAGCAGGGATGCTAAGAAATGCATCTGGAACATGACTGATTAGGAATCAGAGCTTCTAATATACAATTATATCTAATTAAATTTACTTTTTGTTCACAATTTTTCAACACTTACTTTTTACTTGCTTTTTGATGCTCTTTGTACCATCTAACCAGTGCTGAAAATAAAATGCAAAAATCAGCTGTTAAGCAGATGACAGAACTCAACACTTTCATTCCTAAAAGTTAATTTTCATCATGTTTTTATTGATAATCAGAAGGAAATACGAAAAACAACGGTGAGGATGAAAACGGGGAGAGGATTATCTGCCCCAGCAGCTACAGTAAGCCTCTGACACAAGCGAAAAAGAAAGACCTAAAACCAGATTTACAACTTAAGACATTTCCTCTCCTCTCTCACAGGAACAAGGATGATATTTTAAATTCTGCCCTTAGTCTCCCTGTTTCCCCCCCAAAATGACTGTTTCAAAATTGTTAAAATGAGGAGAAAAGTATCCTAGTACTCCAATGTCTGTTCATTCTTGCAATAAAAACGTAAGATTTACTAACAGATCGTCACCAAGTGAGAGGAAGTAACAGTGTCACTTAAATTTTACAAAACAGATACTACTTAGAAGTGCTACTCTTTGAAAGAGCCTGCACAATAAAATTAGATCTTTCTCATAACTAACCCCACCTATTAAATGAATTAGTCTCTTCTTTGCTCCTTTGCTTTACAAATAAAAACTCTTAACCGTGACCAGCAGACTTCTGGTTTCAAAAGCAATCGCCTTTTGATTTCCATAACTTCCCCGCTCCGAGATGCCCTTAACACAAACAGACTTAAGAAGCAATTCCACAGGCTTCCTCACGTAAACCATTCCGAGCTCACTTCTCACTATTAATCCCTTTACACCCCCACGTCCCGACAGTGACAGGATGCACTCATCCAACTAAGATATACAAGGCTGTGTTCTCTTCGACATGCTTACAATTCCGAGCACCCAAAAAAAGGAGAGCTCTTGTGCTAACTAGTTCACAGAGCTAAGGAATCCAGTTACAGAAATCCAGACGGGCAGAGTGGGTAAACAAGGCTGCATTGTTAATAGTCTTGTAACCGTTTGCTTTTCTTGCCAATTATTTGCCTAGCCTCTTCTCTGCAGTCTCTCCCAAGACCCAAGAGTGAAATGCACAGAGCTACCAGTGGATGAGCGAAGTACCTCTGCACATTCAAGTAAGATGTTCAGTAAACATTTCAAAAGTCCTGTGCAATATTTTCTCTAGATTCCAAGCATGTAGGCTACCAGCCATCGCTCATCTTTTCTTCAAGATTTTATTTTTAAGTACTCTCTTAAGGACCCAAAGTGGTGCTCGAACTCACAACCTGGGGCCGATGTCAAGAGATGCATGCTCTACCGACTGAGCCAGCCAAGCACCCCAGCCACCTTCCATGTTTTCCTGAATCCAGTTGGATATCCTTTTAAGCATATTTCAAGGTGGCAACTGTTCAGTTCTATACATCCCTCCAACTGAATCCTAGGCCGGCCAGTAGACGGGACACAATTCAATCTTGTAGCAGAAAAGACTTCAACCTAGTACAGTGAAACAGTCCATCCGTTGTGGCCAATGCAGCAACTCAATGTCCAATAATCTCAAACTTAATTACACTAATACCTATTAGAGCCTGATGCCAATCACACACTGGGTAAAAGATAAAATTGGTTTTTCTGCCCCAGAGCGTCTTCTTTCCACAACGTGAATCTGCGAGTCGCCCAATCTTCAGGTTTTATCTCCTCTACTGCGATGAACTTACCAGTGTCTGGCCGGTGGCCCATGCCGTGTGCCTATGGTGAGGGGCCTCCTGCACCGGGAGCGTTAATGGGCACAACTCTTCCAGGAGGCAACTCACCAGTGCCTTAAACATAAGAGTCTTTGACCCAACAATTCCATACCGCGAAACCATCATAGGTGTGTGCAGATTTATTTACAAGCCATTATGAAAGTTAAGACAATATATATATTCAACAACAGTGAACTAGGTAAATAAAGTATTTCAAGATGATACAACACAATGCAGCAATTAAAAACAAGGAAAACAAATACTAAAGGATCTGGAAAATGACCTACAACATACTGTTGAATTTTAAGAGGCAGGTTACAAGATACAAATGTTCTCTCAAAATATACAAGTTTGTATATACAAACACGGGTTCTTCTTTTGGACTGAGATAATCTGTAACAAAACAGTAAGCAGATATCTCTAAGTGGAAGATACTGCTGGTGATAGTTTCTCTTCTTTGTGGTTTCCTCTATTTGTAACTTACTCTACAATGACTACATATTACTTAAAACACTCATGGACCCTTATTTTAATATTCTGTGTAATATACTTACACCGTCTAATTTGGGGGGTATATGATCCACAGTGCCTCCACCTCCGACAATAGGCCACCCTCCCCATATACCCAATTTTTATCACCATATACACCCAACCCCCACCTAACAAGATGTTATTGCTTTCTGACCCCATCCAGAGGTTCTTCAAATAGGGAAGGAGGAAAACAAAAACAGTTTACGTGTGTTGGTTAAAGAGAGAGAGAAAGAGAAAGAATATTAACAATGGACTGAAAATCAACAGACTATCAATTCTGACAGAATAAACTTTGAAGAATAAAAGAAGGAAACATTAATGTAAGATGCTATTTCAAGATCAATCTATAGTCTTTCTTAGGCCTCTTTAAATTTCTTCCTGCTTAACAACATCTAGGGCTAGTCTCAAAAATACACCTTTAATCTTCAATTTGTACCCTACTACTCAAGAAGCACGTTAAACATAAAATCATCCCAGTGAGACTAAGGACCAGAGTTTTCTTCCACGAAGCTATGTCAGTCCCTTCTTCACCTACATACATCTGCACTCTCTGAGGATGACCCACACTCAGATAATGCAGCAAGCACATTTTAAAGTGAAATGGAGAAGCCAGGGAGATATGGGTGGCGTTCTTCTGGGGAAGGTCTGAGTTCACGCTTGCATATTCTCAAGTCTGTTTTCTTTCATCTCCTCCACATTCCAAGCCCAGGGACTGGAAAATTCAGAGCTCAGAGACAGGCACTGATAGGATTTTCCTTCCATCAGGGTCTTTAGGAGTTGAGTTTAAATTACATTAGAAGATAAAGGTGAGAGCAGGCAGATAGAGATTTTTGGACGTGTAGTGTCCAAGTTCTCTTTCCCCATCATACCTTACAAAGGAAACAAACTCCCTCCTAACTTCCTAATTTTAAAGTCTGGTTGATAAACTTAGACATCAAAGGATGTGGGAAGCCACATTTCTTTCCATCCTATTGAACCGGGCATGAAAGAATAATTATTTACTTATGCATGTCTTAAAATATAAATAATATGAAATCACAAACACAACAGACCAAACCAAATCAAACAAAGAATCACCTAGGGAGCTTCCAAAACACTAACATACACACCCTCACCCCAGTCCTTCAGCCAAACAGTCTGTAAACAAGTCTGCAAATAAATGATTCCTGACTTCTAACCACCTACTCAGCTCTACTAAAAAAAAAAAAAAAAAAAAAAACATGCCCTACTACTTTTGCTCAAAGAGCAAAGAGTTTGAAACAGAGACATGTTAGCCACCTTTCAAAACAACTGCATCTGCAAAAAATATTTCTCCTTAAGGAGTTGAGGCTTATGCTCTGAATTAAAGGGTCGTTTTAAAGACAATTTTAACATTTTAACAGTATTTGTTCTTTCCAGTCCACGAGCATGGAATGTTTTTCATTTCTCTGTGTCTTCTTCAATTTCCTTCATAAGTTTTCTATAGTTTGCAGCAGATGAATTTTTTACATCTTGGAAAACCTTAACATTTTACAATTTAACAAAAAGTTTAAAAACTATGCTATAAAAATGGAGAGCCAATACACCACACTGCTGTAATCTAACTGAAAGCACTTCAATTTAGTCTATATTCATTACACATTCTTCCTGGGTAATTACTTTCTTGGTGTTAACAGTCTGTGTTATAATACATTTCAAATGAAGGCTTAGATGAGCCATTAAAATCTATTTCCCCATGTGCTTTTCTGTGTATTATTAGTATGCTCTCTTAAAATTCTTACAGGTCAAATCCATAATGGGAAAGGAGGGGAGTGGGGCACATTTTTATATTTACTCTCCAGGGACAGAGTACAAAATCTATGTTGGAAATACACTTTTTACTATTCTTCCGTATTTAACAGAGACAAGTGTATCTGTGTGTACATTACGATATATACATATATTTAACATATATGTTACTTACTTACTCCTACATATTTTTCACTCCCCACTACTCTACTGAATCCTATTGTTTGTGTTAAGTTCTCAGCTGATATACAATCCAATCATTTGCCAACAGTGTTAGTTTTACCTCCTCCTTTCCAGCCTTTACAACTTTGGTAACTGTGCGTGCTGGCACTTCTATTATGAAATTAAATGCCACTGGCAATGATACACAAATTATCATCTTGTCTTTAACAGAAATGTTTCTATCATTCTTCTATTAATCTAGACTTGTTGTTGTTATTGTTGCCAACGTAAATGATCAAATATCCGTGTAGAAAGAGAGCAGAGCCAGGGCACCTAGATGGCTCAGTCGGGTAAGCATCTGACTCTCAGTTTCGGCTCAGGCCGTGATCTCAGTTTTCTGAGTTCCAGCCCTGCGTTGGGCTCTGTACTGACGATGAGGAGCCTGCTTGGGATTCTCTCTCTCCCTCTCTCTTTCTGTCCCTCCCCTGCTCAAACTGTCTCGGTCTCTCTTAAAATAAATAAATAAATAAATTTTTAAAATTAGAAAAAAAAAAAAAAAAGAGCAAGATAATCACCAGGCCTCTTTTCTACAGATGCCGCCCATACAAGCTGTGTCACACGTCCACTAAGCACCAAGAAATGGAAAAAGGTACACCTTCTAAAGCTTGGATGGAGGTATACACACACACAGAAGGTCAATTCTATACAGGCCGAATTCCACTGGGTTTATTCAAGGTATTCTGGGGCTAGAAAGAAGGGGCTTAACAGGTCACCAAGAAAAAAGAAAAAAACACTGCTTGATAAGAATTCTAGACCTGGGTCACCTGGGTGGCTTTGTCGGTTAAGCGTCCGACTTTCGCTTAGGTCATGATCTCGCGGTTCATGGGCTCGAGCCCCGCGTCAGGCTCTGTGCTGACTGCCAGCTCAGAGCCTGGAGCCTTTTTCTGAGTCTGTGTCTCCCTCTCTCTCTGACCCTCCCCTGCTCAAGCTGTCTCTCTCTCTCTCTCCTAGAAATAAAAAAAATTAAAAAAAAAATTAAAAAAAAAAGAATTCTAGACCTAAATATTATTTTCACAACCTCAGATAAGTGAGGGTCAGCAAGACAAACACATCTCACACACTGCGCCTACAGCACCTGAAAGTGGAATTCTAAAACCAGAATAAGAACTGCCTCTTCCCTTAACTCAGTGATCTTGAATTTGCTATCAAGGTCATCGACCACTGCAGCCTTCAGGTGTGCACTCGTAAAACATTCGCTCTAGGTTCCACTGGCCAATTATATGTTTTCTAGCCTCCAGCTCTGGATCTAGCATCTCCATTTCCATTCGGTGTTGTCTTTAAATGCCATAAATTTCAGTTAATCAAGTTACTTTATTTTCTTCGTGGTAAAGATTTGTTTCAATCTTTTTTTGATTGTAGTTTAAGTATTTGACAAAGCAATAACACCATGAATGAAGAGTTAGTGAAAGTGTTCATAATTGGCAAACATCACATCAAGTCAGACCCCACTGCCAAAGGCAAGTCACATAGCCAAGCCTGATATCAACCGAGCAAAAAAGTATAATGCTATTAAAACAAAGGCAGGAGACAATGTATGATAAAACATATATGACAAATTGTAACACTGATTATAAATTGTCCTTGCATTTCAGAGAATTAACTCCACCTGATCATAATGTATTATTTATACTTTTAATAGGCTGCTCAACACTGTGTGCTGATAATTAGGGTTCATCATTATAATTCAAAGTTTTCACATCTCTGGATTATGTAAAAGGACACTAAACTAAGTTTAGATTTGAAAATAGAGGATAGGGCCAAATTTTGCTGTCAACAAAGAGTAAGTATAAATCCTAGGATGCCAGAATAAAACTGGTTTACATGTACTAGTAAGTCCCCCAAAGCTCTCCACAGTGGCTGGGTTTAGGGGTGTCTGGGTGGCTCAGTTGGTTAAGCATCCAACTCATGGTTTCGGCTCAAGTCATGATCTCATGGTTGGGGAGTTCAAGCCCCGCATGGGGCTCTATGCTGACAGTGCAAAGCCTGCTGGGGATTCTCTCTTTCTGTACCTCGCTCTGCCCCTCCCTAGCTCACATATGTGTGCACATGCTCTTTCTCTCTCTCTCTCTCTCTCTCAAAATAAATAAATAAGCTTAAAAAATAAAGTGGCTTCAAATGTCCATCAACGGATGAATGGATAAAGAAGATGTGGTGTGTGTATGTGTGTGTGTGTGTATATATATAATGAAGTATTACTCAGCAATCAAAAAGAATGAAATCTTGCCATTTGTAACTACATGGATACAACTAGAGGGTATTATGCTAAGTGAAATTAGTCAAGAGAAATACAAATATTATAGTACTTCACTCATATGTGGAATTTAAGATACAAAACAGATGAACATAAGGGAAGAGAAGCAAAAATAATATAAAAACAGGAGGGGGACAAAACATAAGAGACTCTTAAATACCGAGAACAAACAGAGGGTTACTGGAGGGGTTGTGGGAGGGGAATGGGCTAAATGGGTAAGGGGCATTAAGGAATCTATTCCTGAAATCACTGTTGCACTATATGCTAACTAACTTGGATGTAAAATTAAAAAAAAAAAAATTTAAATAAAAAAATAACAAAAAATTTTTAAAAAGATTAAAGGTTTATCTAGAATTCATTTTGAATAGCTTTCATCTACCAGCTACTATTCTTCTAATTCAATTCAAGAAGATTCTAGTGACAGCAAAAACAGAAACTAAAAATAAATCTTACTTTAATTTTAATGCCTAGATTTCTGGGCATTGGGAAGGATAAACTAGAACAGAGTACAGAATAAAAGTTGTGGGCACCTGCCTGACTCAGTCAGGGGTGCATGTGATTCTTGATCATAAGGTCATGAGTTCGAGCCCCATGTGGGGTGTACAGATGATTTAAATAAAACTTCTTTTTTTTCAAAGTCTATTTATTTTGGGGGAGAGAGAGAGGAGAGAGAGAGAGAGAGGAGAGACAGAGAGAGAGCTAGCATATGCAATGGGGGAGGGACAAAAAAAGAGGGAGAGTGTATCAGCAGCAGGCCCTGCGCCATCAGTGCCGAGCCCAATACAGGGCTCAATGTCACAAACCACGAGATCATGACCTGAGCTAAACGCAAGAGTTAAACACTTCACTGACTAAGCCACCCAAGTGCCCCTTAAATAAATAAAACTTTAAAAATAGAGAAACAAAGTTCTAAAGCTGGCTTTACCAAATTTTGTTAGAACCAGAAGGCATTATATGTGTATCAAATGAGGGAAGAAATAGTAACAGATCTAGCAATTCAGTGATTATTGATCACTGAAGATTATTGCTCACAAAGAGCAAAGAATACAACTTAGCAATGGCCACTTCTCACAATACAAAGAAATCTCTATTTCTTTCCCCAATTACACCAGTCCCCCTTATCTGTGGGAGACACATTCCAAGACCCACAGTGGATGCCTGAAACCACAGCAAGTACCAAACCCAGCATATACTATGTGTTTTTCCTATACGTACATACCTATAATAAAATGTAATGTCTGAATTAGGCACAGTAAGATATTAATAACAATGATAAAATAGAACAATTATAACACTATACCATAATAAAAGTTTTGTGACTGTGATCTCTCTCTCACAATATCTTATGCTGTACTCGTCTTTTTTTGTGTGATGCTGTGAGATGATAAAATGCCTACATGATGAGATGATACATGGTGAATGGTGTCAGCCTCATGACGTAGCATCATGCCACCAGTGACCTGACAATATGTCAGAAGGAGGGTCATCTGCTTCCAAATGGGGACTGAACATGGGTAACTGAAACTATGGAAAGGGAAACTACAGATAAGGAGAGACTAGTGTATTTACAGACCATAAGGAGAGAAGGTACCTGAAACTTAATATTGGCATATTTTGACCTCTTTTCCTTCACAACCCCTCAAAAAACAGGAAGCTATGGATTATTCATCCCTAACACCATTTATTTTTTTCATTGCTTGCAACACTGCAATTCTATTATTTGAAAGATGGCCGGTGAATGATATGAAACCCTACAATCAACCAAGCCTTTATATCAAACTAAGCACTGCACCAGAATTTCATTCAATAAATGGCTTGTGTGTTTGCTATGTGCCCGGCAACAGAGGTAAGAAAGACTCATTCCCTGCCCTTGACGAATTTCTAATCAAAGAGAAATAACATTAAGAAGAAAAATAAAACACCTCTCATACAAATTCTATCCAGAGATAAGAACACTAAAACTATAGGAAAGTGTTTTGTAAATTTTTTCATGTTTATGTGTGTGTGCGCATATATCCACTTATTTTAAAATAGAAAAACTTAGTGTTTTGTAAGTCTTTTCTCTACATCATTTTATGTCAATTAATAAACTTTTAAAAAAATCACCATTTTTAATAAGTTGCAGAGTATTCCATTGTACAAGTGTGCCAAAATTTACCTAAACAATACTCTGGTGTTAAATGCTCATGCTTAATTTCTTTTAACCCAGGAAGGGGGACTGGGAGTATGCAAATCAGAGAAAAAAATTACAGCGAGCATTATTTTTTTTTTTTCAGCGAGCATTATTAACAGTTGTAAATTTAGCCAAGATAGTCTATAAACTGACTATGGGTAAGCCATCTCCGAAAGATAAGAGTTTTTAGTAGCATCTTATAGAGGTATTCTAGTTAATTAATCACAGAAAACGAATGAGTCCATGTCCCACTCCAGAAAGAACTTGAGAAGTCTTACCTATTGCTCCTATGAGTCCTAGACATAACAATTAACTAACGTGTCACTAAGCACATACACACACACCCCTCCATCACTAACTTCCAAAAAACAGAGCTTAACGTCTTGATATCCTTCCCTCTACCCCCTCACGCTCCTTGCTACTGTGACTGTCCTGTTCCAGGTCTTAACATTACTTTTAACTCGAGGGTCTGCAATGACTCCCTCTGACTTCAGTCTCCGCCCATTCCAAATAATCCTACTCAATATCTCTATATAATACTTGCTGAAGCAAAACATAACCTCCTGGCTTGAAAAACTCCTAACCCCAATTATAAGAAAATAAATATTGCCTCTTTATTATTTAATAGTTTTGGTATTCACTTTGGATGCGATGGCCACTAATTTACCTTCTAATCTTATCATCTACTACTTTCTCTCAAATACCCTCCAGTCAAATCCTAATCTAGTGCTCAGATCTGTGAAAAGCCTCCAATTTCCTACCCTATTACATATGCTGTTGTCTCATCTAAAATGCACAGGTGAGGGGGCACCTGGGTGGCTCAGTGGGCTAAGTATCTCGATTTCAGCTCAGGTCATGAATTCATGATTATGAGATCGAGGCCCATATACGGCTCTGCACTGGGCATGGAGCCTGCTTAAGATTCTCTCTCTCTGCCCCTCCCCAGCTTGTTCTCTTCTGACTCTCTCAAAAGAAGTAGTAATAATAAAATGCACAATGTCAAAGAACATTTATAGATACGGAATCACAGCTCAGAAAGGGATCTTGAAGATAAGGTGAAAATCTACTCTATTCACCTTAATTTGCAAATCAGTAACTTCTATCACTTCCCCAAGAACCCACAATACCCCCATTCTAGCACCCTTCCCATTACACAGTGGTTCTCAAACTCTAGTATGCCCAACACCTACTGAAAAGTTACTGAAAAGACAGATTTCCTACCCTCGTCTGCAAAGAGCATGCTCTAAGAAATACATGGGCTAGGACTTTTTTTTTTTTTTTAAAGAAGAACTTCAGGTTATTTTGAAGCACTCAAAACTTCAGACCATAAAAGAAAACTACAAGAAAAAGAAAATGTTGTATGAATATATAGCCTTTTAGCACTTAGCATGTCATCCGAAATTTTCCATTTCTGCTCCCATACTGGAACTTCCAAAGAAACAGCTACTCACTGCTACTTGTGCAGAATCCATAAATCTCAGTCCAAAATAGTCACTTTCAATAAGGTCCAAGTGGTACATTATCTGATCAAAGAGCTCTTGTCCTTTGGCTTTTTTCTGAAATGGTAAGAAAATAAATTAATCAATAAATGACTCACAAGATCAACAAGCATGAACTGGAGATCTATTTACAGAAACATTACTTGTGGGGCACCTGGGTGGTTTAGTCAGTCAAGCATCTGACTCTTGATTTTAGCTCAGGTCAAGAGCCCAAGGTTTGTGAGTCTGAAGCCCCCATTGGGCTCTGTGCTGACAGTGAGGAAACGGCTTGAAATTCTCTCTCTCTTTCTCTGTTCCCTCCTCCCTCTGGTTTTCTCTTCCTCAAAATAAATAAACTAAAAAAAAATTTGGGAGGCGCCTGAGTGGTTCAGTTGGTTAAGCGTTCGACATCAGCACAGGACACAATCCCACAGTTCGTGAGTTTGAGCCTTGCATCCGGACGGCTCTGTGCTGACAGCTTGGAGCCTGGAGCCTGGAGCCTGCTTCAGATTCTGTGCCTCCTTCTCTATGCACCTCCCCTGCTTGCACTCAGTATCTCAAAATTGAATAAACATTTAAAAAAATTTTTAAGATTTAACAAATTAAACCTTAAAAAATAAAATAAAATAAGTTATTTGCAATACTAAAAACACTACCATGTATCAAGTAATGGGTAAGATACTATAATTTCCCAATCAACTACTTAAAGTCAAGAGAGAATTTATGATCTACATGCACTTTCATGGAAAGCGTTATCTCCTATCAACTAACAAATAATCTTGTACTAAACATTGTGTGTAAGGAGAAACTCTTACTTTGTCTTGTCAATTTTTAGAGTCCCTACTTCAAAGGAGCTCTAGAACGTAACTGGAAAGAGAAAATACAGAGAAAACCTCAAACACTGAAGTACCAATCATGTGGAACTATATACTTGCCAACAGATTTTAGAGAAGGGATAGTCACAGGGACTAGAATCATCAGTAAAGACTTGGAGATCAGCCTTAAACTGGAAGACAATGTAGGTAGGAAAGGGCTAAAACAAAACTGGAGCGTGGGAAGAAATACAGGACAATGAGATGATACTGCCATCAATGCGGAAGACACCAAATGGCAGGGGAAGGTCAGTAATAAGCACAGACACTTGTGTGGAAAAAACAGTTCTCAAAGTGTGGTCTCCGGACCCAAGAGCTCCCCCAGGTACTTCCAAAAGATCCACAAGGTCCCAGGACTCTCCCCGGGTAACTCATCACAACAACACACTGCAACAGAGTAAATGCAGAAGCAGAAACCACACCCTAAGCACATTCTTCATAATGTTATTAATTTTTGATAAGCCTTTAAACTTCTCTACGTCTGATAGTCTTAAATTCAATATAATGTGTCAAAGTGTGGTTTTTTTTTTCCCCTCAACTCCATTT
This sequence comes from Hyaena hyaena, assembly GCF_003009895.1. Taxonomy (NCBI): domain Eukaryota; kingdom Metazoa; phylum Chordata; class Mammalia; order Carnivora; family Hyaenidae; genus Hyaena; species Hyaena hyaena. Next base: position 1,484,976 of record NW_024080725.1, on the reverse strand, counting down.
GGTATTCTACTGGGCCTTTCAAATCTGAGACCTTTCATCTCCACTTCCCTAAGGTTACACACCACACCCAGATTTTACCTGGAATGTCACCTCTCAGATCAACAGACACCCCCAACTTCCGATCACAGCCTCAGCTCTAGTTTGTTCACAAAATTGCTCTCAATACCTAGGTTCTCCAACACATGGAAACTTCCAGCACACTGGTCCCACTTAACAAGCATCAGCCCCCATTTCTCCTTTTTTTTTTTAATCTAAAGTTTGCCATTTTAACATATACAATATACAGTGTCATTAAATATATTCCCAATGTATACAACTGTCACCACTCTTCGTTTCCAGAACTTTTCATAATACCAATCAGAAACTGGGTAGCCATTAAACAACCATTTTTCACATTCCCTCCCTTCAACCCCTAGTAACCTCTTTCCCACTTTCTGTGGCTCATGAATTTGCCTTGTCTACATACATCACCTAAGTAGAATCATACAATATATGTCTTTTTGTGTCTGGCTTATCTCACGTAGCATAACGTTTTCAAGGTTCACCCATGTTTAGCAGGTTTCAAAATTTCATTCCTTTTTAAAACTGGGTAACATCCCACTGAATGTATGTACCATATCGCTTCTCCGTTCATCTGCTGGTAAACATCTGGATTGTTCCCACCTTCTGGCTATCATGAATATGGCTGCAAACCCTGGTATACAAGGATCCGTGGGAGTCCCTGCTTTCAGCTCTTTTGGGTATGTACTAGGGAGTGGAACATGATAACTCTATGTTTAACTTTTGGGGAACTGTCCAATTGTTTTCCATAGTAGCTGTACCATTTTGCATTCCCACCAGCAATTCATAAGATTCTAATTTCTCCACATCTTCACCAACGTTTGTTATTTTCTGGGGTTGTTCTGCTTGGTTTTGTTTGATATAGCCATCCGGATGGATGTGAAAGGATGCGATTTTGACCTGCATTTCTTTAACGCCTACTGAGGTTGAGCACACTTTCAGGTGCTTATTGGCCATCTGCATATTTTCTTAGAGAAATGTCTATTCAAGTCCTTTGCACATCTTGAGAAAGAACAAGGCTGGAGATGTCGCAATCCCAGATTCAAAACTATACTACAAAGCTATTTTATTATGCTAATATTATACTCTTTTATTATTCAAAGCTATATTAATAAAAGCAGAATGGTGCTGGCACAAAAACAGGCACATAGATCAATGGAAAAGGATAGAGAAACCCAGAAATAAATCCACGCTTTTATGGGCAATTAATCTACAACAAAGGAGGCAAAAACATATACTAGGGGAAAGAGCATCTCTTCAATAAATGGCAGGGAAAACTGGACAGCCACATGCAAAAGAATGAATCTAGACCACTATCTTACACCATATACAAAAATTAACTCAACATGTATTAAAGACCTAACTGTGAGACCAGAAACCATAAGCCTTCCAAAAAAAAAAAAATATATATATATATATATATATATTAATATAGGCAGTAATCTCTCAGACACTGACCTTAGCAGTATTTTTCTAGATTAACTATCCTCACACAAGAGAAACAAAACAAAAAAATAAATATCAAACAAAAACCTTTGCACAACGCAGGAAACCATCAACAAAATAAAAAGGAAAACTAATGACTAGAAGATATTTGCAAAGGATCTATCCAACAAGAGGTTAACGCCTAAAACATATAAAGAACTCATAAAACTAAACACCCAAAAACCAAATAATTCAATTAAAAAATGGAAAGAGGCCATATAAAAACATTTTTCCAACAAAGACATCCAGATGGCCAACAGACACATGGAAAGATGCTCAGCCTCACTCATCCTTAGGGAAATGCACATCAAAACCACAGGTGAACTATCACCTCACATCAATCAGAATGTCTAGTATCAAAAAGACAGGAAGTAAGCCTTGTCGAAGACGTGCAGGAAAGGGCACCCTCATGCACTGCTAGTGGGAATATAAACTGGTACAGCCACTAGGGAAAACAGGAGGAAGGCTCCTCAAAGAATTAAAAACAGAAATACCATATGATCCAGTAATTCCACTGATGAGTCCTTACACAAACAAAAACACGAATTCAAAAAGATACATGCACCCCTATGTTTACTGTGGCATTATTTACAATGGCCAAGATGTGGAAGCAACCTAAAGGTCCTCCAATAGATGAATCAATAAAGAAGATGTGGTGTATATACACAATGGAATAGTACTCAGCTGTAAAGCATGAAGTCTGGCTATCTTAACAACATGGATCCATGTATTATACTAAGTGAAATAAGTCAGACACAGAAAAACAAATACCATTTAATTTCACTTATATGCAGAACCTAAAAAACAAATGAACAAAACACACACACAAAAACAGATTCATAAATACAGAGAATAAGATAATGATTGCCTAAGGGAAGGTGGGTGGGTGGGCTGGGTCAAATAGGTGAACGGGACCAAGATACACAAACTTCCAGTTATAAAATAAATAATCACAGTGATGAAAAGTATAGTACTGGGAAAATAGTAATAGTATAATAACTTTGGTGACAGATGGTAATTACACTTATGTAAGCATTTCATAATGTGCACACAATTGCCTAATCACTGTTATACACTTGATACTAATAATATAATATTGGATTGTCAACTACAATTAAAATTTTTAAAAATTTTTAATTTTTTTTTAGTATTTATTTTTTGAGAGAGAGAGAAAGACAGCATGAGCAGGGAAAAGAGAAAGGGAGTCACAGAATCCGAAGCAGGCTCCAGGCTCCATGCTATCTGCAAAGAGCCCAACATGGGGCTCAAACTCACAAACCGTGAGATCATGACCTGAACCAAAGTCGGACGCTTAACCATATGAGCCACCCAGGTGCCCCCCTAATTTTTTTCGTTTTAAAAGCCAGATAAGAACACAACCAAAAAACACGTGGCTTTTTTTGTTTTGTTTTTTAATTTAAAGAAATAGGGGCGCTTAAGGTGGCTCAGTCAGTTAAGTGTCCAACTTTTGATTTCAGCTCAGGTCATGATCTCATGGTTTAGTTTCATGCAGGCTGTGCACTGACAGCATAGAGCCTGCTTGGGATTCTCTCTCCACCTCTGCCCTGCTCACACACTGTCTCTCAGAATAATAAACCTGAACAAATTTTAAGAAAAATAAATAAAATTAGGGGCGCCTGGGTGGCTCAGTCGGTTAAGGTGTCCGACTTCAGCTCAGGTCATGATCTCACCGTTCGTGGGTTCGAGCCCCGTGTCAGGCTCTGTGCGGATAGCTAGCTCAGAGTCTGGAGGCTGCTTTGAATTCTGTATCTCCCTCTCTCTCTGACCCTCCCCTGTTCATGCTGCCTCTCTCTCTCTCAGAAATAAATATAACATTATGAAAAAAATGTTTTTAAAGAAAAATAAAAAGAAATAAGTGAGCAAAGCGTTTGAATAGACATTTCTCCAAAGACAATATACAAATGGCCAGTAAGCATATAAAAAGATGCTTATCAATAATCATTAGAATCAGGGGCACCTGGGTGCCTCCGTTAGTGAAGCATCTGACTTCGGTTTAGGTTGTGATCTCAGTTTGTGGGTTTCTGTGCTGACAGCTCAGAGTCTGGAGCCTGCTTGGGATTCTGTATCTCCCTCTCTCTCTGCCTCTCCCGTGTGCTCTCTGTCTCTCTCTAAAATAAATAAACATTTAAAAAAAAATTTTAGGGGCACCTGGATGGCTCAGTTGGTTGAATTTCCAAATTCGGCTTAGGTCATGATCTCACTGTTCGTGGGATCGAGCCCCGTGTCAGGCTGTGTGCTGACAGCTCAGAGCCTGGAGCCTGCTTCCGATTCTGTGTCTTCTCCTCTCTCTGCCTCTCCCTCACTTGCACTCTATCTCACTCTGTCTCTCAAAAATAAATAAACGTAAAAACAAAAAAAAATTTTTTTTTAATTTTTTAAAAATAAAACTACAAATCAAAACCACAAATGAGATATCACTTCACACCCTCTAGGGTGACTATAATTAAAAAAAAAAATGGAAACTAACAAATGTGGAGGAGGATGTGGAGAAACTGGAACCCTCCTACATTGCTGGTGGGAATGTAAAATGATATAGCTGCTACAGAAAACAGTTTGTCAGTTCCACAAAAAAAAATTAAACATAGAATTATCATATAAGCCAGCAATTCTACTCGTAGGTATCCTAGCCCAAAGCACTGAAAACAGGTATTCCAACAAACACTGTAAATGGACATTCCCAGCAGCACCACTCACAGTAGCTAAAAGCTGGACACAACTCAAATGTCCATCAGCTAATGAACAGGTAAACAAAATACAATGTATCACACAATGGAATTTTTTTTAGTGTTTATTATATTTACTTTTGAGAGACAAAGAGCATGAGAGGGGGAACTGCAGAGAGAGAAGGAGATACAGAATGTGACGCAGGCTCCAGGCTCTGAGCTGTCAGCACAGAGCCCAACGTGGAGCTCGAAGTCACAAACCGGGAGATCATAACCTGAGCTGAAGTCGGCCACTTAACCGACTGACACCCAGGCACCCTATAATGGAGTATTATTTAGCCATAAAAAGGAATGAAGTACTGATAAATGTCACAGCATAGATGAACCCCAAAAACATTAGGATAAATGGAAGAAAGGTCACATTGGATACTATTCCATTTAAATAAAACATCCCAAATAGGCAAATCTATAAAGAAACAAGGCCAATTAGCAGTTACCAGGGGCTGATGGGAGTTACAGAGTTTCCATTTGGGATGACGAAAATGTCTTAGAAGTAAAGAGGGACGCGGGGGGGGGGGGGGGGGGGGGGGGGGGGGTGTCT
>NW_024080725.1:1460750-1479975 GCF_003009895.1 Hyaena hyaena | reverse complement strand
GCTCAACATGGAGCCGGCTTGAGATTCTCTTCCCCTCTGCCCCTCTCCCCTCTGGGGTGCATATGAGCATGTTCTCTCTCAAAAACAAAGCAAAGCAAAGCAAAGCAAAGCAAAGCAAAGCAAAGCAAAGCAAAGCAAAGCAAAACAAAAAACTAGTTAGAGTGAATTCTGCTACTTACTTTGCTCTTTTTCAGTATTGTTCTGGCTATTCTGAGTCCCCTGCAATTCCACATAAATTTTTAAATCTGCTGGTCAATTTCTACAAATGAAATCGAGCGGTATTCTGGTGGGGATTATGTCCAATCTGTAGATCAATTTGGGGTGTACTACCATCTTAACAATGAAGAGTTTTTGTAAACACAGGATAGTTATAAAGGTTCTTTATCTAAAAGTATAACCACATGTGGGCTCTAGGATTTAAAGCCTTCAGCATCTACATCAGCAAATTAGGTTTATTAAATTATCAACTGGTTAATCAAACATTTCCTATTTAATTTAAAATTTGAAAGATGCAGAATGATACCAGACAGGCTATTACTAAACAGTCCTAAGCTCATAAACCAACAAAGTTTCTGTGGTATCTCCAAAGAGAAAATTAAAAAATCAGATAGTCAGAAATTTCTACCTGATGCTTTTATCACTCACCGAAAGGCATTAGGCATTTCTGTAGTTTTTTCTTTAAAAAAAAGGGGGGGGGGAGGTAAAGAAGGTAATTAAATCCCTCCCTCAGTTTTGAGAGGAAAAGTCAGCAGAAGGAAGAAAATGACCATTACTACCAATATATATGAATTTGAAGTCCACAGATTTAAAGCTCTCTATTTAATCACTGCTGATTACTCACTTACACACTGCCCGGGCAGTCATCTTCGTTCCACACTCGTTTGCTATGGGATCACAGGGACCTAAATCCTAGTGGGAAACAAGTATGTGCTTCATCCAATTTCTAAAATCAATTCTAAATCTGCTTTTGGAATACTACTAGTCTGGCTGAGAAGCTAAATCAAAAAAAAAAAAAAAAAAAGAAAGAAAAGAAATGGTTTCTTTTTAGAAATTAATACAGCCCTGGTTTATTTTTTTTTTTTTTAGTAAGACAGTATAGCTGGCAGGCAAACGCCCATTTTATATCCATGCAAGCATCTAGAATTCGTTTACTCAAGACTATACTTTCAGGGATCATTTCTATAGTTCGTTACTAGAATTCGTTTACTCACCCTAGGATCTCATCTGCAGAGCTGAAAGGGCAATTGTTCTAGTTTCACAAAGAGTCAAACCTAAAACTCTTGGCTTTTTCATTGCCATTGTCTACGTGAGAGGTCAGTTTGCATTTGTGGCCTTGATCAAGCATCACATCCACTCTACTGCGCATACCAAGCATAGGAGACCATTCTATACCAGTCACTAGCCATTTCTTCCACTACTTTAAAACCGAGTGCTGGGGGCACCTGGGTGGCTCAGGCAGTTAAGCATCCAACTTAGGCTCAGGTCATTCATGATCTTGCAGTTCATGAGTTCAAGCCCCACAATGGGCTCTGGGCTGACAGCTCAGAGCCTGGAGCCTGCTTTGGATTCTGTGCCTTCCTCTCTTGCTGCCCCTCCCCCATTTGCTCGCTCATGTTCTCTCTCTCAAAAATAAATAAACATTTAAAAAATTTTTAAAGAGTTATTTTGGGGTGCCTGTGTGGCTCAGTCGGGTAAGCATCCAACTTTGGCTCAGGTCATGATCTCACGATTCATGAGTTTGGGCCCCGTGTTGGGCTCTATGCTGACAGCTGGGAGCCTGGAACCTGCTTTGAATTCGGTGTCTCCCTTTCTCTCTGCCCCTCCCCCGTTCATGCTTTATCTCTCTCAAAAATAAATATTTTATTTTATTTTTTTTTTAATGTTTTATTATGTTTATTTATATTTATTTGTAGGAGAGAGAGACACAGCGTGAGCAGGGGAGGGTCAGAGAGAGAGGGAGTCACAGACTGAAACAGGCTCCAGGCTCTGAGCTGGCAGTCAGCACAGAGCCCGACGCGGGGCTCGAACCCACGAACCGTGAGATCATGACCTAAGCGACAGTCAGATGCTTAACCGACTAAGCCACCCAGGCGCCCCTCAAAAATAAATATTTTAAAAATTAAAAAAACAAAACAAAACCTAGTGCTGTTTCTCCTCCACTCTACCCTGCCTCTTTAAATTTTTTTTTAATGTTTATTTTTGCGGGGTGGGGAGGGCCAGAGAGGGAGGGAGACACAGACCCCAAGGCAGGCTCCGGGCTCTGAGCTGTCAGCACAGAGCCCATCATGGAGCTCAAACCCACGGACCGCAAGATCATGACCTGAGCCAAGATCATGATCTGAGCCAAGGTCGGACCTTTAACCGACTGAGTCACCCAGGTGCCCCTACCCTGCCTCTTTAAAAAGCTCTTTTACAAAGTCTATTTTCCTAGTATCAGCCCCTCCATCAACAACCTTGAGACTTCATACTTCAAACATTAGGTAATAAGAAACTTCTTTCTGGTCTCTTACACAGCAATCTCAAGCTTTTTATCATGTATCTAATGATACTTTAATGGAATAGTACACAAAATTCTTAAGATACTTATCAAGAAAGAAATGAATATGAAAACTCCTCACAAAGGATCACATGCTGGAATGCATGATAAACCCTCAAGAAGCCTTACAGGAAGAAATTTAAATGCCTTCAAGTGTTCCAGAATCAAAAACCCTAAAGATATCCAGTCCAATATACAAAAGATCATAAATACGTACCCGTGATGACAACTTCAAAACACTTTAAGAAACCCTATGTTTAATTTTATCCATGTTCTATTATTTTTAAAATGTGTAAGGTACATACCTCGTACATTCTAAATTATTCAATCCGTCAGAGTACTTTATTCAAACTATCCAATTTATTATTGGATACCCAATAATAATATCCTTATTCTCTCACTGTGAGTTAAAGGCTAAGTTAAAGGTCTTCCAGAGGTCACTCAACTGTGTAGTGTAGCGGCATTTAGGCAACCCCCTTGCACGAAGACGTTTCTTACTGCATTCTGGGTGTACAGGTGTGTACTAAAAACAATGTGCAGGGAGGGAATGTAGTGGGGTGCCACATCAAAGCACACATTTTCCAGCTTAGTCACAGAAATCTTTTAATGCAGAACAAAGACATTTGGGATTAGTAAATCACTTAGAAACTCCGCTCCCCCTAAACTTTAGCGCTACCTGCTCTGCCCCTCTAAAGGGCGTATAAGGAATAAGCCGATCCCTTTCAAATAGATCAGATTGTTTCACAGTGCATTGTAACTATATACTCACAACTGGAAAAAGAAACCACCTAAAATCTGAACAGAATTACAACATCCTGTCTTGAAATACAAAAGCTCGGCTGCAAACTCCTTTGGGAGCAAGGGGATAGACAGAGCTGAGGAGTATGAGGTCCTTTTAGCCCATTTCGTTAACATTTCTGCAAGCACACTACGCTGCTGAAGAAGTCTTTATTTGGAAAAGAGTGAGGAGCGTTTGGAAAATCCGCGAGAAGTACAGAGAACTGAAAGCTCCGCAGTGTACACTGGGTTCCCTCCCGGGGCCGAGACTCCCCCTGCTTTGATGACTGCTCAACGGCGGGGGAGAAATCCTCCAGCAGAGGCGCTTTCGGCCGCCCTAAAGAGCACACGTAAACACACAGCCGGCCCGTGCCAGTCAGTAACTCCCTGTCATTTACACAGTTCCGGGAAGTTCCACGAACCCCCGAGAAATACTTCCATCCTGGGCTCTGAGGTGACCCGACCCACGTGCTTCCCCACCACAGCGCCCAATGCACAGCGCCGGATGCACCACCCTACTCCGCCTACGCGATCGCCCCAGGAAGCTAACAGCGGAAAGCTCAAGTGCCAAAAGTGGCCTCACATAGAACTTGCAAGGTCAGCGGGGCCCACGTACCGGCAAGTCCACGCTAACGTCGGTACCGTCCAGAAGAGCCACCCGGCACGTGATGACGGACTTCGAGTCCCCAGCAGCAGGGATGTGCGTGGCTGCGCGCTGGGCCTCTCGGAGTCGCTCCCGCTCTGCATGTTTGCGCATGGACCGGCGCCCCAGCGTTCGGCGGAAGAAGCTCAGCATCTCTGTCGCTACAAAAACCAGACAGCGAAACGTGTCAGAAGACTCCCCACAGCGGTAGTCAGACGAGCACGAAAATCCTATGGGTATTATGGATATACTATTAAAAAAGGAGGGGGGGCGCCTGGGTGGCTTAGTCGGTTAAGCGTCCGACTTTCGCTTAGGTCATGATCTCGCGGTTTGTGGGTTCGAGCCCCGCGTCGGGCTCTGTGCTGACTGCCAGCTCAGAACCTGGAGCCTGTTTCAGTCTGTGACACCCTCTCTCTCTGACCCTCCCCTGCTCACGCTGTCTGTCTCTCTCTCTCTCCTAGAAATAAATAAAAATATTAAAAAAAAAAAAAAAAGGAGGGGGCGCCTGGGAGGCTCGGTTGGTTAAGTGTCCAACCTTGGCTCAGGTCATGATCTCATGGTTTGTGAGTTCGAGCCTCGCGTCGGGCCCTGTGCTGACAGCTCAGAGCCTGGAGCCTGCTTCGGATTGTGTGTCTCCCTTTCTCTTCCTTGATAGAAATAAATAAAAATATTAAAAAAAAAAAAAAAAGGAGGGGGCGCCTGGGAGGCTCGGTTGGTTAAGTGTCCAACCTTGGCTCAGGTCATGATCTCATGGTTTGTGAGTTCGAGCCTCGCGTCGGGCCCTGTGCTGACAGCTCAGAGCCTGGAGCCTGCTTCGGATTGTGTGTCTCCCTCTCTCTGTCCCTCCCCACTGATGCTCTGTCTCAAAAATAAACAAACATTAAAAAAAATTTTTTTTAAAGGCTTCTGGTGAAGTACATTTGAAAAAAATAATTAAAACAGGCACTAAATCAAAGTTTTTGAAGACGTTTATTTAAAATAGAGCTATGAAAAAAATAAAATGCTTTATATGTCTAAAAATAAATAAATAAAATAAAATAAAATGGAGCTATGATTTACAGCATTTCTAAACTTACTGGTCTATTTTATACAGAGCCAATAGAAGACAACAAACCTTAATTAAGCTTATCAGGTCTTCTGGGTCAATGAATTTCGTGTACAACATCTGATACCTCTACAAACGCTAAGAAACAACCATGTGCTAAAGTCTCCTTTGATGAGCATAACGATCCTAAGAAGTATCATTTCTTTTCCGAGCGATCACAATAAAAATACAAAAACAGGTGTGCCTGGCTGACTCAGTGGCTGGAACACGTGACTCTTTATTTTGGGATTATAAATTTGAGCCCCACATTGTGTGGGGAGATTATTTAAAGATAACATATTTTTTAAAAAATTACCTATTTCAGCTAAAATACAAATATAATCCAAATCTTACGTTTTTATCAAATATCCCATTACTTACATATTTTAAATGGCTATCTAGTAGAATCAATTCTTTATAACGTTAAATTATGTTGATGCCATTTCCTTTCTTGTCTTTATTAAGGACATTAAGGTTAATCAAAATAATTAAAACAGGTTTAGTCATTTTAAAAATATAGCAAACACAAAATGGTTGTAATACCATAAAAACTACTTTGCAAACTTAATGTTTAATTTATGCAAACAAGAGAGTGAAAACAATAAGGCAATTATTAATTCCAGAGAAAACAAGAGGCTGAGCAGAAAAAGGAAAGTGATCACAGTATACTACATGACTTAGCTAATACTTTAAATATTCATAATACTATAAACACTTAATATTAATCTAAATACAACTATAAAGTAACTATAAGAGGAGGTGTATAATAAAGGTAGATGTGGACAGAGAGCCAAGTCCTCATCTTGCTGAGTTGGAATTCAATTGGTAATTCCTGAAACCTAGAATCAAGAAGTGACAGTAAAAGTCTGTTGAAATCAAAGTGGCTGTCTTGAAGGGAACAGAGCTCAGGAGGGTGCTATTTTCCAAAAGAAACCTTCAGGATTAGAAGACTTTCAACTAGATACATTTATAAACTTGATTAAAAGGTAATTTAAAAATAAATACCAGCACATTAAAAATAGGTGCCTATAAATTGAAGATTATCATACACATATCACATATGGAGAAGTATGGGTATTCCTACATAATCAAGTAACTCGACAAAGCCCTAAGAGCCGTCATTTATATGCTCATCTGCTTAACTCCCAAGAAAATGAAATTTTAGATAGCTTTTCTGTTTACAAAAGCACTCAAATAGAACATCTGGCCCCAGTCTCTTTGTCTCCAACATTGCTCCCTGTGTGCCTTGCTATCCATTCCATTTCGGCGGCCTAAGAAAGTTGCTATTATCCCAGATGTCAAAAGCTCATGCATCAGGAAATCCTGATCTATTTTTTAATTCAATCCCACCTATATCTCCCCTGAGAAACGGTCTCTGACAGCCAGAGTTGTTCCCATCATCACTCTTCCTCTGAAACTTGAAGATGGCTTACTGTTTCCTTAATCAGATTTTAATCATTTACATGTCTGTCTCCTTTATCACTGGCTCCTTGAAGACACAATTTCTATTTTGAACAGACTTCATCATCAAGTACAACAAATGGTTAGTAAAGAATCTTATTTGCTCCTTAGAAAAACTCCCCAAAATACCTACTGTCTTATTTTGATGAGTAAACTAAGGGTCCGATCAATCAGACCATTGGCCCCTTCGTTCATTATTATTCATTACTAGTAAATAATGAAGACAAGGGCTCAAACTCTGATTTTTCTCTCTCTCAAAAATAAAGAAACATTAAAAATTTTTAATTAAAAAATAATAAGTAAATAAAATACATATCCATTAATCACAATGCATAGACCTACTTCAGATCCTAATTCAAATAAGCTTTTTTTTTTTAAGTTGTCTGATGTTATCATTAAAAACGTCCTGTTTATGGCACCAAAAACAGACACTCAAATAAATGGAACAGAATAGAGAACTCAGGAATGGACCCATAAACGTATGGCCAACTTATCTTTGACAAAGTAGGAAAGAATATCCAGTGGAATAAAGTAAATGGTGCTGGGAAAACTGGATGGTGACATGCTGAAAAATACACCTGGATCACCTTCTTAGACCATACACAAAAATAAACTCAAGATGGATGAAAGACCTAAATGTAAGACAGGAAGCCATCAAAATCCTAGAGGAGAAAGCAGGCAGAAACCTCTCTGACCTTGGCCACAGCAACTTCTTACTCAACACATCTCCAGAGGCAAGGGAAACAAAAGCAGAAATGAACTATTGAGACCTCATCAAACCTTCTGCACAGCGAAGAAAACAATCAGCAAAACTAAAAGGCGACTGACAGAATAGGAGAAGGTATCTCCAAATGACATATCAGATAAAAGGTTAGTATTCAAAATCTATAAAGAACTTATCAAACTCAACACCCAAAAAATGAATTATCCAGTGAAGAAATGGGCAAAAGACATGAACAGACATTTCTCCACAGAAGACATCCAGATGACTAACAGACACATGAAAAAATAAATGCTCAAAACCACTCATCATCAGGGAAATAAAAATCAAAACCACAATGAGATAACACCGCACACCCATCAGAATGGCGAATGACAGCTGTTGGTAAGGATGCAAAGAAAGATCTCTTTTGCACTGCTGGTGGGAACGCAAACTGGGGCAGCCGCTCTGGAAAACAGTGTGCAGGTTCCTCAAAAATTTAAAACTAGAACTACCTATGACCCAGCAATTGCACTACTAGGTATTTATCCAAGGCATACAGGAGTGCTGATGCAAAGGGGCACATGCACCCCAATGTTTATAGCAGTGCTATCAACAATAGCCAAAGTATGGAAAGAGCCCAAATGTCCATCGACGGATGAATGGATAAAGAAGCTGTGGTATAGATACACAATGGAGTATTACTCGGCAATCAAAAAGAATGAAATCTTGCTATTTGCAACTAAATGGATGGAACTGGAGGGTATTGTGCTAAGTGAAATTAGACAGAGGAAGACAGATATCATATGACGTCACTCATATGAAGAATTTAAGATACTAAACAGATGAACATAAGGGAAGGGAAGCAAAAATAATATAAAAACAGGGAGCCAGACAAAACATAAGAGACTCGTAAATATGGAGCACAAACAGAGGGTTGCTGGAGGGGTTGTGGGATGGGCTAAATGGGTGAGGGGCATTAAGGAATTCACTCTTGAAATCACCATTGCACTAGATGCTAACTTGGATGTAAATCAATCAATAAATTAATTTTTAAAAATTAAATTAAATTAAATGTTAAAGAAGTCCTGTATAATCAGTTGATGCTTTAAACTAGATGCATCTGTCAGTATGATGAAAATAAAAGCTGAAATGCTGAAATAAAACCAACGTATTTAAAAATTCAACTGCTGTCAAGCCTCATTTTACAAGTATGCATGCTCCTATGCAATTAGGCAAACTAGCAAAGACATTACAGTTGTCATTTGAACTTCCCAAGGACATAAATTATACATGCACACATTTGAAAACCGACTGGCTTGTTTATGATAACCAACCAATTACTGCCCTTTTCCTTTTAGATACAACAGTGATATTAAAGGTATGTTCCCAAAAAAGTCCTTATTTTTTTTAAAGATACACACTGAAATACTTATAAAATAAATGATGCAATGCCTAGTATTTACATCAAAATAATACAAGGCAAGGAGTTAAGTGGGGATAGAAACTAAACAAATTGCCCAGATAACTGGTCATGGTCAGAGCTGCTATGATAGGTATACAAGGGTTCATTATACTCTTCTGACTACTTCTGTATATGTTGAATTTTTCCAAAATGAAAAGTTTATCTTAGGCAAACAATGTTCAAAATGTACAACTGTGTGATTCCTAGGAAGCAAATGAACTATAAGACAAGCTTTCTGACTTTCACCTTCTCTTCCTTCTTAAAAATAAAAACTCATTATACAAGTAGAGTCAATCCACTAAGAAAAAACAAAGCTTCTTTAAGTTTTAATAACTATGTATTTTGTTTTTTTTTTTCTCTNTTTTATTTATTTATAGGAGAGAGAGAGAGAGAGACAGCGGAGCAGGGGAGGGTCAGAGAGAGAGGGAGTCACAGACTGAAACAGGCTCCAGGCTCCGAGCTGGCAGTCAGCACAGAGCCCGACGCGGGGCTCGAACCCACGAACCGCGAGATCATGACCTAAGCGAAAGTCGGACGCTTAACCGACTAAGCCACCCAGGCGCCCCAATAACTATGTATTTTGAACCCAATGTCACAACCACTTTTTACAAAATATAAAAGCAACTCACATGAGGGGCACCTCATGGCTCAGGCCATGATCTCGTGGCTTGCGAGTTCGAGCCCGAGTTGGGCTCTGCACTGACAGCAGGAAGCCAACCTGGGACTCTCTCTCCCTCTCTCTCTGCGTCCCCTCCCCACTCATGCTCGCTGACTCTCTCTTTCAAAATAAATAATTTTAAAAAACGAAAAAGTAACACACATGAAAATACATTCTGGTGGACTAAGAATTTAAAGTCCACGAAATGAGGGGCGCCTGCGTGGTTCAGTCGGTTAAGCATCCCGCTTAGGCTCAGTTCATGATCTCACGGCTTGTTAAGTTTGAGCCCTGAGTCTGGCTCTGCAGACAGCTCAGAGCACGGAGCCTGCTTGGAATTCTGTGTCTTCCTCTCGCTCTCTACCCCTCCCTGACTCATGCTGTCCCTCTCTCTCTCTCTCTCAAAAAATAAACAAACATTAAAAAAAATTAAAGTCAAAGAAATGATAAAGTACTAGAAGGAAACAATGTATTAGGGTTAAGAGCTTTTTTGAAGGATTAACATGCAGTGTAATAAAGAGCTATCACAAACCATTAAGATAACACAACAGGAAAAAAGCGAACAAGACATGAAGAAGTGAGTTCTAAAAGATGAAATGCAAAGAAAATATTTATAAAAAAGATGTTCAACCTCAACAACAGCCAAGGAAATCTAAATGAAAAACTAGGGTACTATCTGTCATTTAAGACTCAACACAGCCAGGGTTGGGGCACCTGGTGACTCAGTCAGTTGCACGTCCAACTCTTGGTCCTGGCTCAGCAGGGTCGTAGGATTAAGCCCTTCGTTGGGCTCTGTACTGAGCACGAAGCCTGCTTGATTCTCTCTCTCTCACCATACCTAGGTGGCTCAGTCAGTTAGGCCTTCCGACTCTTGATTTCAGCTCAAGTCATGATCTCACAGTTCATGGGTTCGAGACCCACATTGGGCTCTGCACTGACAGTGCAGAGGCTGCTTGGGACTCTCTCTCTCAAAATAAATAAATAAACTTAAAAATTCTTTCTCTTCCCCTCTGCCTTTTCCACTGGCACGCGCTCTCTCTAAAACAAAAAAATAAAAGTAAACAAAAAGACAGCCAGTGTCGAAAAGGATATGGGATGAACAATCACCTGCACACACCGTCCTCTTTGGAAGATCTGACCACACTAGCAAAAACGTTAATGTGCAGGGATACCTGAGTGGCTCAGTAGGTTGAGTGTCCAACTCTTGGTTATGGCTCAAGTCATGATTTTGCAAATTGTGAGTTCAAGCCCTGAGTTGAGCTCTGTGGTGATGGTGCAGAGTCTGCTGGAGATTCTCTCTCAAAAATAAATAAACTTTTAAAAAATCTCTAAATGGGGGGCGCCTGGGTGGCTCAGTCAGTTAAGCATCCGACTTCGGCTCAGGTCATGATCTCACGGTTAGTGGGTTTGAGCCCCACGTCGGGCTCTGTGCTGACAGCTCGGAGCCTGGAGCCTGTTTCAGATTCTGTGTCCCCCTCTCTCTGACCCTCCCCTGCTTACGCTGTCTCTCTCTCAGAAATAAATTAAAAAAAATAAAACTAAAGAAAATAAAAGTGTTCCAATACTCACTTTTTCCACCCCTCAACTGCTACTTCCGTTCTTAACGCAACAGCAGATTTTTAGCAACCACAGATCAGATCCCAGTTTAAAGATCTTTAATGGCCTTGCTCCCTGATCCAGCTCCTCCTCCTACCCATCTGACCCTTCAGACAGCCTACTCCCAGCTGCTCAATCTGCTCTGGTATCCCTTCTGCTGAATCCAACAACCTTTTTTTTTTTTTTTTTAATCTTTACTTATTTTTGAGAGAGAGAGAGAGAGACAGAGCGCGAGCGAGGGAGGGGCAGAGAGAGGGAGAAACAGAACTTGAAGCAGGCTCCAGGCTCTGAGCTGTCAGCAAAGAGCCTGATGCGGGGCTCAAACCCGCGAACCACGAGATCATGCCCTGAGCCAAAGTCTGAGCCACCAACTGAGCCACCCAGGCTCCCCTATCCAACAACCTTTTTAACTGTGGGCCTTTTGTTGTTGTTTTGGCTGATCCATCCTTCTGGAATGCTCTTTTTCCACTTCACTTCTCTTCCATTTCTTCAGAAAAGCATTCCATGACTCCTGAGTCTAAATTCGGTGCTCCTTTTAATACCCTTAGACTTTTCAACACTTACAAAATGGTAATTAAATACCCAATTGTTTAATTATTTTTTTTACTGGGTACTTCCCCACTAAGACCCAAGGACCCGGTCTGACTCATTCAGCAAGATGACCTAGCTAGCACAGCAATCAGCCTACGAGGAACTCAATAAAGAACTTCTCTGACTCTAAAATGATACAGTGGAATTCTCGGAGAGTAGGTTTATATGTTTGTTTTTCTTAATGCTAGCGTTTAGTCTGTGATTTCTAATTTTTCAGCAATGAACAAGAAAGGTTTCTCCTTTACAATCATAAAAATGCAAACTGAATTAACTGAAGGGTTTTTTTAAAATCTAAAACTTCAGAAGTGTGTCATGAAATGTGTATACTCTACTAAGTGATTGATGGTCACATTTTTTTGTAGGCAATTGCTTTTTTTATTCTTTTTTAAATGTTTATTTATTTAGGTCATTATTTTATTCTGAGAGGGAGAGAGACAGTGAGAGAGAGTGAGCGGGTGCGGGGTAGAAAGAGGACGACACAGAATCCGAAGCAGGCTCCAGGCTCTCAGCTGTCAGCACAGAGCCAACGCGGGGCTCGAACCCACTGGCTGTGAGATCATGACCTGAGGCGAAGTCCAACGCTTGACCAACTGTGCCACCCAGGCGCCCCAAAGTTTGTTTATTTTTGAGACAGAGACAGAATACGAGCAGGGGAGGGGCAGAGAGAGAAGGAGACACAGAATCTGAAACAGACTCCAGGCTCTGAGCTGTCAGCACAGAGCCAGACGCGGGGATCGAACCCAAGAACCCACCAACCGTGAGATCATGACCTGAGCTGAAGTCGGACGCTTGGCTTAACTGAGCCACAAGGGCGCCCCAGCAACTGCTTTTTGACAAAGCAATATACCAACATATAGAAGTGCCATAAAGATATTAATACCTTCGGCTCCACTAATTCCAACGCTGAAAACGTTTGTAAAAGAACATTTCAACAGAAGTAATACCTGCCATTTTCTAAGGAAGGTTACCTATAGAAAGAAGAAAACTCTGCAAACTAGCTTCCGTGTTCGATAATTCACTATGTTAAGTAGGGCTCGACAACCTGTTAGCAATGCCAGAAACGCAGTTACGGGTCACTTTCCCCCAACTCTTCAAAAAATACTCCTGATATTGATTTAAAATGCGGTCACGCGGGTTCAAAGACTTGGGTCTTCTTACTCTCGGCTAAAACTCATGAGCCTCAGTAACCACAAAAGTAGCGACAGGTCCCCCACTGAAGTTCACACGCCGAAGAACCCACCAAGAACACGCCCACTACCATGAGTGGGGGCGGGGTCGGGTCCTCCGGATCCCGCCATTGCTGGGGACACACCTGCCTCTCACAATCGCCAAGGGGCTAAAGTCTCACTCAAACGCAAACCAACCCCAGAAGTCCACCCGGGTGGTTGTGGTCAAACCGTGAGACACAAACTCAAGGTGGGGTGTCCCCTGGACCTGCCACCTCCCCCTCGCCAACCAGACAGCTGACTCGAGACCTCGCGGTGAAGGGCGACCCTCGGCTGCCCGAGAGGGGGCCGGGGCCGGGCAGGGGATCGAGCCGGCACACATTAACCGGCCTTGCCCCGGACTCCCCGCCCCGGCCGCGCCGCACGGTATCGCCCGAAACTCAGCGGCCGGGCCCCATTGGCCGCCGCCGCCCCTCCCCTCCCAGCAGGTTTAATGTTTGGCCGGCTGGCTGGCCCGAGGGTCCCGAGGCGAGGCCGCGAGCACCCAGCCCCGGCGCGGCCTGGAACGGGTCCCTTGAGCCGGGAGGCGAAGCGGGGCGTGGACGGGGCCGGGTGCGGGCAGCGCGGCCGGGGCCACTGGGCCTCGCACTTACCTGGGCTGGGGACTGAGGGGCGGTAGCGAAGACGGCGCCGAGAGCCGGCGACGCGAGGGAAAGGGTCCCGAGCGAAACTAACGAGGGGGCGGCTCCTCTGGAGACGCCAAGAAATGGCGGCCTAAGGCGGGTGCCCACCCTGCGCTAATCCTCGGAGGACCCCAGCCTCCCGCCGGCCCGCCCCTTAAAGCCCCTTCTAGGCTCCGCCCACTGGGCGGGGCGCTCTCATCTTAAATGGGCAATGACACCGCCCCGGAAATCTCCCGGCCCGGCGAGACTCGGGTTAAACCGGCGATGCCAGGCCCTGCCGGATCTGCAACTGGAGCTACCGGCCCCGCGTCCGCGGCTAGTTTAAAGGGGCGCTGCCGAAATCCAGCCTTGGTTTTCAGTCCTCCTCCCTTCGGAGGGGGCGCACGCCCGCTGAGAGCCCCCCAGATTAGTCCTATCACAAAGGTAGTTTAGCGCTCTCGGAATCCAGCATCAGGTGCCGCGGGATTCATTCATCTATTCGTTCAAGAAATTAATTCATTCAGCAGATATTTACTGCCACGTTTTTAGAGGAGCTTTCTTTGTAGTGGGGAGAAAGACGGTAACAAATACATATAAGATAGTGGTATCGTGAAGAAAAAAATAAAGCAGGCAATGGGAAATAGATTTCTGTTTAACATAGCGTGGTCGGAGGACATTCCATCCGTTCTTTCCGCAGATGATTTGTGAAATTGCCTGTGATGGGCCAGGCAGTGTTCTAGACCCTGGAGATACGGACGAATATCAGGACAGACAAGAACCCCTCTTGCATCTTAAGTGCTAGCCGGAGAGACAGAAAATAAACGAGAGAAGTTGGAAAAATTAACTACTATGTTAGGCACTACTAAACGAGAGAGAGAAAAGTAAAAGCAGGGGATGGGATGGGGAGGAAGGAAGTGGTCATTTTCGACGGGCTAGGTAAGGAGGAAAGGGTCTCAAGAAAAAGAAGACCTCTGAGTGAAGAGGAAGGGAGGGGAGGGAGTGGTCCTGTGGACCCCTGGGGAAAGGGCAGAGGGAACCACGAAGGTTCTGTTGCGTGCGTGCTTGGCCTGCTCAAGGAAAGCCAGTGTGGCTGGAGGTGAATAGATGGAGCCCTGGGAGATCACAAGGCAGGGGAGCTAGAGCTGCAAGGAGGTGAAGGGCCGGGTGGGCGCCCACCGCAGGGTGAGCATGCCACACAGTCATCCTGGAAGGTGAGGCTGTGGAGCAGGTGACCTGGAAGACCCTGCTGGCTGAGATGAGAAGAGGCAAATACTCAGCCCCTTCTGGAGATCTGGCACTGCAGGTCGTCCACCACCCCAACACTCCATAGCTGGACTTGGCAGGCACAGCTGGTCTCTGATCCACGTGGTGATGGCCCGGGCACGTGACCGAGCTGGAGTTGCCAGAATGGCTTTGTCCCCTGTGGCTTTTGGCTGGGATGGCTGCAATGAACAGCCGAGATGGGCCTGGGCTCTTCCTCTAGTACCTTCGATGGGGTGGCTCAGGCCCCAAAGCCCATTAAGGGAAATGCCCAGAAGTCACACAGTGTCACTTCTCTTCCCTATTATGGTCAAAGCAAGTCAAAAGGCCAGATCATTTTCAACTAGGATGGGAATAAGATGCCACGTTAAATGTTCTTTCTCTACTTTTTAAAAATAGCTCCATTGGGGCGTCTTGGTGGCTCGGTTGGTTAAGCGTCTGACTTCGGCTCAGGTCATGATCTCCCGATTGGTAAGTTCGAGCCGGGCACCAGACTCTGTGCTGACAGCTCAGAGCCTGGAGCCTACTTCAGATGATGTGTCTCCCTCTCTCCGTAGTTCCCCTACTTGGGCTCTCTCTCTCAAAAGTAAATAAATGAACATTAAAAAAAATTTTTTTTTAAATATAAAAATAAAAATAGCTCCATTGAGATATGTCACATATGATACAATTCACCCATTTAAAGTGTACACTTCAGTGACTTTTAATTTATTCACAAAGCTGTGCAAATTCCACTGCAATCCACTTGACAATAAACTATTTGTAAAAAACAAAAATACCACTGCAACCTAAGTGTAGGACATTTTCATCTTCTCTCATGGGAGAAGTAGTGTGGAAGTACAGGGATGGGAAGGTTTGTTGAGGATCATCTTTGCATCTTTATGTCCATACAAAAGCACTGGTGATGATTAGACACAGAGGGAGGGACAGGTGGATGTATAGGTGACACGAGAAAGGGCCATTGAAGTTGGGTAGATAGGTACATGAAAGTACTCTGTAGGACCGACAGGTTTAAATTTTTTCCTTAATAAAAAGTTTTCTAAAAAAATTCTCTCTCGGCTATGTACCTCTTGGAAAGCCTTCAGCTGGGGGACTGATTTCTCATTTGAAGGCTAAAGTCTTAATTTTTAAAAATGTTTTATTTATTTTTTTTGAGAGAAAGACAGCATGAGCGGGGGAGGGTCAGAGAGAGAGGGAGACACAGAATCCGAAGACAGGCTCCAGGCTCTGAGCTGTCAGCACAGAGCCTGATGCGTGGCTGGAACCCATGAACTGTGAGATCATGACCTGAGCCGAAGTCGGAGCTTAACCGACTGAGCCACCCAGGCACCCCGGAAGGCTAAAGGCTGATGGAAATATGAAGATCTGGGGAAGAAGAATGGAACTTAAGGACTTAAGTCATGGGAAGTTGTTCATGCAATAATCACATAAGATTATTCCTAATAACAGTTTGTCTCCTCCCTGAATCCTCTCCCGTGAGACAAAAATACCCTCTGCAACACCACTATTTTGAGGCAAATTGGTCCTGTAATTGGTTCCCACCAGAGACAGAGAAGTCTCTCTTCTTGAACAGAGCCGAATTAAGGAAAAATGCATTTGGCCCCACATAATAGAGAATACAATGAACTGTACTTCCATAAGGAGTTTATGTCTTCACTTAAGTAATCTAGAGTCGGGTGGCTGTCTAGTATGGGTTCAGGTCCTCAGCAGAGCTAGAAGGATCCTAAACACTCTTTCTGTGCTGCCGTCCTTAGTATGTTGAGTCTGGTTTTCATGTTTCTAGCCTACTGGCCACAGAAGAGCTGCAGTATGCCAGCTCTTGCGAGTTTCAGGAATGAAAGGGAAAGGGGGAAAGAACTTCCTAAAGCTCTGTCTTTTAATTTAGAGCGTGAAGTTCCCCCCCAGGACACAAGGGTGTTTCATTAGTCAGACCTGGGTTACCTTTACCTGCCCAGACTTGGACTACTTCCTGGTCCTTAGACTATTTACTGACCATAGGGTGTGAGAACATCATGACTCGCTTACACCAATCACAGTTCACTCTTGGGGTTGGGGGGAGGGTCTGCTCTCAGTTCTGGACTCTCCAGTAACTTCTCTCTTTTTTTAATGTTTTATTTATTTTTGAGAGAGAGAAAGAGAGAGAGACAGCGTGAGCAGGGGAGGGTCAGAGAGAGAGAGAGAGATACAGAATCTGAAGCAGGCTCCAGGCTCTGAGCTAGCTGTCAGCACTGAGCCTGATGCAGGGCTCGAACCCACGAACCTGAAATCATGACCTGAGCCGAAGTCGGTTGCTTAACCGGCTGAGCCACCCAGGCGCCCCTCTCCATTAACTTCTTGAACAAATCCAAGTATCTGTTTCTGTTTTTAATATGTATGTATGTATGTATGTATTTTGAGAGAGAGGCAGAGAAAGAAAGAAAGAAAGAAAGAAAGAAAGAAAGAAAGAAAGAAAGAAAGAAAGAAAGAAAGAAAGAAAGAAAGAAAGACCTGGAGAGGGGCAGGGAGAGAGAGAGAGAGAGAGAGAGAGAGAGAATCCCAAGCCGACTCCACGCTGTGAAAGCACAAAGCGTGTCATGGGGCTTGAACTCAGGACACTGAGATCAAGACCTGAGCTGAGATCAAGAGTCTGATGCTTACCCAGGCACCCCAGAACAAATCCAGGTTTTATTAGCTGGATAAGGGGGGTGTTGGAAGGAAGAATGACTCTGGGTGGGCTATAGAGGGTGCCTACCACAGTAACCCGCTTTTTGGTGAAATAGTTGTGGCCCGTGGAAAGATTTTCCTTCATTGAGATACGAGATTGAACAAAAGGAAACGTGGTTTAGAATGGAGCGGGGAGGCCAGAAGGGGGCGCTCTCACGCCGCACTACTCAGACTCAACTGGGAAAGTCGGACCTTCCAAGTGCACGCTGCTTCAGCGGCTACTTTACCATCCCGGGAGGAAGTAGGTTTTTCTCCCCCCAGCCTGTGAGAGACGGTCACAACTGAGCCAAAGAAAAGCCCCTATACTCGGAACTCCAGTTTACTCCAAGGAGCTTGTCTATAATAGCCCTCTCAACTTCCCACTTTCCTCTGTAAAAGAGAATCCCTTCCGTTTTGGTTTTCTGGATTTTTGTTTCCTAGATGTGCCTACGCTTTTGCTTAACTTGTCCCAAATTGCAGTTCTCTACTATTCCCAAATTTTTGCTAGTGAAATAACTGGCAGTTTTAATAGAACATCCTCACTCTAGATTTCCATTTCTTTTTTTTTTTTTTTAACATTTACTTATTATTGAGAAACAGAGAGAGAGAGAGAGCATGAGTGGGAGAGGGGTAGAGAGAGAGGAAGACATAATCCAAAGCAAGCTCCAGGCTCTGAGCTGTCAGCACAGAGCCCGACACGGGGCTGGAACCCACACGCTGTGTGATCATGAGCTGAAGTCAGACACCCAACCGACTGAGCCACCCAGGCGCCCCTAGACTTCCATTTCTATCTTAGCTCCTGGTTTGCCCTTTGGAGCCATGCAGAAAAAGGTAGATCCAATGGTGTGGCTTCTGAAAACCATACAACCGGGAGAGGGCCCTTTAAGTGAAATAACACATATTTAATAATTCGAAATTAGGTAGAGGTTCCTGGAAGGGGCCCGCACAAGTCAAGAGACCTACGTAAAGCTTAAACCTAATTATCTTCTTGGTGAATCTGCCTCTGCCCACAAGAAACATAATTCTTCTTTCCTATCAGAACCCTTTAAATAATTAAGAATATTTGTCGCAAGCCTGTAAATTCTCATTCTCTTGGGTTTATTTCCAAGAGAGTTCTTTCTTTTCTTGATATCTTTCTGAAATTGGTCCACACTAGTGAGGTCATTCATGCCACAGTGTTCTGAGCAGAGTGGAGAAGGAAGTCTAATTTAACACTCGGTCCTGGAGACTGAAGGACCCTTGCATTCCAAAAAGCCTCCATTGAAAAGAAAACACTCAGGAGAGTAGATATAATGAAGAACTCATTTATCAGACACTGGATCGAAGAAAGCATGACTTATTCAAAAAATGCACACAACTAAAATAAATAAAAAAATAAACCCAGTCATCAGGGAACAGCACTAAGAGAGAGAATGCATACTGCAAATAGTCTAAACTTTAAAGGCTAAAACATCTAAAACAGCATTAAGGTCCGTTAGGATAAAGATGACACTACCTTCCTCACAGGGGAGTAATGAGCGTTACAGAAAACAAGTTACTTGAAAATGTTTTCCGGACTCCTAGGTGGCTCAGTCGGTTGAGTGTCTGACTTCGGCTCAGGTCATGATCTCAAGGTTCATGGGTTCGAGTCCCACGTCTGTCGCTGTGCTGACAGCTCAGGGCCTGGAGCCTGCTTCGGATTCTGTGTCTTCCTCTCTCTCTCTCTGCCCCTCCCCTGCTTGCACTCTTTCTCTCTCTCAAAACTAAACATTAAAGGGGCGCCTGGGTGGCTTAGTCGGTTAAGCGTCCGACTTTCGCTTGGATCATGATCTCCCCGTTCGTGGGTTCGAGCCCCGCGTCGGGCTCTGTGCTGACTGCCAGCTCAGAGCCTGGAGCCTGTTTCAGTCTGTGACTCCCTCTCTCTCTGACCCTCCCCTGCTCATGCTGTCTCTCTCTCTCTCTTAGAAA
>NW_024080725.1:1236396-1460717 GCF_003009895.1 Hyaena hyaena | reverse complement strand
AAAAAAAACATTAAAAAAAAAAAATAAAAAAAAAAATAAAAACTAAACATTAAAAAAAAATTTTTTTGAAAATGTTTTCAAAAGTCTACAACACGACATATAAGAGGGTATAGATATTACAGACCAAAGAACATAAGAACCTGGGGATGCAAATAGAAGATGAGTGTCTCCTAAATGGAGCCATGACTTGTGCTTAATTTCATGGGATTGGTTAGTTCCCTTCATCCAGCTAAAGCTTTCCTGAGCCAGAATGTCATCTTTTAAAGTCCACACATTCTCTCTCTCTGCAAATAACCCTGAGGGGCGTAAGATCTTAAACAAATTCATACTAAAGTATTAGCCACACAGACTAATTGAAGGACACCTTAAAAGAACGGGGGATACCTTGGGGGGGGGAGGGGATGCGGAGAAGGGACAGGGAAGGATGAATTCCGGAACAGAGTCTATCGGTCTGGTAGCCTATGCTCCTTCTTTTTACTGATAGGAAGAAAAATTGAGAAATCCTTGGCTGGCTCCAGGCAAGTTCATGATATTGGGTAATAGAAAGGCAGAAGTGAAAACGTTTTGCCATGAGATTTGCCTAATGGTGAAACCAGGATGAGACTGAGAGACTCAAGGGAAAAGGAAGGAGCCAAGGCTCATTACTTCTAGAAATTAATGTGTATATGTCACCAGCAGATCTTGTTAAAAGGCTTAAGTCTAGGGTGGAACCTGAGAGTCTGCATTACCCACAAGCTTGCAGTTGTTGATACTGCTTATTAGTGGGTACGCATTGAGTAGGGAGGTCTTTCGCCAACTACCCCCAGGGCCTGGGGAGGCATTAAAAGACATACAGTGGAAAGATCAGTGGTGACCACTCTGCCACTAACTCATGTGAACAAGGATTTATCTTTTCTGGCATCAGTTTTCTCATGTATAAAATGAGGTAATTAGAACAGATGGATGGGTTGGATCGTGTCCTAAAAAAGAGGTTACAATTCCAACCCCCAGTCCCCATGAAGGTGACCGTATTTGGTATTTGCATATGAAATCAGTTTAAGGTGAGGTCACTCGAGCAGACCCTAAACCAATATGACTCAGGTGTCCCAATAAGAAAGAGAAATCTGCCCCCCATGTTTATAGCAACATTATTTACAATAGCCAAAACATGGAAACAATCTAAGTGTCCATCAGTGGCTGATGGATAAAGAAGGTGTGGTATATGTAATGCAATATCATTCAGCCATAAAAACATGAGGAAATTCTACCTGCAATAATATGGATGGCACTTGAAGGCATTATGCTACATGAAATAAGTCAGAGAAAGACAAATACTGCATGACTTCACTTATTTAGCCATGAATCCATTGGTGGACACTTGGGTTGCTTCTATCTATTGTGAATAATGCTGCTATGAGCACAAGTGTATATATCTCTCTTTGTGATCCAGTTTTCACTGCTTTTGGTTATATACCCAGAAATGGAATTGCTGGATCAAACGGTAATTCTATTTTTGAATTTTTGAGAAGCAACTATACTGTTTCCCACAGTGGCTGCACCATGTAACATTCCCATCAGCTGTGCGCAAGGGTTCTGATTTTTCCACCTCCTCGACACTTGTTATTTTCTGCTTTTTTTGGTAACGGCCATCCCAATGAGTGTCGAGTGGTATCTCATTGCGGTTTGATTTGCATTTCCTTAATGGTCACAGACTACATCTGTATATGTTGTATTCCCATTAATACAGATTTATTGTTATTTTATGCATTTGTCTATTACATTATATAGGAAAAAATAAATGTAACTAACCATGATAAAAGTAAAATAATATTCTTTTTACTTATCTGTGTAAATTTTATTTACCTTTATCAGTGTTATTTTTTCTTATGGCTTTAAGTTTCCATCTAGCTGCCTTTCATTTCAGCCTGAAGTACTGTCTTTAACATTTACTTTTGGATAGATCTACTGGTAATGAACTCCCTCAACATATTTTTTTAAATCTGTAAATGTCTTAATTTCTCTTTTGTTCTTAAATCTCTCTGTCATTAAAATTTTTTTAAATTCAATGTTTATTTTTTGAGAGACAGAGACAGAGATAGAGCATGAACAGGAAAGGGGCAGAGATTGGAGTAGACACAGAATATGAAGTAGGCCCTAGGCTCTGAGCTGTCAGCACAAGGGGCTCGAACCCACAAACCATGGGATCATGACCTGAGCTGAAGTCAGACGCTTAACCAACTGAGCCACCCAGGTGCCCCTTTAAAAATTTTTTTAAATTATTTTCTAAATGTTTATTTTTGAGAGCAAAAGTAGGGTAGGGGCAGAGAGAGAGGGGGGTACAGAAGATCTGAAGCAGGCTCTGAGCTGACAGCAGTGAGCATAATGCGGAGCTCGAACTCATGAACTCTGAGATCATGGCCTGAGCTGAAGTCAGACACTCAACTAACTGAGCCACCCAGGCACCCCCCCTCTCAGTTTTTAAAGTAATCTCTATACTCGATGGGGCTTGAACTTACAACCCTGAGATCAAGAGTCGCATGGTCTACTGAATGATCCAAGCTGGTGCCCCTCTCCTTTGTTCTTGAAGAGTATTTTTGCCAGATATAAAATTCTGGGTTGATACATTTTCCCCCAGAATCTTCAATGTTATCCCACAGCTGGATGACTTCCATCATTTTTAGTTAGTTGTTGATCTTACGTAAGTTCCTTTTACTATTTCTCTCTTGCTGCTTTCAAAATTCTTTGTCTTTGGATTCCAACAATTTGATTATAATGTAGCTCAGTGTGCATATCTTTTGATTTTATCCTGCTTCAGACTCGTTGAACTTTTTGGGCATGTGTATTCATGTCTTTTCTCAGATTTGCAAAATGTTCAGCTGTTACAGTCATGTCCGCCTCTCTTCAGGGGATACTTCTAAGGCTAACTGATGTCTAAAACCACAGATAGTACCAAACCCTCCACATACTACATCTTATCGCATCCATGCATCCTTAGGACAAAGCTTATTTTACAAATTAGGCACAGTAAGATTAATAGTAACTAACAACACAATTATCACAATATACTGTAATAAGTTATGTGAATATAGTCTCTCTCTCAAAATATCTTATTGTACTGTACTCATCCTTATTCTTGTGATGATGACATGAAGTGAGGTGACTAATGTAGGCATTGTGATATAGGGACACACTGATGAGATGTCGGGAAGAGGATCATCTGCTTCTGGACCACAGTTTACCACAGGTAACTGAAGCCATGGAAAGGGAAACCATGAATGAGCTGTGGGGACTACTGGATTTCAAACATATTCTCAGCCAATTTTCTTTCTTCCCTACCCGAAGTCCTTTCATGCTGATGGTGGTGTGTTTTTTGGTACACCGTGGTCCCCTCAGATTGTTTTCCCCTTTGCTCTTTTTTTCTTTCTCTTCCTTACACTAAATGATTTCAATCATGTTTATTTTCATGTCACTGACCTTTTTTTCTGGCTGCCCATGCCTGTTATGGGACCCCCGTAGTGGGTTTTCAGTCTAAGATAACTGAACTCAACGAGGGGCTCAAACCCATGACCCTCAAGATCAAGAGATGCATGCTCTACCAACTGAGCCAGCCAGGTACCCCTGTTTGGTTCCTTTCAATTCTCTTTTTGTTCATACATGATTTTCTGGATTTCTTTCAGTTCCTGTCCATAGTTAGCTCATTGAATGTATCTAAGACGGTTGATTTCACATCTTTGACCAATACTTCTACTGTGTGGACTTCCTTGAAGATGATTTCCATCCAGTTCTTATTCTTTTCCCCCTGTGAATGGCCCATATTTTCCTATTTATTGTAATTTTATTACAAATAATATTATAAAGAATAACTTTATTCTTTGTTGAGAAGCGGACATTTTGAGTATTACGCCGTGAGAGCTCTGAAAACCTAATTTCCCCATTCCTTAGGAATCCTCCGGGCGCCTGGGGGGCTCAGTTGGTTAAGCGTCCGACTTCAGCTCAGGTCATGAGGTCACGGTTCGTGGGCTCTGTGCTGACAGCTCGCAGCGCTGAGCATGAAGCCTGCTTCCGATTCTGCGTCTCCCTCTCTCGCTGCTCCATCCCACTTGCACTCTGTCTCTCTCTCTTACACCACCACCACCAACAGGAATTACTGAGCCTTACTTGTTGAGGTCTGGGGTTATTTGTAACTTTTCCAAGATATTTTGCAAAGTGTGTATTCCTTTCCGTATATGGTGACTTACCTTTCTTTTCTGTTATTCTGTGGCAACCAGTGACCTGACAAATATTGTCCTAAGGTCTGGCTTTCAAGAGGGGCAGGGGGGAACTAAGTACTGTTCTTAATCCCCTGGAAGCAGCTGTAGCCCGCTAGGGTTGAGATGATAGATACCAGTCTCTGTCCTGGCCTCTCAATCAAAAGCAGCAATCCTCAGTCAGAACCCACAAGTCTCGGTATTTGGGAGACAAGGCTCTTATTGCCCACTCTGGCTCCAGCAAACCACACCAGAACCACAGATAGCTAGCTATTTCCACTGCTGCCTGCTGCAGGGATGGCGGAGGGGGCTTGCTGCCATGTGAAAGGCTGAAAACTTACCGGTCTTATCACCAGCTATCTGCTAGATGCTGCGAATATTCCAACTAGATCCAGAATTCCAAAATTGTTACCCCAGAGTCTCTGCAAGTCAATTAGTCATGTAAGTGGCAGGATGGATTCCTGGAACTTCCCACCCCACCATCGTCCAAGACATCACTCCCAACTGGTTCTTTAAAAAATATTCTCCTTGGAGCACTTGGTGGCTCAGTTGGTTAAGCGTCGGACTCTTGATTTCGATCTCACGGTTTGTGAGATTGAATCCTGCATTAGGCTTCATGCTGACAGCACAGAGCCTGCTTGGGATTCTCTCTCTCTCTCTCTCTCTCTCTCTCCATCTCTCTGTCCCTCCTGTGCTCATGCTCTTTCCTCTCAAAATAAATAAACTTAGAAAAATTCTCCTGATTTCTAGGTTTTCTTCTACATCCATCATACTCATCCTACTTCCTACACGTTCCCTTGTCCTTTTGTTTTCATCTTCTTTACCATTTCTGAGTCTGTTTCTCAGTGGCTTTTCTCCACTGGGTCAGACTTCCTTACGGCTTCTTTGCTAATTAAAAAATTAGTAAGTAATTTTTTGTTGGCTGCCGGACACGATAAATTTTATCTTCTTGAATAGTATTTTTGTTTTAAACGTTTATTTTTGAGAGAAAGAGAGAGGGAGACAGAGAATCCAGAGCAGGCTCCAGGTTCTGAGCTGTAGCACAGAGCCTGACACAGAGCTCACACCCATGAACCGTGAGATCACGACCTGAGCCGAAGTTTATGCCTAACCAACTGAGCCACCTAGGGGCCCCTTGAGTGGTAGTTTTTTTAAACGGTCTCTATCCATTAGGCAGTTAAGTAACTTGTGAATTAGTGTGATCACTTTGACACTTGTTTTAAAACCTCTGAAATGAGTCTAGAGTAGCTTTTACCCTACAACTTGGTTAGCCTCACTTCTGAAGTTTGGGCTTTCTTGGATTTTTGGTGACCACCTCTTATTTTCAAAGAGGCTTCCCCGCCATGCCTGAAACTTGAATTATTCTCATCGTTGCGGCCCGCCCTGGCAATATTCATCCTACAACTTGGTAATAGTTTTTCCTCAGAAGTTTGTCTGGCTTCCTGAGGTTTTACCATACGCAAAGATTAAGTCTAGGACTCAGAATGACCCCTATTACAATAAATCTACAATTTATTGAAATCTTTATTTAGTTTCCTCCTCTCTGGAACTTTGCTTCATACCTTCTAACAGGCCCAGCTTCCCCAAACTCTGACACCTCTCTGCCCAAGTAGGAAGATTACCAGCTTGTTTGGGCTTCATATTCCTGCATCAAGCTTATAAACTTCCTCCACAAAGAAAACCTGGCTTTATGGTAAGGCTCACTCACCTCTCTTATTGATCTTTTCCCAGGAATTACAGCCGTATTGGACTTTTCCCAAGATTGCAAAAGTCGCTTCCTATATTTTGTTCATTTTTCCAGTTGTTTACACCAGAAGGGTGATTCTGGGCCCTTATACTCCCTCATGCTCAGATGCAGAAGTCCATATAGCTTTGGTTGCTGTTTAAATGGACCAAGTTACAAAATAGAAAGGACTTGAGTGAACAATTCACCAAAAAAGAAACATGCATGGCCAATAAACATATAAAAAGATATTCAAACTTGAAAATCACATTTTATAATATCTTATTACATGAGAAAACTTAATTGTCAGGATATCCACCAAGAGGGGGGACACAGACACATTACTGATGAGATTGTAAACTGATGGTAGTTTGGGAAGCCAATTTTGACGGTATCACTAAAAACTTTAAGATATACTTAACGTACTCAGCAATGCCACTCCTAGATACTCAGAAATAAAAGCGTGTGTTCACCAGCATACTTGTACAGGAAAGTTCACAGCAGTTTTATTGATAAAATCCCCCAAGTCAAGAATGTCTCAAAGCCCAGCTACCCATTAAAAGAAGACTGATAAGCAAACTGTTACATTAATAAAATTAACTACTACTTACCAAAAGAAAAAAAAAAAGAAAAAGAAACTGATGAATCTCAGACATTTTCTGCGTAAAATGAGTCTTAGAATATGCATATGCATTGCATGTATAAAGAATTCTAGGACAGGCTATTCTAATCTATAGTGTAAGAAATCAGAATACTCACTGCATCTATCAATGTTGTAGGTTGTATTGTGTCCACCCTCACAAAAGATACTTTGAAGTCCTAACTGCCAGTACCTCGGAATGTAACTTTATTTGGATACAGGGTCACGGCAGATAGGACTAGTTAAGATGAGGTGCCGCTGGAGTAGCACAATCCAACACAGCTGGTGCCCTCACAGAACGGCGGCCATGCTCGGATGGGAGATCGGAGTGTTTATGTTAAAAGCCAAGGAAGGTCCAAGGCTACCTGAAGCTAAGAAAGACACATGGAATAATAGATCCTTCCCTAGCAGCCTCAGGGGGTGCATGGCCCTGACAACACTCTGATTCTGGACTGATTTGGATTCTGGACTCTAGAACCGTCAGACAATAGATTTCTGTCATTTTAAGGTACCCAGTTTGTGGTACTTTGTTAGGGTAGCCCCTAACAAAGTTAGGAAACTAACAAAGAAAGGGAAGGTAAGGGTGGTAATGGACTTGGAAGGGAGAGACACGCTCTCTAGTGATGAAAATGTTCTATATCAAATCCTTATGTAGGGTTTTTTCCTCCTCTTTTTTTAAAAAAAGATTTTGGAGTCCCTGGGTGGCTCAGTTGATTAAGCCTCTGACTGTTGATTTCTTACAACCCGGAGATCAAGATGTCAAAGGTCAAATTTCTTGTGATAAGAAATTTTAAGATTTAGTTTTTCACCAGCTTTCAAACTTGCAATGCAATATTATTGACTATAGTCAATGTGCTCTACATTACATCCCTCTGACTTACTCATTTTACAATTGGAAGTTTGTACCTCTTTCTTGATCCCCATAGGGGCTTGAGTTTCCTAGAAATACGCATTCACTAAAACTTAATGGTAGTCATAGTATTTATTTCACTGATAAAAATTTTATGTCAAAAAGAGGTAACTGTTGATGATTAGAGATACATGAGCTGAAGTGTTCAGGGATCAAGGGTACAGATGTGGGAAACATCATTTTATGAAACGCATAAAAGATGTATTGATGGATGGAGAGACATTTAAGTAGATGGACAAATCATAAAGCAAAAACAGCAAGACGCTAAGTACAGAACCTAGGGGATGGGTGTAGAGATGTTAACTGTTCAAGTCTTCCAATTTTCTCTATGTTAGGATATTTTTATAACAGTGTTGGGGGAAATTTTATAGATAGTTGACCCATGTGTACAAGTATAATTTAAAGGGATTATATAGGGGCTCCGGGGTGGCTCAGTCAGTTGAGCGTCCAACTTCGGCTCAGGTCATGATCTCATGGTTTGTGGGTTCGAGCCCCGCATCAGGCTCTGTGCTGATAGCTAGCTCAGAGCCTGGAGCCTGCTTCAGATCTTGTGTCTCCTTCTCTCTCTGACCCTTCCCTGCTCATGCTGTCTCTGTCTCTCTCTCAAAAATAAATAAAATGTAAAAAAAGGGAATATATAGAAGTCTAACTGGATAATTTTTAATAGCAAAAACTTAAATACTACCTAAATATTCAAAAGAAGAATTTTTATATATAGTAGAAACTATGTGTGATGGTGTCCAAACCAATGTTTAGTTGGCTAATTGAAAAACCATTGAAAGGAGAAATTAAAAAAAAAGACATGCATTTTGTTTTAGCTTAGGACAGATCAATGCATTTTCACCTGTGATTCTTTTTTTTTAAGTAGGGCCAAGGTTTTTTACTTTGGGTTTGAGCCCAATTATAGTCCCTCAGTGTCTGCTGCAAAAAAAGACCCAAAGTGGGGTGCCTGGGTGGCTTAGTCGGTTAAGCGTCCGACTTCGCTTAGGTCATGATCTCGAGGTTCGTGGGTTCGAGCCCCGCGTCGGGCTCTGTGCTTGACTGCCAGCTCAGAGCCTGGGGCCTGTTTCAGTCTGTGACTCCCTCTCTCTCTGACCCTCCCCCTGCTCACGCTGTCTCTCTCTCTCTTTCTCCTAGAAATAAATAAAACATAAAAAAAAAAAAGACCCCAAGTGTGTCATCCATTTTTTTGTCCCCCATGTATCATCTTCTTTTGTTAGTCTCTCATAACTGTCTTGGAAATACCTATTTTAAATTTTAAAGAATTTAACGAAGTTTTAATGATGCCTTTATAAGCCTTTTGCAAAAGCCCAACCTTCCTGCTTTTCACATGCACATTTCACTGGCTTATGTAGTGCATAATTAATTAAATGATATACTAAAGATAAATACATTTGCATATATAGGTTAGCAAATAAATACAGCTGATTTTAGTAAGCTTACAACTTAATTGGAACCAAAAGAGCTCCGGCATGACTGCAAGCAGTCGGTGGTGGCAAGGGGAGCAAACGGGGTGAAAACAGAGGGCCGGTCTACTGAGTGGGTTATTTAGAAGGTGGGTAAGAAAGCTTCTGCACAGATGGAATATTAGAGTCAAGCTTTTGCAGGTATACCCCGAAGTCATTAAGGAGAAGACTGATACAGTTGTTGATAAAAGTATTAAAAACATTATCATGCCCCCCAACTCTCTAGAAGAATAAAGCCAAAGAACACCGTAAGAAAAAAGTTTGCAATATATAAACACATGACTGTCAAACGACTAATTCCTTTAATTTTCAACATCTCATATGAATAAAACATTAAACAACCTGATATAAAAATAAGCAAAGGATATTAATATGGAATTTTGAGAACAAGAAATACAATAGATCAATAAAGATGAAAATCTACTTAACTTCCTCATAGAAGAAATAAGATCATTTCATTTATAAGATGAGCAAGTAAGTTTGATATCAGTTCTAATAAAAATGTGCGGCAACAGACATTCTTATATGCTTTGATGGAACCATAAACTGATATAAACTTCTCCAAGAACAATTAGTAAAATTTAAAAGTGCAGGTGCCCTATGATCTAGCAACTTTACTGGTAGAAATGTACCCTATGTACATGTTTGTAATGATTAATGAAAATATTTGCATAAGGATGTTCAATAGAGCATTGCTTGTACAGCATAAACTGAAACAAGCTAAGTGTGCATCAGGAAATTAAATTACGGTATTTCCACACGATGTAGTACAAGGCAGTGATTGAGAAGAATGAGGTAGACCTGAATATGCTGATATGGAAATATTTCCAGGATGATAAAGCGCTACAGAATATATTGTACAATCCCTCTGACATAAACAAAATGTGTACGTGCTTACAAATGCACACGCACACATTTTCCGCCAGAAGAAATACAAGAAATTTAATAGAAGTTGTCGTTGGTCTGAGGGAGACTACTCTTAGGGGTAGGGCAGAGGCTTTTACAACTCCTTGTGGATCTTCCTTCTACTGTTTGAATTTCTGTTATTATATACATAAGAATAATCATGGTATAATCATAAATCTTTATCTTTGCCTTATTTTTTAAGATGTGAAATTACTTAAATATTAATTTGTTAAGAAATTGTTTTCCTTCAGACGAAAGGTGGCATCCTTAACCTGCACTTGGGGAAGATACGAGGTGCACCGAATGTAGGCACAGAAAGGACCCTTGTTTTGATGGACAAGGTCTTATCTTAGAGATTCCAGAAGAGGGGCGGGTGCCGGGAGGAGAGAGGAGTCAAGCAGTGGCTGAAGTGAAGGAAGAGCATTTCCTTATTCTCAATCCTCTAAATCCCTTTTAGTTCCTTACTTAATCCCCCCACTCCCAAACACAGCCACTAGTGAACCAGGAATTCTAGAAATAAAGTTTGCACTTAGCCTTCTCCCAGTCCCTTCGGATTACCCATTAACAAGTACAACCACTATCAGAAAAGCCCAACAACAAGAAATAATCTTCAAAACTCCTATACTTTACATTACTAAAGCACATCTTTATTTTGCAATTGAACAATTAAAAGTCACAGCTAGAGTTTTTTTCACGTTTGTACCTGAACAACTATTTCTCAATCAAAATGAAATATGGCCAACAAAATATGTGTAATAATAGCATTTCACCTAACAGAAGTTGCTTTTAGGACTAAAACAGTTTTAATGTCAATCAGCTTTTTAATGTTGTCTGCTGTTAGTATTCATAGATTTTTTTACATGAATTGCAGGAATTCTAATTTTTCACTGAAATTAAAACAAATACACAGGCTTTTCAAGCATACATAAGCTGCAGTGACAAATGCAGAGTGCTGATTTCAAATTATCCCATGTTGACCAAATTCAAGCTTATACATTTTAATCGGACCCTAAGCCTCTTTGCCTCTTAATTGTGGAAACAAACCATATGGAAAGAGCTGTTTTCGTGAAATGGGGAAAAAGAGTTAATTTTAAAAATTAAGGGGCTAATTCCATTTTGCTACTAGTTCAGTACAATTAAACGTGAAATGACAGCAGAAATGCAAAATTATATTTTAATAACGAAATAAACTAGATTTTAACTAAGTGACTTTTCGCCCTTCATATTTACATATAGCACCTGTTACAAGAAAAAAAATCCCAAATTAATACACCCTCTACATAGAAATAATTTTTTGTAAAACTAATACTTAAAAATATCACTGATGAGTATATAGTAAATTGTCTGTCCTAAAATTAAGCCTACACTGTAGAAAAGAAAGACTAGCTTTTCTTATTTGAAAAGATAACAATATGGATTGTAACTGCAATGTCCTGATGCTTTAAGAACACTGGGTTAGACAGTTTTTTTTTTTTTGTTTTCTTCAAGCTCATATATTCTAATGAGAGAAAAGGAAAACAGCTTAATGTAAACTGTTTTTAGTGTCTTAAATCCTGTCCTTTGACATGTATCTAAAGTATCAGGACTTTGCCCTCTTCAACTTACTTGTGGTGCAGTACTGACTTAATCCCTACCTACAACTTAAAATCAAACAAGTGGATTTCCAAGTATTCCTGTAATGTATAAAAACACAAAGCAGAAATGATTACTGCAAACAAAACCTGGTTGAAGCTAGCTGAGAGCACGGAGTCCAGCAGGAGAGTAGGCTGGCCAGGCTTCACCGTGCTCACTAAATTACAGAAAAGTTGCAAAGCTAAAATCACACAAGTTACCTTTTGTATATCAAATGATCAAGAGATCACTGTAAAGCACTGAACTTGGGTCCAATCCAATGAGCTCTACATACCGTCCATCAAAGTTTTTCCGTATTTACAAAACTCCTAGGGTAGATTTTTATTTTTAAATGCATAAATTAAGTCAGTAGTAAGCATGAAATAAAGTGCTACTATTTAAAATTCAAGAAATCAATTTCAGCAATGAAATTTGACCTACTCTTACAGGATACAAGAAAGACTGAAGAATCCTGTGAACTCACCAAAGGGTTGGAAAAGGTGGGTGCCAGAGAATCCCAGAACTGGATTGAAATTTTCTTGCCAGAG
The DNA here is from genome assembly GCF_003009895.1 of Hyaena hyaena. Taxonomy (NCBI): domain Eukaryota; kingdom Metazoa; phylum Chordata; class Mammalia; order Carnivora; family Hyaenidae; genus Hyaena; species Hyaena hyaena. Next base: position 1,448,687 of record NW_024080725.1, on the reverse strand, counting down.
AAGGCAAGAAACTGCAACACAATTCAGGAGTAAAAACTAAAAAGCTTCTTTCAAATAAAAGGTAAGATGGGCTCAATTCTGACTACAGTGGATTTGGGGAAAGCAAACGTCAGCACCTATCTGCATCTAAGATAGTAAACTGGGCGGATCCTCCTTGATGATGTCATGGTGAGAATTTCATTTGGCAAGGTGGCATTTCAGTTAAGGTTGCCACAGGTAATATCTGTTAAATTGTGGAAACTCTCAAGGTTGAGGGGGTCTGATGTTAATCTCTTAACCACTGTAAAAAAAAAAAAAAAAGCTAATGAAGACAGCTATCACCTTATAGTTGTTTAGGGTATTTAGTTCACAAAGACTGTAAGATGACATTACTTTTCAGAAGTTGGAGGGATGGAAGCAGGAGTCAAAGTAATGAAGGACCCACTGAGTCAAATGTAACAAGTGATAAATAATAAATACTACCCTTTAAAGAGACTGTTGAGTGAATTATTTGTGCCTAAAACACGGTAGGGTTTCTGTTGTCCACTGAATTAGTAACTCCTTAATAAGGCATCTAAGATGCCACAGTTACAAATCAGAACTGGGCTCAGTGGTCTTATCTGTCCAAGATACTGATGATGAAAAGGCAAAACTATATGTCAGGGGCCTCTGCACTTATTTACTATAGTGAATCTGAGGCACGGATTTCTGGTGTCACTAAAGTCACACTCGCAATGATGTCCTCATTTGTGGCTGGCATGGTGACAGAGCCTGAGAACTTTCCTTCACGGTAAACACATGCAGCAGAATGTTTACCCTCACACAGAAACACCCTTCCACACTCCAGAAGTCTAGAATTCAATTATTTTACACTTAAAAATAGTAAGCACAAATTTTCTATTCTAGAACTAAAACAAAACAGAGTAAAAAAGAATGACTGTTATATCTGAAATAAGCTTCAGTAATGATTGCTCGTGTATAATGAAAATTACATTTTTCTTCTAAAAGCGCATTTTATGTATCGATAGAATACTCTTCCTTTCCTTTTTGTCAATCCCTTGCTGACTTTCTTAAACAAAGAGTATCCTTAGAATCAAGTCATAATTCTAATAACATTTCAAAGATACATTCGTAGTTTTACAGCATGAAAGACATACAAACATCATTTCTTTTTACACAATGAAAAGAAGTTAACAGTTTCAATCTTTTGTCCATAGAAAAATATTTTCTCTATCATTTACACAACAAGTAGGAAAATTCTACAGTGCTTAACTGAAACTTCTATGAGCACATCAAGGCTTTTAAACACTCTCATTCTTTTATTGGAAATTTTAAAAGGTTTCGGGAAGTTCAACATTAGGACTTCCACCTAAAGTTGTAGTCTTTAACTTGCAATATTGCTAATACCTTTCACCTTGTAAATTAAAAAAAAAAAAAAATTGGTTCTCTTCTTTAGGCACTGAGTCACAGCTAGTCAGTATGGCTGGCCTGCACCCCAGTACATACTACTTCCGGCTGCCCACTGAGCCTGGACTGCTAAAATAAAAATAATGACTATAAAACTTTAGAAATCAACAGTAAGCTGCAGTAGAAAAACACACAAATAAATAGCAGCAAATTTAGAAATGGAAACAGAAGTAACTATTTGGTGTCTACCCAGGGCAACTTCACCAAGATTATGCAAATAAAATGTCTCATTTCTGGCTGATATAGGACTCGTTGGCTTTTGATAACATTGAAAGGCTTATTGTACTAATTGCTACTAAGAATAATTGAAGTCAGTATACAATAAAACAATTGTTGATAATCGTTGCAGGCATTGTAAAGTAAGATGAATGCCAAAAATACAATTTAGGGATTACTTTCATGGGCTCTTTATAAAATCGCTGAACCTCTCTATTAGCAGTTTGCTCTCAAAAATGTTTTATTATTTTAATTCCTTTGTAGCTATACAATCCACTAAGAATTTTATAAACAATTGCTATAATTTATGTTGTGACCACACTGAGACACCAATAAATCTGCCAACAGATCAGTAATTCTGATATCTGATAAAACCCAGTGGGTTTTAACAACATGGCTATTTACTTGGAAGAAACACCAGACACACACACACACACTTGCAGAAACTGGCTGAACAACTAAAGTAAATGTGGGAAGTAAGCAGTGATAATATAACTACTTGGTTGATATGGCATAAAAGCCAAATGTGACATAATTCACCTGTGACTCATAATAATGTTCTATTTTTAAGAGATGTTTATTCCCACAAGTATTTACCACAACATATTTACTCTAAGTGACTTAAGTGTAAATTTAGCTAAACTACAAAAAAAAAAGAGATGTAAACATATCCCACCTTATTGTGGTATAAATAATTTTTATGAATTCAAAACTACTTTGGCAACCTTACTATCAGAATATCTTAAATATTCAAAACACAGGTATTAAATAGAACATTGTTAAAAATTCTTGTTTCTTTCTCCCTTCCTGATAAGATTATAAAATAAGTAATGCTTTAATTCTACTACATGTTCACATTATGAACATAAATTATTTGATAATAGGTGGACATATATTCTAAATCCTAGTTCTATGTGTTAAGTGCTTTAAAAAAATTAGTCTTCTAGTTTACGTTTCAGAATGTTTTCATACTGCATGTGTGATCAGCCTAAACACTTTACAAAAGCTTATGTTCTATCAGGGAAGCAAAACTAACAAACGGAGTCAGGGTCCTAGTTAGGATCACCTTATAAAGCCTACTTATTTTCTAAATTAAGTGACATCTTCTAAGATCATAGTTATTAAGTGAAAACACTGCCTGAGTATAATTCTTGAGCTGAAACAGACTCAAATTCACAAGAATTTATGGTATTCATAGATGTTGCGTACAATAATGGAAAAGGTGAGATCAGATAAAATCATCCAAGTTCCTTTCAGCTCTCGAGTTGAGAGTATTTCTAGTGGAGGCAGGAGGCTTTCGCTCAAATACCTGATTAGACCTGACCAGACCTGCCAACAGATTATAAACGACTCTCTAGTTAAAACAACCCTTTACTTCTGTTTGTTAGCATTAGCCTTTAAGAAACATGCAAATATATATCAACACAAAAAAAGTGTACAAATTAGTACTTGAAACCTTCAAGCAACTGTCTTAATGGCTTATCATACCTTCATAAATTTGAAGTCATTTTTCATATATAAATTTTCTCTTTACTCTTCATCAAAATGAGCAACCCCTTTCCCCCCCTCCTACATGTGCTAGCAGGCCACACAAAGGAAATTATGTCTTCTGCTGTTTGCTCTGCCTGTATTTTGAATGGATGCACTCATTTAACAAATACTATCAGTTCTTCTTGTGAATGTAAAGTCTATTCCAAAATATTCCTCATGCTATGTACACAGTGCTGACACAAATCTGATGCGCAATAAAATATTTGAAATGAACATGGTAAAACCACCTTAAATCAGAGAGGAAAGGTTTTCATAAACATTTCTCATCATTTACAAAGCCCCTTGATTCATCAATATCTATTTCCACTTGTGAGAAGATTAGCAGTCAGCATTGATTTCTGCGGGGAGAGGGAGCAGAGCCGGGAAGGGGGGCGTGGGAGAGCAGGGGAGTTAACTGGAGGAAAGGGAGAGCAGTTCAGAAACAAGAAATCTGACATTTTTATTATACAATGTTACATGGATATGAATGGAATCTAGACCTACTTGGCATATTAAAGCTGGGATTATTCCTAGGACCCTACTTAGATTGATGAACAGGTTAAAAAATTTTTAGGTGTAATGGATAAAGCCTGATTTGTTGGGTGAACACAGAAGCATAATTAGCATACCCATTTTAAGAAGAGCTGCGAAGGATAATTTGTTTTAAGATCCTAATAAATATGCCATTAAAGAAGGATCTTTTCTGTACCTAAAAATACTGACAGAGGGTAGCTTGCAGATGAAAAATCCGTATATGAGAAATTTAAATGTAATTCTAAACTTGCAATTCTAAACTTGCAATATTTACCACTTAAAGACTGGAATTAATGATTTAAAAAGGCAGCAGTGCTCATTGCCAACAAAATCAGAGTTTATCTCAGAAGCGTAAACAAACCTGTGAGTTAAAGAACATGCCAACCACAGCATTTATCTGTTTATACCTATACAACTGTATGTATCTCTTTAATCTATAGTTGTCATATTCTGTCCATATAGTTAGAAGAGATTTTTGTTTTAATTCAGATGAAAAACTGTCAAACGGCTATTAATTATGTAGACCCCCAACATGACTTTACTTGTTCACGTCTCAATTTACCATTATGTCATATAGCAGCCTAAATTATATATATATCTGTTGGTAGAGAATGGAATGTTCAAATAAGACTCTAGTTATTTACTAATTTATACTGTCTTGGCTGTGAAATCCAGGGATAGGAAAGTTTCTCTTTGACATAAAGGTCATGTTTACTTTTCTCTTAAAAAATTAAAATATTTGGATATAATAATTTATTTGGTATCTTGGCTATCAATGTTTAGGACTTAATTTCCTAAAATTTATTATTATGGTTTCTGAATATCTGAAGTGCCATCATTTGGATCACACTGAAAATGAAATATGTATTTCTACCCTCATACTAAACGGCATTCCGCAATATCTACTATTCAAACTCTTAAGTTTTATCAAGACTATACAGAAGATTCAGAAACCATTAGTAAATGAATAACTTAACCATATCCATAGAAAATAACTGTGTAATATAATATTTCAAAAGGTAAGTGAATTTCCACTTATATCAAAACTGGGCAATTTTAAAGTTCTCTTTCTCTGTAGACTTAAAAAAAAAAAAAAAAAAAAGAAAATCCTGAAGAGGAAAGTATACACATCCTTAAAGGGAACCAGATCCTCCGTCTGGAGGCTGGACAAGTGAAACTCTCCATATTATCGTGCTTATAACTGAATAAGTATATATAACCTGGAGTAATGTAACTGTATGCAAAATGACAACAAACCCTCACTACCGTTATTGAGGGATTGCATTTAGAAATAAGTCAAAAACGTTTCATTCCCTGTTCAAAGTATCCCAACCAACAGACTGGTGTGAACAAAGCTTGATATGAACCGAAATGAATGCTTTAAGAGTAATAATTTAGACTGTGATAGAAATAAATCACAACGAATGGATCTAACTTTAGCTGAAAATATCAGTATGTTTAACTTTAATGTGCATTTGGGTGCCATTTCTAAAGTTAGGGGATCAAATAAATAGAAAATCTGAATAGTAAAGCATCTTTTAACTTGAGCTGCTAAGCTGTAACCCTTGTCCCTCAGGAAAGGAATGTGCAGATTTTCAATAATTCCATAGCAGCAGAAGGCTCACTCAGTAGAACACAGTTTATCTTTGCTTCTTGTGGCAAAACACAGGAATTGAGTAAGAAATAGAATTTCCATACAATTCCTTGCGTAACTCTTCATACAAGAAGCTACTTTTTAAAATGCGAACTGACTCAAAATGCATAAAAATGTAAATGTACAGTATACATACATACCTCCTAGTGGGGTCAAAGGAGTGCCTTTTCAGTAGACATACAAAGACGTCTCAAGGCACTTAAGGGGTTAAGACACAATGCATGCATTCCTTTACATCAAGTATGTGAAATCACATGATTTGGAATAAGCCAACCTTATGATAAATATAAGTTACATTATTAAATTCAAGAAAATTTGTAGATTCATATTTATACTTTCTAGAAGATGCTGGTAAATGGACAATGTGCAGCATTTCCTGGGAAAAGCAAATTCCATCTTTCTTCTCACGAACAGCAGGTCTCTATGGGGGAGGACAGGGAAAGATGTGCTGCATCCATAGGCAGTGTACTGGCTAATACTGAGAATGATATTGCTAAAATTTAAAAAATAAAAATCTGGTCATCAGTAGAGTAAGTACATGAATCACTGGGAAACACCAGAGCTGACTCCTGATGTGTACGTCTTTTTGCTTTCAGGATACAGGTGTGTGTATCAGAGATGAGGAGGTTTCTGAGCCTTGTTTGTGGCAATTCTACCAGAAGGGGACTGCATGGCACCACCACAAATTTCATAAATTACCCTGAACATACTCAGTTATTCACTATTTGTTCGGAGCAAAGCATGAAATAGTCTTCAAACACATGAATTACAGATTTTGAGAGAGTGACATTTTTTAAACATAAAGTGCAACAGTGCTGAAGTTTTCAGTTTTTGTTAGTTCTTCACTGCTCCTGCCTAACTGCCACTTCCCGCAAGCGGAATTACGGCACAGTGCGTATAACAGAAAGCAGTGTTCCAACACTTATCCCAGACTTAGGCTTTCTTATTTATTTGATGACGTCGTTAAGGGTTTAACAAATCCTTCTTCATAGACTTTCAAAATAGCTTCACATACAAATCTGTATTGACTCTGAAAGACAGAAAGAACAGAAATGATCAGAACGACCAGAAAACAACAACAAAAAAGAGAACATTCCACTTGGCTTGCTTATAAAAGAAATGCAAAGTAAAACCGCACAGAGATACCATTTTTCACCAACACAATGGCAAAAAATAAAAAAGCCTGACAATGTATTTTGTGGGTAACACTCACTCATACATGGCTAGTGGGGATGTAAAATACTACAATTTGGCAGCAGCTAATAAACTTACATTAATTTACCTTTCACCCAGTAATCCCACTTCTAGGAATCTATCCAAAAGATAAACTAGAAAAAGAAATTGAAAAAATATATTCATAAATAAGTCTATTAACCACTGGATTATTTTTAATAACAAAGAAGAGGAAGAACCCCAATTGCTACCAGGAAGGGGATGGGTGAGTAATGAGTGGCACATCCTCCCAGGGGAATACTATGTGGTAAAGGGCTCAAGGCGAAGGAATCAAAGTCTATTGATAACTATAAAATGATTCCAGAGTATCTTGTTAAGTCAAAAGAGCATAGCAAAGTGCACACAATGTACTCTTTTTTTTTTTTAAGTTTTTAAAAAATGTTTTATTTATTTCTGAGAGAGAGAGACAGAGACAGAGAAGAGACAGAGTGACAGACAGCATGAGTAAGGGAGGGTCAGAGAGAGAGGGAGACACAGAATCTGAAACAAGCTCCAGGCTCTGAGCTGGCTGTCAGCACAGAGCCTGATGTGGGGCTCAAACCCACGAACCGCAAGATCATGACCTGAGCTGAAGTCGGACACTTAACCGACTGAGCCACCCAGGCGCTCCCAATGTACTCTCTTTATAAAAGAAAGAGGGTGAATACAAATGTCTATCTCAACATACATGTCATACAAAAGGGAAGGACAGATCATTAAAAGCATAATTTCCTACGAAGAGATAGATGGAACAGGGTGCAGGAGAGGGGTAGAGATTAGACCTCACTGAATATACCTCCTTCTATAGATTTTAGTTTGGAGCCACATAAATATACCATAATTAGAACACTGATTTAACAAAATCTCTGTAAGTTGAAAATAATATGAATCAATGTGTGTACATAGTGGAGGGCATAACCACATACATATAGAGAGTGGCTATTTCAAGGGACTCTGAAACAGTAATTTGAGTATCTCATAGAAAATATCCAAAAAGTAGAAAAAAAAAGAAAAATCTTCTCGGTAACCATTCTGTTGGTGGTAGTAGTGTTAGTTTTGTTATTCCGAGATGTTACGTCATGTGGAATAAAACAAGTGAGTATTTGTGATAGCCTAAATCTTTCATTGCTGGTATTGTAGAGAACCCTTATTCCCGTTAAGGAAGAATGGACATAAAGATGTAAGGTAGAACACATTAAGTAAAAACACTGTGGTCCTGAATTGGTATTAGAAGCATCAGTATTAAATCATTAATAACGTTTGTTTTCTTAACTCTGGCAATGGAAGATTTCTAAGACAAATACTAACATTAACCCAGCAGCTTAGAGTACCCAGTGCTCAGAAGGTGGTCCCTAAAATAATCTCTCAAAACAAAAACAAAAACACAGTACATTTTTGGAGAAATCATGATTCTAAAACTGGGGCAGGAAATGCATAAGCCTGGACGTCTTTATTGATAGCAAAGAAATTATTTGTTACTAGGGTTGTGACAAAACAGCTTAGGAGCTGAGCTGAATAGGTTCGTACTGGCCAAAAATGGAACACTGTAGGCATCATTAAAAAAAAACCCAAAACTACAATGAGTTGAAATATATCACATATGTTTAAATCCATGATTTCAGAATAATACCAAAGCAAACAAAAATATGAGGTCCCCATTGGGAGAGGCAAGTGAACCAATTCATTATACTGAAAACTGATACAAGGAAAGCACAGCCTGTACCACTCGTTAACCAAAGAGGCAAAGAGAACTTTCTTTTTAAAGAAGTATTGCAGCTAATAAAGAAAGATGGAATAAGACTATTATTCTTCAAACCTACCAGTTAATGATGCAGACACTGATCACCCAAGGCCACTAACATCACAAAAAGAAAAGACAAATTTTAAGTGCCTCTTGAAAGAACAGAATACCACCTAATTTGTTCAAGCCTATAGATCCATTTACCACTTTTAGAAAATACAGATAATACTCGGTCATTCATCATATAAACTGCAGGAAAAAAGAAAAGAGACATAGAAAGTGGCAACACATTAAAAGAGATTTAGGAGACATAAATCAATCAAAATTTGTGGACTGTACTGTATCTGAATCCTGATTTTATACAAGCTGTAACAACAAAAACAAAAACTCATTATGTACGATACAATGTAAGAATTTGATTTCTGGGTATATATACATACCAAAAAATGGAAAGTAAGCTCTCAAGGAGACAGTCATACACCCATGTTCACAGCAGCATGAGTCACAATAACCAAAAGATGGAAACAACCCAAATGTCACTGGCAGACAGAATGATAAACAAAATGTGGTCTATACACAATCAGGAATTCTTTAGCCTGAAAAGAAAGGAAATTCTCACACATGCTACAAAATGGACAAGCCTTGAGAATATCATGCTGAAAGAAGCCAGTCACAAAAAACCAAAACCTGCATGAATCTACAGATCTATAAGTATAAAGGTATCGAGAGAAGTCAAGTTCATAGAAACAGAAAGTAGAATACTGGTTGCCAGGGGCTGGGAGGAAAGGGCTATGGAGAGTTGTTGTTTAAGGTGTATAGTGTTTTAGTTTTGCAAGATGAGAAAGTGCTAGAGACAGGTTACCCTACAGTGTGAATACACTTAACACTCCTGAACTGTAGACTCAAAAATGGTCAAGATGGTAAATTTTATGTTGTGTATTTTGCTACAATTAAAAATCTGTTATGTGTGAATATAGATACAAAAACCTCAAGAAAAATATTAGACAATCAAATCAAGCATCATATAAAAAATATTATATACCATGTCCAAGTAAAATTTACTCCAGGAACGCAGGTTAGTTTAACATCCGAGAATCAATCAATATAACATACAATGTTAATAGAAAAAAAGACAAAAACCACATAATCATTTTAAGAGACGTACACACACAAAAAAGCATTTGACAGAACTGCACCTCCTTTTCATGATGAAATTACTCAACCAACTAGCAACAGAGGGAATTTCCTCAACTGGACAAAATGCATCTTGTTAGATACTTACTGGGTGAAAAACTGAAAGCTATCTCCCCAAGACCAGGAACAAGACAAGAATGTCTAGTTTTACCACTTTCCCATTGTACTAGAGGTTTTAACTGGGACACCTGGGGGAAGAAAAGGTAAGGGAGCGCCTGGGCAGCTTAGTTGGCTAAGCCTCTGTCTCTTGATTTCAGCTCAGGTCATGATCTCATGGTTCGTGAGCTTGAGCCCTACACTGGGCTCTAGACGGACAGCTCTGCACTGGTAGCATAGAGCCTGCTTTGGATCCTCTCTCTCTGCCCCTCCTCTGCTCATGCTCTCTCTCTCACTCTCAAAACAAATAAACTTAAAGAAAAAAAAAAAAGGAAAGAAAGGCATCTAAAGTAGAAAGGAAGAAGTAAACTATCTCTATTTACAGATAACATCTTGTATACAGAGAATCCTAAGGAATCCACTTTCACATGTAAAAAACTATTAGAGTTAATGAATTATTTCACCAAGGTTGCAGAATACATGATCAACATATAAAATCAATTTTATTTCTACACCCAAGCAATGAAATGAAGAAAACAATTTCCCTTAAAATAGCACCAAAAAGACTAAAAAGCTTAATAAATTTAAAGAAGTGTAAGACTTGTACACTGAAAACTGTAACATATGAAACAAAGTAAAGAAGACATAAATAAATGGGAAGACATTTTGTGTTCATGGTTTGGAAGATGGAATATTATTAAGATGGCAACACTCCTCCAAAATGATATGTGAATTTAGTGTAATCCATATCTTGCTTTTTCTGCAGAGAGAATAACAAATCCATATAAAATTCCTAGGGAAAAGCAAGGGACTCTGAATAGCCAAAACAGTCTTAAAAAAGGAACAAAGTTTGGAGAGTCACATTTCCTGACTTTGAGTTTTATTATAAAGCTTAAGTAATCAAGACGCTATGGTAATCAAGTATAAGGACAGGCATACAAATCAATGGAATAGAGTTGAAAGTCCAGAAATAAACCCTTACATTTGTGGTCAGCTAATTTTTGACAAGGAACATAGAGACAATTAAGAAAGAACGTTCTTTTCAACAATGGAGTGGAGACAACTAGAGAGCCATGTGCCGAACAATGAACTGGAACCATACCTCAAACTATTTGTAAAAGTTAACTCAAGATAAATCAGACGCACATCTGAGAGCTAGACTATAAAACTTTTGGAAGAAAGCAGAAGAATAAACCCTTGCAACCTTGAGTTTCACAATGACTTCTTAGATATGACACCAAAAGCATATGGGATTTAAAAAATATATAAACCAGACTTCCTCTACATTAAAAACTTTTGGGCTACAAATGACATAATCAAAAATGTAAAAGAACAGTGTGTAAGAAAACATTTACCAACCAGAGACCTACGAGGCACTTGTATTTAGAAAATACAAAGAACGCTTACAACTCAACAATAAAACGACCAAAAGAACAAACTGAAAAAAGGGGAAAGGGCATCTGGCTGGCTCAGTAGATGAAGTATGTGACCCTTGATCTAAGGTTGTGAATTCAAGCCCCCTGTTGGGTATAGAAATTATTTAAAAATAAAACAACCTTAAAAAAAGGGGGGGGACAAAAGGTCTGAATAGACAGTTCTCAAAAGAAGATATATAAATAAATGGCCAATAAACACATGAAAAAATGCTTGAAAGCACTAGTTATTAGGGAAATACAAATCAAAACCACACCAAGACACCCCTTTATTTATGTTCAGTAGGCTAAAATAGAAAAAAGAGAGGAGTGCCTGGTTGGCTCAGTCAGTGGAGTCTGTGCCTCTTGATCTCAGGGTCACAAATTTGACAATGTCTGGCAGTTAACTCAAAAGGCAGAGTTACCATATGACCCAGCAATTCCCACTCTGGGTATATACCCAAGAGAAATGAAAACATATACACAAATGTTTATGGTACCATTATTCATAATAGCCAAGAGGTAGAAATGATCTAAATGCCCATGAACAGATGAACAGATAAACAATGGAATATTATTCGAGAGAGAGAGAGAGAGAGAGAAATGAAATATGATACATGCTACAGAATGGATAAACCTATAAATGTTATGCTCATTAAAAGAAGTCAATTATACAAAAGACCAAGTTGTATGATTTCATCCATATGAAAGATCCAGAAAAGGTAAAGTTACAGAGACAGAAAGTAGATTAGTGGTTGCCTAGGGCTGGGCTGGGGGTGGGGCCGGGGGGGAAGGTTGGAGACTGTATGAGGGAAATGCGTAAGGGGTTTCTTCTTGGGGTGACGAAATATTCTAAAATTAAATAGTAGTGATGATTGCAAAACTCTGTGATATACTAAAAACTACTAAACTGCATACTTTAAAAGGGTGAATTTTGTGGGCACCTGGGGGGCTCAGTTGGTTAAGTGTCTGGCTTTGGCTCAGGTTATGATCTCACAGTTTGTGAGTTTGAACCCCTGTGCTGGGCTCTCTGCTGTCAGTGCAGAGTTGGCTTCAGATCTGTCTCCACTCCTTCACCCCGCCCCTTTCCACTTGTCTCTCTCAAAAATAAACCAAAAATAAAATAAAATAATTTAAAAAAAGGTAAATTTTGTGGTATGTGAATTATATTTTAATAAAGTTGTTCTAAAATCAAAAAAGACATGGGGCGCCTGGGTGGCTCAGTCGGTTAAGCGTCCGACTTCGGCTCAGGTCATGATCTTGCAGTTCGTGGGTTCGAGCCCCACGTTGGGCTCTGTGATGACAGCTAGCTCAGAGCCTGAAGCCTGTTTTGGATTCTGTGTCTCCCTCTCTCTCTGACCCTCCCCTACTCATGTTCTGTCTCAGTCTCTGTCTCAAAAAATAAATAAACTGTGAAAAAAAATTTTTTTAATAAAAAAGACATGATTTATATGGGACAAATGGAAATCTGAATACAGACTATTTGATAACGTTAAGAAATTACTGTTTATTATACTTACGTGTGATAATGGTATTGTGATTTTGTTTAGAAGAAAAACCACTCATCTTTTACAGATACACACTAAAATATAGACAAAATGATCTGACGTCTAGGATTTGCTTCAAATATGGGGAGTGTGGGTGGCACTATAGATGAAACAATATGGCAAATGCTGTTGGGTCTGAGTATCAACATAGTGTTCATATATTTGATTCTGTACTCTTGCGTATTTTTGAAATTTTCTATAATTAAAAGCTAAAAAAATGATAGGCATTTATTAGATCACACAGGCCAATTCACTTAAATAACTTTAATGCCACCAACAATGTTGATATTTCACTATGGCTTAATATAAAAAATAATCTTAACATTAACTCTAAAATTCCATGATTCTTTTTTTTTTTCCTGGAATATAATTTAGAGTCTGTGTTGAATGCAATAAGTCAGTAGCTCAATTTCCATGACTATTTTTGTTGTTGTTGTGATTCAAGTTCTTAGGCTAAGAAGAATGTGATTTCACCACAGCTGTTTCAGGGCAAACAGGCCTACCAGGACTAGCCAGTTCTTGGCATTCCACTTGACTGACGAACAGAGGGAAACTTCCTCTGCATCTGTTTAAGCATTTAAGAATTAATAGGATAGTGTGGTACTAACAAACATTTTCTGTAAAAGTTCAGTTAGTAAATATTTTAGGTTTTGCCAGTCAAATGGTGCCTCTTGCAACCTTTCAACTTTGATATTTTAGTGTGAAAACAGTCATAGACAATATGTAAATTAGTGGGAATGGCTGTGTTCCATAAAACTTTATTTATAAAAACAAGTGGTGGGCCACTTGCAATCGGCTCACAGGCAATATTCACCAATCCTTATGCTAGGGGTTACTGGCTCCTGGCAGGGAATTAAAAGATAAAAATATGGTTTGGCATATACAATGATAACAAAAATTGAGAAAACACACATGTACATGAAGTGCAGTACTTACAGGTGTTTGGATCATCATGGCTCGTTGATCTCTCATTGTTCTTACAATGTCTAGTGGATAAACTGGTTGATTGCATTCAATGAGACACATGGCTGTTTCCATAGTAATAAGAACCCCAGTTCTTCCAATTCCAGCACTAAAAAAAGTAAGGGGCAAGGTCTCATTGATACTATTCTGTTAAACTTCTTGTGGCTTCTGTACAGTAAATTAAAGTACTGAAACATAATACAAAGGAATAATAATTTGATTTTAATTAAAAGATTTATATTACAAAAGTAGAGCCCAACTAGAAAGTACTTTGAAAATTAAAAGACAATTCACATGTAATACAGATTAAATGGTTTGTACCCACCCCTCCCCCATTGTTAGTGTAAAAATGCTACTTTAAAAGAGTCAGATTTCAGTTTTAAAAATCTGAACAAGTATAGAGGCTTATTGGAGCAACCTCCCTTTAAAATGCAAAATAACAAAATCACAATAACATTAACAAATGTACAGAAGACAATATAGTATTTTATACATTCCAATCAGGTTTTAAAACCAAATTCAATTTTGATTAAACTTTAGAAATGGATACTCAAGAACAACTTTATTCTCTGTGAACATGGCTACAGCAGCTTTTGGGGACTTAGGATTATGAAATGGCTAAATGTGTTCATCATTCCTGCCATTTTGCCTCTCAGATATCTGGTCTATAATCTGTTTTGATAATTTGAAAATCTGCTCTTAAAAAAGTGCTGGAGGGGCGTCTGGGTGGCTTAGTCGGTTAAGCGTCCGACTTTCGCTTAGGTCATGATCTCGCGGTTCGTGGGTTGGAGCCCCGCGTCGGGCTCTGTGCTGTCTGCCTGCTCAGAGCCTGGAGCCTGTTTCACAGTCTGTGACTCTCTCTCTCTCTGACCCTCCCCTGCTCACGGTGTCTCTCTCTCTCTCTCTCTCCTAGAAATAAATAAAACATTTAAAAAAAAAAGTGCTGGAAAGTTTAAGGATGAAAAGATACCTTCATTTATTTATTCAGAGGATTCAATATAGGTTCTGAATAAATCACTTAGAACAGAAATGGCTAGGATTAGGAGAAGAGAATTTCAGTTTCCTACTCTGGGTTGGTGGCAGTGAAGGCTGGAGTCCCTGTACTGGCAGGCAGAATGGGGCCAGAGCATGATAACAAGAGAGGGTAGCCTGTCACTATCCCCCTGGAGCTCTCAGAAGTGGCACACCCTCTTGTGGTATTGGGCAGAGCCACTCCAGAGGAGGGGAGAGTACTTGCCAAATATGCTGGCAGAGGCCACAGAATGGGAGGGAGTGCCTTGCTGGGAGGAGGAAATCTAAACCATAGGCTGCAAGTGAATGTCTACAACATTGTATTTCATCGAGTCTAAGATGCCAGCCATTGTAAGACACCCAATGTCTGAGATGTCCTTTTCTTTCTTTTTTTTTTTTTTTAAATATTTTTATTTATTTCTAGGAGAGAGAGAGAGAGACAGCGTGAGTAGGGGAGGGTCAGAGAGAGAGGGAGACACAGACTCTGAAATAGGCTCCAGGCTCTGAGCTGGCAGTCAGCACAGAGCCCGACGCGGGGCTCGAACCCACGAACCGCGAGATCATGACCTAAGCGAAAGTCGGACACTTAACCGACTAAGCCACCCAGGCACCCCTGAGATGTCCTTTTCAAGAATCATGCAATAAAGTATCATTTTTACTTCTTCTGATAATGTTTCAGACAATCGTATGTTGGAACATACCTTTTGCCTTCCAGCTTCATTTCACAGCTTTGGGTTCCCTCTAATTACCATAGTGATGATCAAAATTTTAGGACAAAATAAAATATGCATTCCCTTTTCAAAGTGACACATCCAGTCAGCTATTCAATCATAAAAGATAGGAAATAGAATACCTGCAATGAACAACAATCGGTTCTTCCTTGCCAGCCCTCTTATTTCGTACATGACAGACGAAATCCAGAAAGTCACTGGAATCATCAGGGACTCCATGGTCAGGCCAGGCTATGTACTGGATCTGAGTGAGCTGACGACTCTCATTTTTCTAAGTGTGAATAAAAAATTATGCACCTTGACTTAAGAATTATCTTTAAGATATAAACATTTATGTCATTTTAATTTTAGAAGAAAAGTGAAGAAAATATTCCCATTACCTCCCAAAAAGTAATGCAGAGATTCAATAAAACCCAAAATTTTAATGAAAAAGAAAGAAACCATTTTACAGAAACAGTTGTATCCATTAAGCATTGTTTACCTACTACTCTACTGATATCTCAATTTCTTGTATTTTTCAGATGACAATCAAATAAATAAGCAGAACAAGTTAAGAAATGTGTAAAGAAAACTAAAAAAGTGTCAGGTGAGCAAAAATGAATGGTAAAAAACTTTTATAAGCAAAGTTAGGCCAATTCTGAAAAACACAAGTGAAATAATGGAAATTAGGAAAACAAAAATAAAAATAAAAATAAATATAGATTAAAAACTGGAGATCATAAAACCATAAAGTCAAATCAGGGCTTAATTCTTTTTTAGGAGTCAAGAGTCAGTAAAATGGAGAAAAGTTTTGGATTTATACATCTCAGTTCAAATCCTGACTCTGCCGGTAAGCACTTAATATTTCAGAGCCTTAATTTCTTAAAATGAAAAATAACACCTACAACTCAAAGGGATAGTCTTACACTGAAAGGATTCTATGAGAGGACCAATCAGCTGTTTGGAATCATATTCTCAACAAATGATAAGTATGGTCATTCAACACTATGAAATCCGGCTATAGTCATTTACATTAAAGGGAGCTTCCAGAAAAGACCATTAAAGTAGGAGGTAATTAAGAAAGGAACTAATGAAATAAGAATTCCCAAAGAGACCTCAGAATAACTTGGTAAGTAATTTTTCAGTATCCTGTGAAATGAAAGGAAGTTATCTACAATAGACAACTTTTGATTATTACTTTTTTTTTTTAAGTAGGCTCCACACCTAGTGCAGAACCCAACACAGGGCTTAAACTCATGACTCTGAGATCAAGACCTGAACTGAGAGCCACAGGGTGCCCCTACTATTATTGTTAACAAAAGAATTTAACAGTACCAATAATTACAAAAATGGGTAGTGTAAAATTATATTTTATTATGTTTTGAGGTAGTATCTTTCTATTCATCCATGTATGTATGTATTTAGTATGGTAACAAATGTATTTTCCCAATTATATTTGTCCCAAACTTTAAAAACTAATTTGTGTCTTGGCATAGTTCTGAGGTACTCAGGGTTTGCAAAGAAAAGACATTTTAATATTATAAACTGCCATGGGTAATCTGTAGGTGGAGCATAAAGAGACTATGCTGAAGCCATATATAGCCTTTCATTTCCATTTGGGAAAATGAAGAAAATATATTATGGACTTACCTTGTTACATTAGACCATGAGCTATACTGTATATGTCCCTAAGCACTAATTCATTCTGATGGAATCTACGAAAGATTATGAAAATTTAATTTTTTATGTCTTATAACTATTTAATGCCAGATTCCTTTATTATAAATCAGCACAACTTCTAGTTCCTTCCCTCTGGGTCAGTAAAGCTCTGTCTTGTGCTCCTTTATTCATATCTGGGAGGTGGAATGGGGTGGGGAGAGGGAGATGAAGCTCTCATTTCCTAGCGCTTAACCATTGATGGGGTAGGCATGGGTATTCAAAGAGTGTACTATCTGCTCTTCTCGAGTCCCCTTCAAAACCAAAGGTGGCTACAGAGGGAATATCTAGCTGCAAGCAGTGAATGTGGGATGTACTATCTTTAACAGCCTGACAGGACTGGCAATATGCCACCCTCCACACACATCTTCCAAGTGGGTTGCTAAGCCATCATTTACTAATCAGTTTCCATTTCTGGCTCTGGATTTGGAAGCAAAGAAGAGTGACCCAGGTGGCAGTAAGAACTAGCAATTAGAAAACTATAATCTATCTTTTGTCAAAGGATCCTATCTACAGTCTTTTCCTTAATACTGAGGAGACTGAAACTGTTCTCCTTTATACTCTTTTACAAAAAGGACAATAATTTGACAGCTATTAATTATTCTACTTCTACAGATGCCTTCAAATACTTTATTGATATTAGTGGTAGGAAAAAACATAAACCTGGCATGATTTTTAATGAATAGGAAAAGTATTAAGAGTAGTATTATTCACTAGAATCTTTTTTTTACTGACCATTCATATATTTACTTAAAGAAGTGGAAAATGCATTTAATACAGTAGAAGCATATACTTCATAAGATTCCAAAGCATCCCAACGAAGCAAGAAATTCATAAATTTTAAAATATTTCCTAGTTAACCACCAGGACTCAAAACATTGTCAGCTTTCAGAGTTTTACCTTGAACATAAAAGTTCTAGTGGATATCCTGCCTTCCTACCTCTTGGTTAAACAGTGTCATCTTCCTGAAGATATATGCTGTATTTCCTTCTTCTGAGTGACAGGTGACTTGGTAGCAGCCATAGGATGAGCTTGCTGTGGGTTCTGGCCAATACTGGTGACACTTAACCTGACATCAATAGATTTAAGAAATGTATATAGTTTAGGTTTTTGAATTTTGAAAATGTTTTAATTTTTGAAAACTTGTAAGCCTAAGAAAAGTTACAAGAACAATTTGATGAATTACCTTTCACCTAGATCTGTCAACTGTTAACATTTCTTTGTCTTTTTTTCTCTTTGTAATAGTCATCTGTTTGGATAGATTTTGAAACTGCAAAAATCCTGTTTATTACAAGCTTTCACCCAATGTTCTACCATTCTTGACTAATTCTTGCGTGAATCATTAACTACTATGATATTGGCAAAATGGTGCACTAATTTTTTATGTCTAGATTTAAGTTAACAATGAGAAAGAATCTCTAAAATGCCAGTACATTTATTTTCATAATTAGGAATAAAATTTTTTTTAGCTTATTCATTTATTTTGAGAGAGACAGAGAGACAGAGAGAGAGAGAGAGAGAGAGAGAGAGAGAGAGAGAGAGGGAGAGCACAACGGTTCAGACAGACAGACAGGGAGAGAGATCCCAAGCAGACTCTGTTCTGTCAACGCAGAGCCCAACCTGGGGCTCGAACTCAAACAGTGAGATCATGACCTGAACCAAAACCAAGAGTCAGATGCTAAAGTGACTGAACCACCCAGGCGCCCTATAAATAGGATTTTTAAAAAAAAAACAAAAAACAGCTTTACTGACATATAATTCACATAGCATGTAATTTACCCATTTAAAGCACAAAATTCAATTGTTTTTGGTATATTCGCAGAACTGGGCAACCATGAGCACAATCACTTTTAGGACATTTTTTCACTCCCAAACCCATTAATAATCACCGTGTGTTCCTCTATCCCAACCTCTTGTTTCATTCTGGACCCAGGCACCCATTAATCCACTTAGAACCCTGTGTGAGTCTGCTCCCTCTGGACACGTCATACAATGGACTCACACCGTGTGTGGTGTCTGGTGACTGTTCACTTGGCATAATGCTTTCTGGGCTCACGCGTGTTATAGCGTGTATCATTTCTTTGTTCCTTTTGATGGCCAAATAATACATGTGTGATTATATGAGGTTTTATTTGTTACATTTCAGTTGTTTCCACCTTTTGGCTATTATGAATGATACTGCTATGATCATTTGTGTACAAATATTTGTGTGGATGCAGTGCAACTGCTGAGTTACAGTAACTCTCATGGTTAGCCTTTTGAGGAACTGACAAACTGTTTCCTGAAGTAGCTGCACGATTTTACAGATCTACCAGCAGAATAAGAGGGTGCCATTTTCTCCATATCATTGTCAACACCTGCTATTATCTGTCATTTTTATTTTAGTCATCCAACTGGGTATGAGGTGCTACCTCTTTGTGGTTCTGATTTTACATTCCCCTGTGACTAATGAAGCAGCCAAGCATCTTTTCACGAACTTACTGGCCATTTAAGTATCTTGATTCAAGAAACATCTACTCAGAATGCTCGGCCATTTTTAAATTGAGGTTTCATCATTTTATTGTTGAATTGCAGGAGTTCTTTATATATTCTAGATCCAAATCCTTTACCAAATATCTATTAATCCATTTAGATAATAACTGATAAGAGTGGCTAGCATTTATATACATTTATTATGAGTTAGTCACTATGATTTTAATCACAACCACAAGAAATTAAGTTCAAAGTATAAAAAAGACTAAATCAAAGTGAATATTGTGACTATATATGCAATATACTTTGAAAAAAGCGTTGTTTAAGATTCCAGCATGACTTACTCTGCCACGTTCAACTTGTGTGGTCAACATTACAACCATGGAGGAGCCTTGTTCCCAAGTCATCTGCCAAAAATCTGTACAAGTGTGTGGTAATGGCCCTTGACAAGCAATATACTGATTTATAATGCTTGAAGAAGGGATTTCCATCTAAAAGGAAAAGGACACAAAACTAAAATTCTTTTACATTATTACTTTTTACTATGATCAAGTATATGAAAATCATCCACTAAATAATAACTGAATACAAGTGATCTCAAAAAACTGCAAAGTGAATAAAAGAAAACTTAATTAACAATTTCTTTATCTGTAGAAGAAATTTCTCAGTAATTTTATGTATATTTATCTTTTAAGAATTGGAAATAAAAATCAAAATATTTTCCAAAGCACTCATTGGTTTAAGAGCAGCTTTACAGAAAACCCTGTTTCAGGGGCAGAGACTTGGTACAGAAATAAAAAATATTTGTCTCTAAATAGCTTACAGGTAAAATTTGCAAGGAACAAAAATTCTGCCATTTGTTTTAGTTCAAACTTTACAAATTATATATATATGTCATATATATATATACACACATGCTATATAACATTTAGTACATTATACTATATAAGATATATATATATACACACACACAATAGAAAAAGATAGTAAAAATATCTTAAACTCATTATTTTCAGGAAGAAGTAAGATTGTGAGTGTTTGGGGAAGATGAGTTATACATACTACATTTTGAGACTTAATTAAAAAGGAAGAAAAGGTGACACATGCACATGGCACTGGAAGAATACTAAAAGGTGAATAGAAAAAGAGGTCTCCAGAAGTGCCTGGGATGCTCAGGTTATGATCTCGCGGTTCATGAGTTCAAGTCCTGAGTCAGGCTCTGTGCTGACAGTGCAGTGTCTGGAGCCTGTTTCAGATTCAGAGCCTCCCTCGCTATCTGCTCCTCCTCCACTCACGCGCATGCTCTCTCTCTCAAAAAGAAATAAACATTTACAAAAGGGGGGTGGGGGAAGAAAAGAGGTCTCCCTCCCACCCTCTGGTTCACAACCCAAGAGGACAATCCTTTTTGCTCATTTCTTTCTTTTTAAATTTTAAAAAAATCTGTTTTCATTTTTGAGATGGGGGTGAGCAGAGAGAGAGAGGGAGAGAGAGAATCCCAAATGGGTTTTGTGCTGTCAGCAAAAAGCCTGACACGGGGCTTGAATTCATGAACCATGAGATCATGATCTGAGCCGAAACCAAGGGTCCGGACACTTGACTGACTGAGCCCCCCAGGAGTTCCTCTAGTTTCTAACATCCTTCCAGAGATACTCTATACACAATACATAAATGTACATGCAAAAGTCTTTGTTTTCTGTAAGACATAAAAGGTAGCTTACAATGTTGTTCTGTGTATCTTTTTTCTTTTTCCACATTATCACTGAGATCATGTCATAATTAGTACATAAAGTTTCATTCTTTTTAATGGCTCTACTGTATAAATATATCATAATTAATTTAACAAACATTTAAGTTGCTGCTTATCTATTTGCTACATAAGCAAGGCTGCACTGAGTGTTTTTGTAAACTTAACATTTTTGTTAGTTACCTCTCCAAAGAGGTTATGCCTATTTACACTTCCAGCAACAACACATGAGGGATGTTTTTCCCCTGAGAGTCTCAATATACTGCTAATCCTTAACCCACAATTTTGTTTTTGTTTTGTTTTTTAAATTTTTTAACGTTTATTTATTTTTGAGAGAGAGAGAGACAGAGCACGAGCAGGGGAGGGGCAGAGAGAGAGGGAGATACAGAATCTGAAGCAGGCTCCAGGCTCCGAGCTGTCATCACAGAGCCTGATGCAGGGCTCGAACCCAAGGATGGCGAGATCATGACCTGAGCCGAAGTTGGATGCCTAACTGACTGAGCCCCCCAGGCGTCCCCCTCACCCACAATTTTAAAACTCCCAGTGCTCTGAAGTGTAGTTTGTCCTTTCTGTGGTACATTTGACCTAGCTTGGACTCATTTGACAACAATATCTGACCTGAACTAATTTAAGATTATTTACAGTCTTTAGTACCACTCAGTGGGAATATGCATGGTTTCCTATTAAATATCAACATGTTGATTACAGGGTAACGTCTCATAGTCTATTAAGGATGTTACTTACTACAGTATACAGTACAGGCACTGAATAACCTTTTAAAAATCCAAAAAAGGATGAATCCCAAAGTCTATTTGGCCCCAAAATTTCAGGTAGGGGATACAGACTTGTATATGGTATTATCACACTTTTTGGTATTTCAATCTAATAGGTGAAAAATAGTAATTTCTTACAGTTTTGATTTGCACTTTTCTTTTTGTGAGTTTAGACAAATGTCTAAACTTAGAAAAAATTTTCCCTTTCTGAGATTTTAAAACAATTCTCATACATTTCCTCCAACTACTTTCACAATCCCATTTTTACATTTATATTTTCATAGATCTAAAATATGTTATACAAAAAGTGAGTGGGTGAAGTATTTATAGATAAAAAATATTTCTGGCCTATTCTATTCCACTGCTCTATATGCATGTTAATATACCAGTACCAGTTTTTGGTAAAGTTTATTTTATTTTGAGAGAGAGCGTGAGCAAACACGTGCACAAGTGGGGAAGCGGCAGAGAGAGACTACTAAGCAGGTGCCCCAGTATCAAACTATTTTTTAATATTAATTTTATAATATTTTTCCATATCTGTAAGTGTTAAAAAAGTTTAGAGGCGCCTGAGTGGCTCAGTCAGTTAAGCGCCTGACTCTCAATTTTGGCTCAGGTCACGATCTCATGGCTCATGAGCTTGAACCCTTCACTGGGCTCTGTGCTGACAGAACAGATGGGATTCTCTCTCTCTCCCTCTCTTTCTGCCCCCACCCCCACTCATGCATACTTTTTTTTCTCTCTCAAAATAAGTAAAAATTTCAACAAAAAAAGGAACCACAAAATTATAGTGGTCCGTTTTATTCTGAATAACAAAGGCAGAATAAAAATAAACTTACATTTATATAATTTGCATTGATATAGTCTTCATTACCCTTTAAAATGACCCGTGTAGCATCATCTGAAAGAAATTTTAAAGAATGTTTTAATAAAATTATGCTACAAAGATAAAACTTAATAAACAGAGATAGCAGATACTTACAAGGCGAAATATCTCTGTATCTATTTTTGGAAATATTCTGAGGTAATTTGGCACAAGACATTGTCATTCCAGGTTTTTTCCGATACAGTTGCTTTAAAAAAAGAGAAAAAGAGCTTAAGATGAGTTCAGCAAGCCATTAAGAGATTCTGTTTTGCTTTTCAGACTTATTTCTATGCAAAAAACAAACAGGTTTTTTTCCTTAGGACACCTTATCCATACAATGATGTATGTACCTTAGGCTAGTTGGATATTGAGCCAAATTTGCACAGCTGAATTATGTACAATTTCTCACAAGAATTATTTACCATAACTTTTTTGAATGATGAAACAAATGAAAATAATTTTGCTTATAGCAAAATGCCTTAAGTTTTGAATCTCAAATCTGCAGACAACATATAGCTTTCATGCAGTTTGGAGATGTTTACACAGTATATGAATCAAGAACTTCTTAAAAGAACAACTGACCTACCCTAAATGACTTAGTCACACATGCTTTACAGTCAATCATCAATAACACATACTTTAGAGCAACAAATGACCAATTACATAGACTAATAAAAGCAGAGGATTAAATATGACTAGGTACAAAAGTTCTTTTCCTTTAACTCAGGATTTTTAGCTCCACCACTGCCTATCTTCATGTGCCGCCTTTCATAAAAATAGCTATTTAATTACAGGAAAAAATTTAGTTTGATGACATATGCGTAAAATCTCCTTATTCTTCTCTTTTAATAGATATCTATTATGTAACCACTATGTTACCACGACTAGTAGTTTGCAAGCAATGTTTAAAACTATGTATTTTAGAACATTTTTTCTGTCAATTATTTCTCAGAATACCATTTTAGTTTATACATTATGAACGATCGATTAGGTTGTTAAGAAACCATGAAATTAATTAAAAAAATATGGCCCAACATGCTTTCCATACAATAGTACTTACATCAAATTGTGTCAGGACTGTTCCAGTGATTAGTCCCTCAGCCAGCTGGATCATCGACTCCCGTAGGGAATGGTCATCCTGATGGACACTGTCTACTGGGGCTTTCTCAGGAATGTACTGGAAGTCTGGTTCATTTTCTAGCTTTTCTTCCACTACATCATATACAGCTAAAAAGCAAAAAAAAAAAAAAAAAAAAAGCAAAAAAGCCACATGAAAATCTTAATGAATTGGCAAAAAGTTACCAGATATGTTCTTTAATTTTGTGTCAGGAAAAAGAATTCATCAGATCTCAGCCTGGTGGTGTGTGTAAGAGACAGAGACTGGCTGTGAAGTTGAGCTCTGGTGTACCTTTGGGGGAAGAATGTTCCTGGACACACTGCTGAAGGTGTCTGTACCTGAAGAAGCAGCTCAGAGCAGACCTTCCCTTAAATTGTGGGACCCAGAACAAAATTAGAAGCAGGGACCTATACACTATACATCCAGATATGAAAAGATACAAATAACTTGAATAGAGTGCTAAATAAAACCTGTTCTATCCTCTTTCCTGACACATCAACAAAACCTGGGAGGCCAGAATCCACGGTCACAACAGAACGTAGACTCCGGCCTGGAGCCTGCCCAAAGCTCCATTCTTTAACACAGGGGCCTATGAACATATATGTGGACATACCAGCCCATATGCAAGCCTGTTCTCCACTCCTCTGCAAATGGCTGCCTCTTGGCTATCCTGCTGGCCCAGGGGCACATACAGCATGTGATCTACCCCAGGGAGAATGGACCTAGGGAAAATGGTCACACTGGAAGTGGGATCAGAGCTATTTAGGCAGAGAACTGAAGGTTAAAAAGTAGTTTAGAAAAGGCATAGTCACTGGGGATAGCCTGTCACCCGCCTTGGTCCTGCAAAATCCTAGCCCCCACAGACAAGGGCAAAGCTGAAAGAGAACCAGAGTAGAGACAAGCTAGTGGCTTCTTTGCCCATGCCTAAGAGGTTTGGTTCCTGTTCAGATGTGTGTACTTCTGAGAAGAAAAAATTTCTGAAATAAAGAATATATGAATGCATTCTAAGAAGAAATGAAAGCTAAAGGAAGAAAAAACCTACCAAAACAAGCTGTTTGTCTTTCTGATACTTTTTGTAAACATAGTTTTAAATTTTGATGATATGTTATTTTAAATAAAAAGGGACACGACAGACTCATGTTAACAAGTCCCAGTCCAGATTTTGACAAAACAGAAAGGTCTTTTGCCAAGTAAGCCATAGGTGGTTTCCTTTCCTAATTTCAAATATAAAGTGATTCAGAATTGTAAAAAGGCTGTGATTTTTCCATTAAATGGAATTTTGTCATATTCTGGTTCTACACAAGACATGAAATTTGTAAGCAGGCAAATGAATGTCTTGGTGTCAAACTGTCTTCAACTATCAAATGAGGATAATTCACCTATCTCACTGGATGACTGTAAAGATGAAATGAGAATATTTAAAATAGCCCAGGTGCAGAACTTACTATTAAGTTCTTTAGGATCTGTTATCTAGAGAAAACAGAACAAGCAAAACCCAGGGAAAATTATTCTTATTATAAAATTTAAGTTGCATTATGTGACAGAAAATGCATAGTAATGAATCACATAAACCTCAGGACTAAATGAATGTGTTCCTTGAAAAGTCAAAATAGAATATTCTGTTGAAATTCTCTGAATTTTCTTAGAAAGCCAATTCTAGACCATGAATGCAAAAAACAAAGTTGAGAAGCTAAAATGAAAATGCCTGTTTGTACCCAAGAGACAAAATGAGAGTTTTGTATTTCTTTTTCTTTTTCTCTTTTTCCTTTTCCTTCCTTTTTTTTCTTTCTCTTTCTATCCTTCCTTCCTCCCTCCCCCACCTTCCCTCTTCTTTCTTTTTTTATTTTTATTTTTTTAAAATTTTATTTCTGAGAGAGAGAGAGAGAGAGAGAGAGAGAGAGAGAAAGTGTGAGCAGGGGAGGGTCAGAGAGAGAGGGAGACACAGAATCTGAAACAGGCTCCAGGCTCTGAGCAGTCAGCACAGAGCCGACGTGGGGCTCGAACCCACAAACCGTGAGATCATGACCTGAGCCGAAGGCGGACACTCAACCGACTGAGCCACCCAGGCGCCCCCTTCCTTTTCTTTTTTTAATATTTTTTAATGTTTTTATTTATTTCTGAGAGAGAGAGAGAGAAAGCATGAGCAGGGGAGGGTCAGAAAGAGAGGGAGTCACAGAATCTGAAACAGGTTCCAGGCTCTGAGCTGTCAGCACAGAGTCCGACGCGGGGCTCAAACCCACAAACGGTAAGATCATGACCTGAGCTGAAGTCGGACCCTTAACCGACTGAGCCACCCAGGCGCCCCCCCTTCGTTTTCTTTTTTAAAGAAACTCTCTTGGAAAGCTCTGCAGGGTTGGGTGTGGTGGTGTTGATAATGTAATCGGTCAAGCTCTAACTACATTATACTTCTTTATGATATACATTTCAACAACTGGTAGCAAGGCATTAACCAATAATTATTCTTGTGGCTAAAACTATGGCTAATAATGAAACATTCAGAACAAAACTAGAAGAATATTTATAATGCTGGGATACAGGCATGTAAGAACTTTTCCCAGAGGAGACTGATAGTGTTGCAGGAACTTGAAACAGTGCAATAAAACTGAAGAAAGGAAGAAAGGTCTGGGAAAATTAGCTCTTGCCAAAAACCTAAAGGAAGGGGCTTTAATTTATTCTGCATTAAATTCATTCTGCATAGCACAAAGGGGACAGAACTAGGAACATGGATTTTTAGTTCAGTTAATAGCTCAAGCTACCCAAGGGAAAATGAACTGCTTCAGGAGCCACTGAGCGCTGCACAATGGCAGGACGATTTGGGGCTACTGTAGAGCTCCAAGCCACCAACAAAGGAACTAGAGAGTACGGTATTAAGGTTTCTCCAAACCTGGAACTGCGGTTATGAATTAACAAGCCAGCTGTCCAGATAAGGAGATGACACGATTAGGCTACTGGCATTATCCAATGCAAACACAGGCCGGATTTTAAAAAAAGCTTTATATACAGCTTGTTACAGAGTTTTCTAAAAGTGGTTCAAAACAGGCTCTTGAGTTAAGATGGCCGAGTAGAATGGGGACTCTGAGCTTGTCTCATTCCTGGAATGTAGGCGGATCAGCATCAAGCTGGAAATTGATCTGAGGATTAACATAACAATCTGCATAACATGAGCCATAGAACTTGGCAGGTACTTGGTGCAGAGGGGTGAACTGGAGGGGAGAGAAAAGCTGCGGAGCTCCTGCGGGTAGGGAGCCATCTTTGTGGAGAGAGGACAGAGAAAGGGGGAGAGTGCAGCACTTAGGGATTGCACAAGAAAAGTACTCTCCCTGAAAGTAGCTGTAGAGAAAAAGAGACAGAGAGTGTGAAAATACTTGCAGAGGACTGGACAAAAAAATATGTTCTCCAAAACCACTGATGGGGAAAAAGGAGAAGTCTTAATACCACCAGGATGCTATAAACAGTGGAGTGCAGAGTATGAAGGTCTGGAGCTCAGTGCCTGGTGGTGCTCTCGTTTGAGGAAATAGGGCGAATTTTCAGGAGCAGGCAGTGCCGTCTGAGGGGTCTGTGTGCCATGCAGGGAGAAGTGGTTCACCTGACTGAAGCGCATTTGGTAGAGGCCATACAGCCTTCCCTTGGGCCAACCAGGCTTACTGATATAGGAACAAAGATGCCAGAGGTCACCAAAACCTGGCGCTGGCTGCGTGTTGTGATTTACAACTCTGAGACTCTGCTGCTGTGCGAATGTTTTTTGGGACAAGCCGGTATCTGGCCATTGATTGGTGAGATCCCACCCTCAGAGAGTCTGAGCAGATCCAAGCTGCTGGGGGTCTCTGAAGTGTGGGGTTTTGAAACACAGCACCATCTGAGATAAAACCCTGGAGGGAGGTACCACCAAGCAGACAGCTTGGACATGGACAAGGTAGAGGAAGGGAGCAGACAGAAGCCTGAGACAAAGGAGGGGTACTTGTTTATGGGTTGGCAAGGGCACAAAGTTCCTGTGTTAGAGGCTAAGGAGTTGGGTTAAGTCATTTGCACTTTTTGTTCGTGCGCTTACACGGATCAACTCCACTAAGCTAAGCAGCACCACCAAGTGGAGAATGGAGCCACGACCACCCATGCCATCCAGGCACAGCCTCCAGAAAACCACCACAAAACCTTTTCACCTGCTTATTAGTCTACGGACTACAGTGTGCTGTAAAGTTTCACATCTACGGGATGCTGAATGTAATTTCACTTGGGTCTCATTCTGTTTGCTGGTTCGTTTATTTGTTTTCATTGTTTCTGTTTTTGCTTCTGTTGTTTTATTTTTTTCTCTCTTTTCTTTCTCTTTCTTGCATACAGAAAGAGCAAATTATTATTTATTTAAAAAAATTTTTATTCTGTTTTATTTTATTATTTAAACTTCTTAAAAAAATTTCTCTTTATTATCTATTCTGTCAAGCTTCTCTCAACAAACAGACCAAAACACACCTAGGATTTAACTTCCCTTATTTGATTTTTTTGTTTTGTTTCTAATTTTTATCTTATTAATTTTCTTCTTTCAAAATGACAAGATGGAGGAATTCACTCTAGAAGAAAGAAAAGAAAGAAATGACCAGGGATTTAATCAACACAGATGTAAGTAAGATGTCTGCACTAGAATTTAAAACCACAATTATAATACTAGCTGGGGTTGAAAAAAGCATGGAAGACACAAGAGAATTTCTTTCTGCAGAGATAAAAGAACTAAAATCTAGTAAGGCAAAAATTAAATTAAAAATGCTATAACCGAGATGTAATCTTGAATGGATGTTGTGATGGCAAGGATGGATAAAGCACAGCAGTGAATTGGTGTTACAAAAGAAAAAATTACAGAAAATAAACGAAGCAAAAAAAAAAAAAAGAAAGAAAAAGAAAAGAGGGAAACAAAGGCAAAAGATCACAATACAAGACTTAGGGAACTCAGTGACTTATTAAAAAGGAACAATAATCCAATCATAGGAGTCCCAGAAGATGAAGAGAGAGATAAAGAGGCAGAAGGTATTATGTGAGCAAACTGTAGCTGAAAATTTTCCTAATCTGAGGACGGACACAGACTTCAAAATCCAAGAAGCACAGAGGACTCTGATTAGATTCAACAAAAACCGACTATCACCAAGGCATATCACAGATACATTCACAAAATACACACACGAGGAAAGAATTATGAAAGCAGCAAGGGAAAAGTCCTTAACCTACAAGGGAAGACAGATCAGGTTTGCAGCAGGTATGTCCACAGAAAGTTGGCAGGCCAGAAAGGAGTAGCAAGATATATTCAACGTGCTACATCAGAAAAACATGCAGCCAAGAATTCTTTATTCAGCAAGGAAGTGATTCAACATAGGAAAGATAAAGAGTTTCCCAGACAAACAAAAATCAAAGGAATTCATGACCACCAAACCAGTCTTGCAAGAAATTTTAAGGGGACTCTGTGAGTGAAGGAAAAACAAGACCAAAAGCAACAAAGACCAGAAAGGGTAAGAGAACATCACCAGAAACACCAACTCTACAGTCAACACAATGGCACTAAATTCAAATATTTCAATAATCACTGTAAATGTAAATGGACTAAATGCTCCAATCAAGAGCCATAGGGTATCAGAATGGGTAAGAAAACAAGACCATCTATGTGCTGCCTTTAAGAGACTCAATTTACACCTAAAGACACCTGCAGAATGAAAGTAAGGGGATGGAGAACCATTTATCCCATTTATCATGCTAATGGATGCCAAAACAAAGATTGCAACAAGAGATGAAGAAGGGTATTATATCATAATTAAGGTGTCAACAGCCCACTTACAGAAATGGACAGATCATCTAAGCAGAAAATCAACAAGGAAACAATGGCTTTGAATGACACACTGGACTGGATGGACTTAACAGACAAATTCAGAACATTTCATCCTAAAGCACCAGAATACACATTCTTCTTGAGTGCACATAGAACATTCTCCAGAACAGATTACATACTGGGTCACAAATAAGGATTCAACAAGTACAAAATGATCAGTAACATACCATGCATATTTTGGGATCACAACACTATGAAACCTGAAATCAACCACAAGAAAAATTTTGGAATGACCACAAATACTTGGAGATTAAAGAACATCCTAATAAAGAATGAATGGGATGTGGGAGCGAGGGGTGCCTGGATGGCTCAGCCAGTGAAGCATCTGACTTCAGGTCATGATCTCGTGATTCGTTGGATTCGACTTCCACTTCGGGCTCTGTGCTGAAAGCTCAGAGCCTAGAGCCTGCTTCAGATTCTGTCTCCTCTCTCTTTGCCCTTTCTCCACTCAGGCTCTTTATCTCTCTCCCTCTCAAAAATAAATAAACATTTAAAAAAACAGGAATGGGTTAACAAAGAAATTAAAGAGAAAGTTAAGAAGTACATAGTAGCCAATGAAAATGAAAACACCATTGTCCAAAACCTCTGTGAGGAAGCAAAGGCAATATTAAGAGGGAAGTACATAGTAATCCAGCCCTTCCTAAAGAAGGAAGAAATGCCTCAAATACAAACCTAACCATACACTTCTAAAAGAGCTGGAAAAAGAACTGGATAAAGCCCAAAACCAGAATAAGGGAAATAATAAAGAGCAGAAACCAAGGATATTGAAATTAAAAAAAAAAAAAAACCCAAAACCAGTAGAACAGATCAATGAAAGCAGAAGCTGGTTCTTTGAAAGAATTAACAAAATTGATAAACCCCTAGACAGATTCATTCAAAAGAGGGAAATGACCCAAATAAATAAAATCATGAAAGAGGTGAAATCACAACCGACACCACAGAATTACAAATAAAAAGAGATTATGAGCAATTATATGCCAACAAATTGAGCATTCTGGAAAAAGTGGACAAATTCCTAGAAATACATAAACTAGAAACAAGAAGAGAGAAAATTTTAACAGACCTATAACCTAAAGAAATTGAATAAGTAATCACAAATCTCCCCCAAAACAGGAATTCTACCAAACATTTAAAGAAGAGTTAATACCTATTCTTTTGAAGCTGTTCCAAAAAAAAAAAAGAAAAAGAAAAGAAAAAAGAAATGGAAGGAAAACTTCCAAACTCATTCTATGAGGCCAGCATTTCCTTGATTTCAAAACCAGACAAAGACCCCACTAAAAAGGAGAACTACAGACCAATTTCCCTGATGAACATGAATCTAAAAATTCTCCACAAGATACTAGCAACCTGAATGTAACAATACATTAAAAGAATTAATCAAGTGGGATTTGTTCCTGGGCTACAGGCCTGATCCAAAATCCACAAATCAATCAACATGTTACATCACATAAAAAAAAGAAAAGAACCACATAATCTCAACAGATGCAGAAAAAATTATCTGACAAAATACAGCATCCTTTCTTGATAAAAGTCCTCAAGAAAGCAGGGATAGAAGGAACATACCTGAAGATCATAAAGGCCATATACGAAAGACCCACAGCTAATAGCATCCTCAATGGGGAAAAACTGAGAGCTTTCCCCCTAAATTCAGGAACACGACAGGGATGTCCACTCTGACCACTGTTATTCAATACAGTATTGGAAGTCCTAACCTCAGGAATCAGACAAAAAGAAATAAAAGGCATCCAAATCGGTAAGAAGTCAAACTTTCACTTTTCGCAGACGACATGATACTCTCTAAATGGAAAACCTGAAAGACTCCACTAAAAAACTACTAGAACTGATATGTGAATTCAGCAAAGGTGCAGGATATAAAATCAACATACATAAATTGGTTGCGTTTCTATACACTAATAATGAAGCAGCAGAAAAGAGAAATCAAGGAATCGATCACATTTACAATTCTACTGAAAACAATAAGATACCTAGGAATAAATATAACCAAATAGATAAAAGATCTGCATGCTGAAAACTATAGAAAGCTTATGAAAGAAACTGAAGACACAAAGAAATAGAAAAACATTCCATGCTCATGGATTGGAAGAACAGTATTATTAAAATGTTGATACTACTCAAAGCCATCTATACATTCAATGCAATCCTTACCAAACACCACCATTCTTCACAAAGCTACATCAAACAATTCTAAAATTTGTATGAAACCAGAAAGACTGTGACTAGCAAAGTAATATTAAAAAAGAAAACCAAAGCTGGAGGCATCACAATCCCAGACTTCAGCTGTATTACAAAGCTGTGATCATCAAGACCATATAGTTCTGGCACAAAAACAGACACATATATCAATGGAAAAGAAGGGAGAGCCCAGAAATGGACACCCTAATGATATAATGATGGCCAACTAGTCTTTGACAAAGCAAAGAAAGAGTATCTAATGGAAAAAAAACTTGACAGTGACATACAAAAGACTGAACTTGGACCACTTTCTTACACCATATATAAAAATGAACTACTGGGACCTCATCAAGATAGAAAGCTTCTGTACAGTGAAGGAAACAATCAACAAAACTAAAAGACAACCAAATGAATGGGAGAAGATATCTGCAAATGACATATCAGAAAAAGGGTTAGTATCCAAAATCTATAAAAAACTTTCCAAACTCAACATCCTCCCCAAAATAATCCAGTTAAGAAATGGGCAGAAGACATGAATAGACACTTTTCCAAAGAAGACACCCTGCTGGCTAACAGACACATGAAAAGATGCTCAATATCTCTCATCATCAGGGAAATACAAATCAATATTGCAGTGAGGTACCACTTCATACCTGTCAGAATGGCTAAAATTAACAACTCAGGAAACAACAGATATTGGCAAGGATGTAGAGAAAAGGGAACACTTCTGTGCTGCTGGTGGGATGAAAATAGTATGGAGTTTCCTCAAAAAATTAAAAATAGAATTACCCTACAATCCAGTAATTGCACTACTATATACCCAAAGAATACAAAAATGCTGATTCAAAGGGGCACGTGGACCCCAATGTTTATAGCAGCGCTATCAACAATAGCCAAATTATGGAAAGAGCCCAAATGTCCACTGACTGAGGAATGGATAAAGAACATGTGGTGTATGTGTATGTATACTCATTTCTTCAACAAGGATTTACTGTGTACCTACCACGACTAGAGCAACTGAGGGACAAGGGAGGCCTTTTTAGCTGTGGTGGAAGAAGAGGGATTTTCTGGGGATGACGTCTGAGCAGAGACTCGAATGAAGTGAGGATATAAGTCATAGGAAAATCAAGAAGAGCATTTTAGACAGAAGGAATTTTTAAATTTTTTTTTTTTAATGTTTTATTTATTTCTAGGAGAGAGTGAGAGAGAGAGACAGCGTGAGCAGGGGAGGGTCAGAGAGAGAGGGAGTCACAGACTGAAATAGGCTCCAGGCTCTGAGCTGGCAGTCAGCACAGAGCCCGACGCGGGGCTCGAACCCACGAACCGCGAGATCATGACCTAAGCGAAAGTCGGACGCTTAACCGACTAAGCCACCCAGGTGCCCCTAGACAGAAGGAATTTTTAAAAAGCCAGCACAGAACAGAGGAAAGTGAGCAAGGCTGTGTGGCAGACAAGGGGCCAAGAACTGAGTTTTACTACCAGTGTGAATGGAAGCCACTTTGAGCAGTAAACAGTCATGGCCTGATATGCTTTTTAAAAGCCCACTCTGGTTGCCGTGTCTAGTAACAAAAGAAAGAAATTATGAAACCATCCAGTGCTACATAGAGTACTTACCATTAGGTCGAACCAGAAGTACGAGTTCCCCAGAATGTCTCTCACAGCTAGCTTTAATAAACAGGACGACTTGATCATGGGTATGTTCTGCAATGTCCCGACCATTGATCAGTACAACTTGGTCCCCTTCATTCAATCGAGGGACACAGAGGTCAGCCTATAATGTAACATAAAGTTTCAAGTGTTTACATGGCTTTCTGAAAGTAAAGCACAGGAATTTATTTTTATGGACACTACAGCAGGAGAGCAAAAGCTACATACAGAACGGCATCCATCCATTTATTCATCTATTTGCAAAAAGTAGAAATCTAGCGTCCCCATGAAACTACTACCTTTTTTCCTTTTCAACCACTTTTTCCCTGCTGTCCTACTAAATGCTTAGATACACAGAGAAGACTAATGATCTCAAGGTGCATAGATACAGGCAGCCCTCACATTGCACAGTCCTGTATGTATAAATTTCAGTCCCCACAGGTTAGTTAGGTGACAGTCTCCCAACAAGGTTCAGACTGCAGTTACCACAATGCATTAAATGTGAATAATTACATAACGTACAAACTTTGCTACTAGCTCATGAGTCCACAGATCATTACAAAAATAAGACACACATCACAATCAGTGACCCATCACATGTCACTTCTTTCAAAGTCTGTTGGTGACTTGCTGCTGTTCATCTGTCACTCAGTTTGCGGGGAGACAGCAAAGCAGGTACCTGTTTCACCTCCTTGCCTCCCAGTGGTAAACTCAAGTAAATCTAAAGCAGGAACTGGCCAGGAAAGCTAAAAATGCAGCAAAGAAACAAAAGAGTGATAGTGCTAGAAGTAAAATGCAAATCGAATATAAACCACTGACAGCGGAAATAGTGATGTGGCTACTGTCCAAGAGCCTCCAGACATGCAGCGAAAGGAATTTATTGAAGCCGACTTGTCAACGTAAATGAAAGTGGCTGTGATGAAGTGACTTTCCAGATGAAGATGTCCTAGAGGAAGTGAGGCTGGCAAAGCAGTTCTCACTAAAGGTCTATTTCATAACATTGAAAAAGCAAAGAATGAATGGTAGAAGTGAATACCAATTTAGAAAGGATTAGGACAATTTGCTAAGGAAAGAAAAAAGCTCACTCTTGTATGTTAAGTTACACAACAATAAGGGAAACAAATTCAATGTACTTGTGATGAGTTCCCATAAGGAAATGGAACGCTTTATTTCTCAGTGTTTCTGATAGTTCGAATTAGAGGATAATAAATCAGTATTAATTATTTTTTCATCTCCCTATAACTTTATAGGAACAACTAAGAGAAATTTCAATTATTTGATAAAAAATTGAAAGGTCATAGAAGCCACTGTAACTTTTCCCACTGATTACCAGGATCGCTTCACACAGAGTCAGCCATACAGAGTCGTTTTTACAGTCCTGCCCCACCGTGCAAAGTGACAGGTGCCTGCATCTCACTGGGAAAAGAAAGACACGATGCAGCTAAGAGCGGAAAGCAGATGTAGGGACAGCAAGCTCCAGGAACACAGCAATGAGAAAACACCGGAGTCAAGTCTGGAGGATGATCAGTCGGCTAGGGAAGGAAATGACAGGGTGGGACCTTACAGAAAAAGGATGCTAGAAGAAATGAAAGCACAACTAGTCAAATTCATAATAAACACAAAGTCAATAATAATCCAACAAGGTCCTGTCACTAATGGAAAGAGCATAAGTTCTTTCTTTGCTGCTTACAAAGCATGTGATTTCAAACACCCGAAACTCTGGAAATGGAGCAGGTATCTGCTCTAATTATTTCATAAATTTCTAAAGACAAAAATGTGATAATTCAATGCAAAGTATTAAAATTTAGAAAACGCAAGTTCAGAATAGTTGCTTCTTTCTCTACTTCTTGGTGGAGATGACATTCATATATTCCCTCTGCACACCAGCACTGTGATACTTTTGTGTACCAGTGTGGTCCCAAGTTTGTGTAAATGCCTGTACAGTACCTAAAGGGTGGTGAATGCTCTGTATCAATGGTACTGGGAGAAATGTAATGGGCTGGAGCAAAGTGGTACCCTCTTACCTTACTTTGTGGACAATACAGCTGGTAGGAAAGAGAAGGCAGTCTGTGTGCTAGGAAGAGAATAGCTACACATTTCTCCTACTGTACCTTGAGTACATCCACTGATATTTCCAGTTCACAGACTGAGGCTAATGGGGTAGTTAATCAATATGCTAGAACATGCAGAGATTAATTTTTTGAACCCATTATCACTTATCACTGACAGAAACTCTCTCATATTTAATCTGCCTTTCATCAGGTATATTTAATAAATTTCTATTTTCATTCTTTTTTGTGTGTGTGTGGAAGCTGCATTTTGTCTATTTGCATTCTGATCTGGAAAGTCTAGATAAACTATATGCTTATTTATTTTGGCGGGGCGTGGGGGGAGAGGCAGGGAGAGAGAATCCCTGCACTGTCAGTGCAAAGCCTGATGCAGGACTTGATCTCACAAACTGTGAGATCATGACCCGAGCAGCAATCAAGAGTCAGGACGCTTAACCAACAGAGACACCCAGGCTCCCTGATTATCTATATATTTAAATGAATTTTGTTGGAGCAACAACTGCTGGCTCAAAGATAATCAGACAGAAAGCAAAACAGCTTTAATCGGGAATTATCTTAACCATTTCAGAAGGTATCCAATATAAAGAATAACATTAAAGTATCTGAAGTCCTGTTCTTTTCCTCCAATCACCTAAAATCAGGTTTCCAACGGGAACACTGTGACGGTCTCTAGTAAGATAATGAAAAAATGATAAGTTTCTATTGTTCTAAATTCAGCCAATATATTTTTTAAGGTTTCCTGATGGAAACCTCATTCTTCCTTCCTTAACTCTTATTACGCTTTGCTGTGGTTGTTGTTGTTTTTTTATCCATCTACATTTCTTGTTTCTTATTCTCTGCCTTTTGGGAACTTTTGTGTCTTCTCTTATAAATATGGGTCTGTTTTCGAATAGCTCCTTTTTTATTTTAAAGGTAGGCTTTACACCAGATGTGGGGTTTGAACTCACGACCCCGAGATCAAGAGTCGTATGCTCTACTGACTGAGCAAGCCAGGTGCCCTTCAGCCAATATTTATGAGACACAGTTCTACATGGCTGACAGGGAAAATTATCAATAATCTGTATAGCCTAAAAAGAAAATTTAGAGTCACAGAATTCTGTTTGGAAATAAACCTGTCTATACAATGTTCCCTGAACATCTCTGACCTAATTGAAAATGATCTACATTCACTGCTCAAGAAAAATAGTATTTCTTTTGTGTCATTCAGTTACTATTACAACTGGTGTATAAACAGATACATTATCTTTCTAATTACAAAAGCAATACATTCTCATTATCATGATTCAGATTATTAAAAAGAAGAATATAAAACAAAGTGATAAATACCAATAATTCTACTACCCAGATGAAATGCTACTAGCATTTTGAGCATGTTTTCAAACTTTTTAAATTTTTAAAAAATGTTTGTTTATTTTTGAGAGACAGAGAGACAGAGTGTGAGCAGGGGAAGGGCAGAGAGAGAGGGAGACACAGAATCTAAAGCAGGCTCCAGGCTCTGAGCTGTCAGCACAGAGCCCGACACAGGGCTCCAACCCACAAACCGCAAGATCATGACCTGAGCTGAGTCAGACACTCAACAGGCTGATCCGTTTCCAAAATTTTTAAAGCACTAACTCATATTTTAAGAAACTGGATCAAACATGCATGTGGAGCAATAATATACATTTTCTATAACACTGTCTTATGAGCCCATTTCCATACTTACACAAAACTACATCATCTATCATCTCAACAGCTGTAAAGGAGCACAAAATTTATTTCACCAACTCCAATGACGTACGTTTTTATCACCACCCCAATCGTTATTACAAACAATATTACAATGAACTTCCTTGTGTATCCTTTGTTCTGTAGTCCAACTACTTCATTACCAGCAACTGCTAAAAGTGGAATCGTCATGCCAAAAGATATGTATTTGACCTATAAATGTTTTAGCTTAAATTTTTGTTTTCAGTCAAATTCACATCACACAGCTTGAAGAACTAAGTCTACAAGATTACTAAGACAAGCAACCATGTCTCGCGTTCCTCTGTACATCCTGCCCCCCTCCACACCAGGCAACTTCAACATTTTAGCTACATCTTTTGTATCTACTTCAGTATCTCTAAATAACATCCTCATTTTGTTTTTCTTCAGTTTTCTATTTTAGACATTACCTACAGATGAGAATTTAACAATCTTTCATCTCCTCATCTGCAGTCTGTCTTAAATACATACATATTTCCATATATATATATATATATGCATGCTAATAACTAATTTTGGACTATTTCCTCCATCTTTGTTCCCATCCTTCACATGCATAGTAGGTTCGAGAGGCATGTCATACATCATATCCCTGTCCTGTTCTCCCGACCCCAAGTGATTTGTTGAAAAAAAGACCTCTGATACAAGCTAGATCTATAAAGAACTTACTTTCCAGAAGTCTGTAAACTAGACTGAGAGGTTTAAGTGCTCTAGGTTACTAAACTGTTAATATATAAACCTAGAAGTTACCAGTAGCTCATCACATAAACTAAGAATGGCGGTAGTTCTATAAATTCTCTTTCGATGAGAGTCAGGGACACAGTCATATTTGAAAGTAGAGTATGTGGTGGGGATGTAACAGAACTAACTTGAAGCTGCTACTAAGTACACTGTCTTTATTAACACTGTATTTTTTTTAGAGGAGCTAGAGAGATGAGGCTGATTCCCTACACAAACTGGTTTGCAGCAGGAGAGAAGAATGGAACATAAAAAGAAATAGAGATGAAAAAATAGAGAGTGCTCACGTTTATTTTAAAGTTTTTTTTGTACTCCAGGTTGGACTGCATTCCTATCCTTGGGTTTTGTGAGGTACTATTATAGCTAATGGATACATTTTGTATTAATGCTTAAGCCAGGGGTATTCCATAGTACCCTGTTATTTGCAACCAACAAAATCCTTAACAATCAGAACCAAAAGTATGTATCGTGATATCCTTGATCAATCTTGACTGTGATTATCAAATCAATTTTAAGGTTGCTGC
Source organism: Hyaena hyaena (assembly GCF_003009895.1). NCBI lineage: Eukaryota > Metazoa > Chordata > Mammalia > Carnivora > Hyaenidae > Hyaena > Hyaena hyaena. The sequence continues at coordinate 1,409,957 of NW_024080725.1, read as the reverse complement.
AAAGCACCAAAATAAAGCATAACTGGGCTCTTTCAGGCTGCTGGTTCCTATCTGTCTGTAGACACAGAGACAAGTAAATGATAAGGTGCTGACGGAAAACTCCTTGAAGACTATTTAGGTCAAGTAGGCAACAACAGAAATGGGAAATAGAAAGCAATATTTGCTACATAAAAGAGCAATAGAGAGAACACACCCACAACTAATTAAGAATTGTCCTTATGGGGGCGCCTGGGTGGCTCAGTCGGTTAAGCGTCTGACTTCGGCTCAGGTCATGATCTCAAGGTTCGTGGGTTCGAGCCCCACATCAGGCTCTGTGCTGACAGCTCAGAGCCTGAAGCCTGCTTCAGATTCTGTGTCTCCCTCTTTCTCTGACCCTCCCCTGCTCATGCTCTCTCCTCTCAGAAATAAATAAAACATTAAAAAAAATTAAAAGAAAAAAAAAGAATTGTCCTTATGATGAGCAGAAAGTTCATGAATCCTGAAGGTGAATTAAGGGAAGAGGAAGGTTCATCATAATGGGTACATACAGTGTTTTCTCTACTTTTGTTTAAAATGTTTGTAATAAGTTTAAAACTCTCCCTACAGTAAAAGAAAACACTAGTTACCATTTCTATTTAAAGTCAATTTTTTTTAGGGGCGCCTGGGTGGCTTAGTCGGTTAAGCGTCCGACTTTCGCTTAGGTCATGATCTCGCGGTTCGTGGGTTCGAGCCCCGCGTCGGGCTCTGTGCTGACTGCCAGCTCAGAGCCTGGAGCCTGTTTCAGTCTGTGTCTCCCTCTCTCTCTGACCCTCCCCTGCTCACGCTGTCTCTCTCTCTCTTCTAGAAATAAATAAAAAATATTTAAAAAACAAAAAAATAAAAATAAAGTCAATTTTTTTTAAACACAAAGTAGGCAAACAGATTGTAGGTAAACAATTCTAAATGAAAATACCAAACAAACAAAAAAGCAAAACAAATACTATACCTCTGTCTACATTTTTCTATGTTTAAAGGAGTTATTTTGATAGACTCTATTAGCACTTTAGAAACATCAAAATTATTAAACAGCTTCTTTCCAAAAACATGGATTTAAGAAAACTCATATACAGGAAATAAAAACTTCCCAGCAATTTAAGAGATTTAGTCAACATCTGATACTTAACAAATTTTCAGAAATTAATTTTTTCCATTTATTTAAACTAGTAAAAATAAAATGAGTACATATTCTTGAAAATAGGGTTTACTTGCAAGATTCAGATAACTCACAGGTGTTCCTGGTGCTACTCGGGACACGATCACAGGCATCTTCTGATCATACCCTCCCTTAACAACAGAGCAAATCAGGTATCAATTATTACCAAAATAGACACATCTTAATTTAAAAACTGAATACAATGTAAATTCTAGATTACCTTTACATTGAATCCAAACCTTCCATTTTCATCAGGTTTCATTCTGATTAGAACAAGATTATCTTGTGGAATACCACCATTAGGCTTAAGAAAACAAAAATAAATAACTTGTAATTTTCCTCATTTATAATCCCTCCTTCAAAGATATACATGAAGTATGCTTTTTGTACATTAATATTACCTACAATATATAAAAACTCATAACAAATTCAAATGTTAATTCAGGAAGGTAAATTTTTATTTTTATTTTCTTAATCTTTATTTTTCAGAGAGAGAGAGAGAGAGAGAGAGAGCAAGCGAGCAGGGGAGGGGCAGAGAGAGAGGGAGACACAGAATCCGAAGCAGGCTCCAGGTTCTGAGCTGTCAGCAGAGCCCGATGTGGGGTTTGAATTCATGAACCGTGAGCTCATGACCTGAGTTGAAGTTGGATGCTTAACCGACTGAGCCACCCAGGAGCCCCAGGAAAATAAATTTTGATTAATACCTTATCTAGTTACAGCTAGATACAGCCTAGACTAAGTGCAAGGAGTAACAGGGGCATCATTATTTAAGTTATTAGCTGCAATACCCCTAGAACCTGGCTCAAAGCTCTGCACACAGTAAGTGTTCATAACTGTTACAAGAATTCACATTCCTCCCTCTGCTTTTTAAAAACAGCTTTACTGGGATATAATTCACACACTACACTTCACACAAAGTGTTTAATTCAATAATTTTTACAACAGCCAAGAGTTGTAGAAACATCACTACCATTTAATTTTAAAATATTTTCACCCATGTGAAAAAGAGATCCTGTACCTATTAGCAGTCATTTCCCATCTCCTCACCCCCATTCCTTAAGTCCTATTCAACCATTAACCTATTTCCTGTCTCTTTACATTTGACTATTCTGGGCATTTCACATACATGGTCATTTGGCACTAGCTTCTTTCCCTGAATGTTTTATGTGTGCTCTTTCAGGGAAAGTATCTGGCTAATTCTTGCTCATCCTTCAAGACACAGGTCAGAGAAGCTTACTTTGTGAGGTCTTCTCTTAACCCTACAGCTCCATTAGTTATTTGTATATCCTTCCCTATAATCACTTCTGATTATATTACCTTCAAACTAGACCCAGGTCCTTTTCCAATCTCAAGGACACTCCTATAGTAAGTAATTCTCTACTCTCCTACATTATCCATTTTCCCCACCCTTCTGAGGAATACTCTTATTTCTCCCCTTAAAAGAAAATGAACTTTCTTGACTCCACTTCCCCATCTAGCTACTACCCCATTTGTCTCCTTCCTCTTGCTCTTAAGCATCTTTAAAGAGTTGGCCACATTTGCTGTCTCTATGTCCTCTGATCTCATCCTCTCAGTCACGTTTTTATCTCCAATGCTCCACCAAAATTGTTCTAATGAAGGTCACCATAGAGTTTCATATTGCTAAATCCAGTGTTCAACTGTCAATCCTTACCTTACTTGACTTACCAGTACCAGCTGACAAAATTGGCTATTCTCTCTGTGACTTTCTGTGCCATTAGCCAGTCAACCAGTGGACTAGTTTTCTTCCTACCTTGCTGTCTGAATCTTCTCAGTCTCCTTTGCTGGTTTCTTCATCTCCCTAATGCTTACATTTTGGATGGCCAAAGGCCTCCTAGACCCTCTCATTTAGTTATCGGCACACACTATACTTCCTTGGGTGTTTTTTTTCCCTCTCTCATGATTTTACGTACTGCCTACCTGCCATCAACCCCCAGTGTTATAACCCTCGCTTGGACCTTTCTCTTTAAGTCCAGAATCGCAGCTGTTGATGGATTTCTAGTAGCAATCTCACACTTGTTATGTCCCAAACTGTGCTCCTAATATGTCACCTATACCTGCTCTACCTGGAGCCTTTCCTGTGTCAGTAAACAGAGACTTCGTGTTTTAGCTGTTCAGGCCCCAAACCTTGCTGTTATCTATGATTCCTCTTTCTCCACATCCCATCCCGTGTGTTAGCTCTGTTCCAAACCATCCAGACTATAGAACACAGCCATGTCTTCCTCCTTCCACTGCTGCCATACGGATCCGAATCCCACCACTTGCCGGGAATACTGCACTCCTCCACAACCAGTATCCCTGCTGCTACCCTTTCAGGCTATTTTCAATACAATAGTCAGATCGACACTGTTACAACTTAAGTGACATCATGCTGCTTTTCTCCTCATATATGTCCCTTTTGCTTTGCATCTCACTCAGGGTTAAAAAACACAATCTTTAAAGACTTTGGCCTTTTCCTGTACCCGTCTCCTCCTCATTGGCTCATTTTGTGCCAGCCACACTGATTCCTTTGATGTTCCTTGACAGGATCAGTCATACTCTGGTCTCTGTACCTCCTGCTCTTCTACTGGCTATCTCTTTGACTCATCGCTAACTTCATCCCTGGCTTACACCATTTAAAACTGTGGTCCTCTCATCTTGAAATTCTCTACGCCCTTCCTGTTTTATTATTCTCTCTAAAATGTATACTATCTAATATGCTATGTATTTAAATTATTTACCGTGTTTACTGTTTGTCTTGCCCTTATCCCTAGAATGTAAGTTCCTTGAAGGTAGAGTTTTTTTTCACCCTCTATTTTATTCCAATATATCCCCAAAGTCTATAACAATGAATGGTACTTAATATTAATTTTTGTGTGAATGAAAAAATTAGATTGTAGATTATTTAATAGCAGGGACCACATCTTATTTGTCTTTATGTTCACACACTACCCACCAGAGAACCCAAAACACAGAAAGACCTCAATGACTATAGATTGATGAAGGAATGTATAAGGGAATGATACAGGAGAATCACCACACAGGTATCCCCAAATTTATCACTCAGTTTTGGTAAGGATTTGGATGGTTCTCTGATAAGCCTGTGGTGGTGGAGCAGTAATTGTGGGAGAACAGAGTGGCTGGACTGTGCTCTTCAAATTTAGATATGAGAGGGCTGTAAGAGTCGCGCCAACCAGAAACTTCTGGCACCACCAATACCCACTGTGGGTCCACCTCTCCCTCTATCTTATTTCCTGATGTCCCTTTAAGTTTCCTGAAATATACCCATATTTGTCTGTCCTCATACTTCTTCATGAACACAGTGTATCCCTAAAATTTATGGACAATCTCACCTTTGGTTTATTTACATCTACTTGAGAAAGCCATGAAAATTCATAAATCAGGAGATACTAAAAACGTGCCATTTTGTTGTGGTAAAAGTATGTTCTCTACAGGGAGAGTACCAAGTGATTCATAAATATATTGTATAGAACAGAGAGCGATCATAAATCCAGGGGACCTGTACTCAGTTTCAGAAGGTTGATGAAATTGATCAAGTCCCTGCATCTGGTGAATTACATAATAAGGTTAGTGATATTTGGTGGATTATTAACCTTTGTTCTAAAAATGAGTGTTTTGTAAGACTGAATCAACATAAATTTGTCAGGAATTAACTTCTAGAGCCATGAACATTTAAAAAATGATGATAAATGGAAATTCCACAATTGTGTTACATTGTGGCAAAATTCATGAGCAACCTATGATGAAAAAGAGAAAGTACAATAATATAATTTACAGACAAAACATACCACAGTATAAAAGAAATTTTATTACAGATTAAAACATTTCAAAGGGGGGGCGCCTGGGTGGCTCAGTTGGTTGGGCATTCAACTCTTGATTTCTGCTTGGGTCATGACCCCAGGGTAGTGGGATCAAGCCCTGTGTTGGGCTCCCCACTGAGTGTGGAGCCTGCTTACGATTCTCTCTCTCCTCCTCTCCCCCACACTCTCTCTCTAAAAGATAAGATAAAACAGAATAGAATAGAATAAAAAAGATGTAAGAATAGAAGCTACTTACAGTAGATTTCTCAGGGGAAGATGGAACATCAAAAGCTTCATTCATATGGTTTTCCAGATCTTGTTGAGAATGTGAATAATGAATTTGGTTCCAACTATTTTTCTTTGATTGTTTGGGTGGTAAAGCTGGAGGCTGCCCATCTCCAGGGGTCTCCTGTGATCTAGGTAAGAAAAAAGCGAAACATGAGTATTTTGGAAGTTGTCTTCTAGAATAGTTATTTTAAGCTTATTTATTTTGAGAGAGAGAGAATGTGCTAATGCAGGGGAGGGACAGAGAGAGAGGGAGAGAGAGAAAATCCCAAGCAGGCTCGATGCTGTCAGTGCAGAGTCTGCCATGTGGCTTGACTCTACCAAGTATGATATCGTGACCTGAGCCAAAATCAAGAGTCAGATGCTTAACCAGATGAGCCACCCAGGCGCCCTAGAATTGTTATTTTAAAAGCTAGGGTAAAAAAAAAACATCCCATCACATAACAGCTAGAGTCAAGCAACTCAGATATCACAACATTTAGTAGGAGATAAGCTTTAAACATTGTATTTATAGGGGCACCTGGGTAGCTCAGACAATGCAGAGCCTGCCTGGGATTCTCTGTCTCCACCCCCTACCCCGGGTTCTTCCCCTGCTTGTGCTCTTTCTCTTCAAAATAAATAAACTTCAAAAAAAAAAAATACTGTATTTATTTACAAGTGAAATCTTAACTTTGAAGTTTAAGTGGTACATTGACTCCATACTTTGTCAAATCTGTAAACAATTCTACATAATAAATACACTTTAAGTATATCATGATAAAGATGCTTACTAATCCACTACAACAATATACACATCTTTCCAAAACACTTAAAAAATTTTTTTTAATGTTTTATTTATTTCTGAGAGAGAGACACAGAGAGACAGAGAGACAGTGTGAGCTGGGGAGGGTAAGAGAGAGAGGGAGACACAGAATCCGAAGCAGGCTCCAGGCTCTGAGCTGGCTGTCAGCACAGAGACCGACGCAGGGCTCGAACCATGAACCATGAGATCGTGACCTGAGCCGAAGTCAGAAGCTCAACTGACAGAGCCCCCCAGGCACCCCTCCAAAACACTTTAAACTAAGGTTTTCAATGGAGTCACAGAGGTAGCCAGGGTAAAGGGGAGGCAGGGAGGAATCAGAATTGAGAGCTGAGTTGTTCCACAGGTAAAACACCTAGTATAACCTAAAGAACTTGTGATTGGCCCAATTTATTTAGATTTTTTTAAAATGTTTATTTGTGAGAGAGAGAGAGAGACAGAATGAGAGCAGGGTAGGGGCAGAGAAAAAAGAAGACATAGAATCTGAGACAGGCTCCAGGCTCTGAGCTGTCAGCACAGAGCCTGACATGGGGCTTGAACTCACGAAGTGTGAAATCATGACCTGAGCTAAAGTCAGATGCTTAACTGACTGAGCCACCAGGCATCTCTGGCCCAATTTATTTAGAAATAAGAGGGAGGCAAACTATGAGAGACTCTTGAATGCTGAGAACAAACTGAGGGCTGAGGCGGGGGTAGGGGAGAGGGGAACGGAGGGTGATGGGCATGGAGGAGGGCACTTGTTGGGACGAGCACTGGGTGTTATATGTAAACCAACTTGACAACAAACTATTAAAAAAAAAAGCAATAAGACACAATTCATGAAATTAATGAACTCAATACTACATCAAAAATTGGAATCTGAGTAAGAGTGCTGAGCTCAATGAGGAAACAAAACTGGACAAAACGCTGTTGGAGTATATAATTTAAAGAAACAAAAATCCAATTAACATTAGGCAGCATAAGCTTCAATTTGTGGCAGCAAGAACTGATAAAAGAGCTTTAGAAGAAGCTTCAAGGTAAAAACGGTAACTTTTTTTTTTAATGTTTATTTCTGAGAGAGAGAGAGAGAGAGAGAAAGAGAGAAAGTGTGCATGGAGGAGAGGCAGAGAGGAGGGATACAGAGGATCTGAAGCAGGCTCTGCGCTGACAGTACAGAGCCCGATGTGGGGCTCAAACTCACCAACTGTGAGATCATGACCTGAACTGAAGTCAGACACTTAAACGACTGAGCCACCCAGGTGCCCCTAAAAATGGTGCTTTTAAGAAAGAGTGCAGTATATGTAATAACACTACTTGTGAGTTTTCACAAAGGCCAGAACGGGGAACCAGCAGACATCCATGGAAGCTGTGGAAGCTAGAACAGGTAAGGGGAAATGGTTCTTTGTAAGAGCCCTGACTATTCCTGAGGTTTTTATCTCTGCGATGCCAGGTCTTGGGGAACACAAAAAAATTATGGACTGTCCCACTGCCTAAGGCCCGGTAAGAGAGTTGATAGCTGCTGTGTCAAGTTCAATGGTTGCTGTGGTGCAATTCAGGCACAGATTTCACCCCATTTCTGCTTTTTGTGTTGAGTGGCAACAGATGCCCAAGATACAAGCCATGAGACCTTGAGGAAGTGGAACTGCATTAGACTGTATTATTGCTCAAAAGTTATTCTCCATCCCTCCCTGAGTGACATCAGGCTTGGCTATAGGACTTGTTCTGGCCAATGAAACGTGAGTAGAAGTAGTCACTTCTGAAGGAATACTTTAAAAAACAGCTCATGGGGTGCTTGGGGGGCTCAGTCAGTTGAATTTCTGACTTTGAGTCAGGTCATGATCTCACAATTCATGGGTGTGAGGCCTGTGTCAGGCTCTGTGCTGACAGCTCAGAGCCTAGAGCCTGCTTGGGGTTCTGTGTCTCCCTCTTTCTGCTCCTCCCTGGCTTGTGCTCTGTCTGTCTCTCTCCTCCCCCGCTCAAGTTTTGTTTCTCTCTCTCAAAAATAAACAAACACTAAAAACAAAACAAAACAGCTCATGATTCATTATGCTAACTAGCCATTCCCCAAATAGTAGTCTGGGTCCTGGAATGAACATGACACGGAGTAGAACCATAACTGATCCATGATATACATATGATGTAAGAAAGAGAGAATCTTTGTGTTGTCACTAGAAATTGGGATAATTTTCTACCCACATAATTTAGCCCAAGATAACGGACACAGAGATTACTGTCAGAGTGGCTCTCTGACAGATGTTCTCTCCTTTGGTACAGAAGGTGTGAAGCTTACTTAGAAGCTCACTGCTAAATACCTGGTAGATACAGGTAATGAAGCTAAAAATTTGATTAATGCCAATGAAGTCAGCAAGTATTAAAAATGAATGCTCTAACTGTATGGTCCTCCAGGGAAGTTTCTCTTAAGAGAGAATATAGTTAGTCTTGGGGCACCTAGGTGGCTCAGTCACTTAAGCATCCGACTTCAGTTCAGGTTTGTGGGTTTCAGCCCTGCATTGGGCTCTGTTCTGAGAGCTCAGAGCCTGGAGCCTGGATTCTCAGGCCAGTTTAAAAAAAAACATTTCTAGACAAAAACAATAAAAAAAAACTCAAAAAGCCCACAACTGCTAATTATAACAAACTGAAGAGACATCATATACTTTGGAAGAACCAGCAGACAGCATAATGGAACACAGCCCCATTAGAGATAATTCCCCTGAGGGGCGCCTGGGGGCTTAGTCAGTTAAGCATCTGACTCTTGATTTCAGCTCAGGTCATCATCTCATGGTTTGTGGGTTTAGGCCTCACATCAGGCTCTGCACTGACAGCGCAGAGCCTGCTTGAGACTCTCTCTTTCCCCCTCTCTCTGCCCCTACCCCGCTTATGTTCTCTCAAAATAAATAAACATGGAAGGAAGGAAGGAAGGAAGGAAGGGAGGGAGGGAGGGAGGGAGGGAGGGAGGTAGGAAGGAAGGAAGGAAGGAAGGAAGGTAGGAAGGAAGGAAGGAAGGAAGGAAGGAAGGAAAAGAAAAGAAAGAAAGAATTCCCCTGAGAGAAGAACTGTGACTCACAGAGAAAGCCAGCATTTACTATCAGGTAGTTCATATAGGACTTGGGAAACAGGAACCATTAAAAAAAAAGTGGGCATCAGAGCTATGGCTGGTGTCTTACAAATAGTGGTAATACTTTGGCTTCATTTAGAGATGTGAGGTAGAAAAAATCTGCTATAAGGAGAGTATAGAAAGAAGTGTAACCTTAAAGGGATTACTTTAGTTACTTTTAATAAAGAAAAATGGGCAAGATAAACTGAAACTCTTTATGGTTTATAGAAGCATAAAATTTATTCTAAGTTAAGACTAGAAAACAAGCAAAAACCATATTCTTGGTAGATGCTAGTACAAACTTGACAGAGCTGATCGATTCTTTTAAGATTAATTTTCTAAGATGCATACCAGGAGCTCATGTCTCTTTCAACTACAGTCCCTAGTGCTGTCCAAGTTTTTACTGCGCAGTAACTATACTATCTTATACTTATCCTCTACGATGTTAAGATGCAGATAAAATTCGGATTCAACATTCAAGCTTCCAGACATGTTGGCTAATTTATAGTAACATTCACAGCACTTCAAAGTAAACATCACTGCAGACTGATTACTAATTACTGCTCAAGGCAGTTTAAAAAGTGCATATAGGGGCTCCTGGGTGGCTCAGTTGGTTAAGCATCAGACTTCAGCTCAGGTCATGATCTCACAGCTCTTGGTTTCGAGTCCCGCATCGGGCTCTGTGCTAACAGCTAGCTCAGAGCCTGGAGCCTGTTTCAGATTCTGTGTCTCCCTCTCTCTCTGACCCACCCCTGCTCATGCTGTCTCTATCTCTCTCTCAAAAATAAATAAAACATTAAAAAAATTAAAAGAAAGTGCATATAAATTCTGAGGATATGATATTTAGAATAATAGAATTGAAAATCTCATATTGCTATGTCAGTCTGAATCCATTTCAGAATCAAGGTCCCAGACCTGAAAGGCCTGGTTTCACCCAAGCTCCAAGTCTCTGATCTTAGCTCCCACAAGTGAGTAATACAGACATCTGTCAGGTGTGGGTGGCAGGTGAGTGCCCTGTGGCTACAGCAACCCAGCGCCCAACGTGACCGGTCTTGCTGCCACAAGTGCAGCATCAAATACGGTGCATCCTCTGATTCCCCCTACCGTGATGATCTCCTCCCATCACAGCTCCTTTGGTTCTTTATTTCCTTGTCCTAGAGTGGTCTGGTATTTGCATGATCCTTCCGGTATTTACAGATGATCCTCGAACAACAGTTTGATCTACGCAGATCCACATACATGGGGATTTTTTTTTATGGTACAGGACTGTTAGGTGTATTTTCTCTTTCTTACAATTTTCTATTTAACATTTTCTTTTCTCTATGTTTCTTTATTGTAAGAATGTAGTACATGTAACAAACAAACTATGTGTCAATCAACTGCATATATTCTCAATAAGGCTTCTGGTCAACAATAGGCTATTAGTAGTTAAATTATGGGGGAGTCAAAAGTTATATGTGAATTCTCAACTATGCAGGAGTTAGCACCCTTTACCCCCACATCGTTCAAGGGTCAACTGTATGCTGCTAGACTTGATCAAGACTGGCATGGGAATTGGGTGAAGCTGAGTGTGGAGATAACATTTTCAGTGGCAATAGCTCAGAGGGGCAAAATGAAGGCAAATCTTTAAGGACTAAGTGAAAGGAACTGATGAGGTGTGCACAGAGCTGAGGTGACTCACTAGATAAGACTAGAAGGGGACAGTCCAGGCATGGGACTGTCCAGGGAAATGGATTTGATACTTCAGGATTATGAAATCTGTGAAGAGTCTCTTGTGATTAGGGCCTAAGGATAAAGTAGAGAATTTGGAGAATTCTTCATTGTATTCAACTAGACATCCACACTTCAAACATGCAGACAGATAAATGGGTGATAACACATTAAAGGCTGCCTACTAGTATATCCTCCCAAAGTAACTAAAATTACACAATTATTATAGTTAATATCTACCAAGCACTTTTTCTCTGCTTAACTGTTCATCTCATTCAATTTCACAGCAACACTACGGGGTAGATATTATCATCCTGTTTTTACAGATGAGGAAATTGAGGCTTACAGAGATAAAATGACTCATCCAAGGTCACATAATTAGAAATAGTGGAACCAAGTTTTAAAGCCAGTCTGAATCCAGAGCTCTTAACATTATGTTATAGTTGTACTTTAATCAAAACAACTGCAAAAAACAGGAACAGAGCTATTTTATTTTACATCAGAGGTTTTCACATTATTTCCAGCAGTGGACTCTTCTCCAAATAAAATGGTTCTCAGGGGCCAATTTAGAAACCAGTCTGAGCTAAACAACCTTCCTATTGGAGCGTATCTGAGGCCTCAACAGAACTTACCAGAGCATATCCCAAGACTATTTTCTATCATGCCATTTGGTTATAAGTGGTAACACGCCTATATTCTAAATTCTCATAACATAGTTCTAACTCAATGGTGTTAATAGATTTAAAACCAATAATTTGCCTAAACTACTGTGGAGGGGTGGGGGTTGAGTGGGACCAAAGCTTGAAACATAATGTTCAAAATCTACCCACAAAAGAATCTGGAGGAAAAAGTACTACTTGTATTAACTTCTGGACATCAAGAACGGGGTAAAGGGTGATGAGAATATCAGGGAAAGGGTGAGGAGAATAGAATTCCAAAAGTGTTCCAAAGCCCAGTTCTCATAGTAGGGTTTTTCAATACAAATATAGTAAAACCTTGATTTACAAGCATCATGAATTCCAGAAACATGCTTGTGATCCAAAGCACTTGTAATATCAAAGCGACTTTCCCCATAAGAAATCATGGAAACTCAGATGATTTGTTCCACAATCCCAAAATATTCATATAAAAATGATTATAATACTGTAATATAATACAAAACAATAAGAAAATACAAAATATAAAGAAAAATAAACAAATTAACCTGCACTGACCTTTGAAAACCTTCGTGGCTTGTGTGAGGGAGACAAGAGAGAGGAGAGTTATTGTATAAGATGACTTTCACTATCACTAAAAGAATCACTGCTCTCTATTGGTTCAATGGAATTTATTCTGCATGGGGGCCACTGTATATGCTGACTACAGTACTGCATTAATAAACTCTTGTTAGGATTAATATGACAATATTTAATGTAACTGGCATAAAGCTCATCTTTGTCCAGATTTTTTAAAATGATAATAATAATGTAACTGGCAATAAGGCAGCAGAGGAAAGGGTCTGTACCTGCAGGCAGCCTGACCCAGAATGAAGCAAAGCATTCCTAAGCCTTCTCTTGTATGGAAAAGCAAAGAACTGTCCATAGGAGCTTTAAAATGACAAAAAATACACTAGTGCCAGTTGTGTGCACCTTCCAACATTCTGAAAAATCATGGATTTCGGCCAGACACCACAGTCTGAGACTGAGCATCTGAGCAAAGGAGATGAACACCGACAATCCCTCAGTGAGAAGAGAGAGAGAACCATTAGCTCAGTTGTAGTCATGTGACATTTGGCATCACATACTATTCATATTGTAAGACATCGGTCATTTATGAAGTTAAAATTATTAGAAATGTTCACTCATTCGGGCATATGGGGGGCTCAGTCGGTTGATCATCTGACTTTGGCTCCAGTCATGATCTTGCAGGTTATGAATTCAAGCCCCGAGCTGGGCTCTGTGCTGACAGCTCAGAGTATGGAGCCTGCTTTGGATTCTGTGTCTCCCTCTCTCTCTCTCTCTGCCCCTCCCCTGCTCACACTCTGTCTCTCTCTCTCCCTCTCAAAAATAAATAAAACATTAAATGTTTTATTATTATCTTTAAATGTTTTTAAAGAAATGTTTGCTCATCTTGCGGAACACTTGGACAACAAGTTACTCAAGTTACTCACAATCCAAGGTTTCACTGTAACTTGCTTATCTTCAACTGTGACATTTAAAAAAATAATGAAAATGTTACTTTTAAGTGCACTTTGCTGTGGACACAGCAATATATTGTAACAATGCATCAAAAAAATTGTTAAAACTGTCAATCAAGCCAGAGAGGCGAAAGGTTTGCTGATTTACTTGAGTCCAGTCAGCTTTAAATTTCCTCATGAATACTTCAACAGCAGCAATGAAAGCAGCTTATTCTGCAGTCAAAGCAGCTCTCTGTTGCTGCCCTTAGCAATATGCATCAAAATAAAAAAATACAATCTTAGGGGTGCCTGGGTGGCTCAGTTGGTTGTGTCTGACTTCAGCTCAAGTCATGATCTCGTGGTTTGTGGGTTCGAGCCCTGCACTGGGCTCTGTGCTGACAGCTCAGAGCCTGGAGCCTGCTTCAGATTCTGTGTTTCCCACTCTCTCTCAAAAATGAATAAACATTAAAAAAAATTTTATTAATAAAATCTTAACCACCCAACTCACATGCTTTGTGATGATTTTGTAGAAATGTCCAAACTTCCCTCTTACATACTGACAGGAGTATATTAATATTTGTGGGTTTACTAAATAAACACCTGTTGAATTTACTAAAATATGAATTTAGTAAAATAAACACCTGTTAAGTATTTTCAAGTTAATTTAGGATTATTGTTTTTCTCAGAAAATCACAAACTCAAACAGTCTAATTCTCTGTGAAACATTTAAAGGAAGGAAGGAAATGGCAGACTGTAGTTTCAATTACCTCTGCCTATAAATGGTAACTTTATTCTAAGCAGTACAAACAACCTCCTATTTGTTTCCATAATAAACACACCTATGAGTTAGCAGTGTTTTCGTCCTGTGAGGAAGATGACCTGACGCAGTGATTAAAGTCAGGGCTGAGGTTTCACCTCAAAGGCCCTATACTCACTCAAAAACTAGGGACTGGTGAGATGATCTCAAGATCTATTTCAATACATGTTGAAATGCTTTGTGCTTCATCTGACACACTGTCTGAATTCTTTTCACATTTGGCCAATATAAAACTAAATCCTATAGATTCCAAGTTGCAAAATATTTTCCCTGAATTGCAAAAATCAACCAACCAACCAACTGATCAATCAATCAACGAAGCCTTGTCTAGCATACAAATTCTGCTGGGTCAGATAGGGAAGACCTGAGTTTTAGTTCTATAATTTGGGACAAGTCCTGTTAAGTGGGGCCTTCTCATCTATAAATGCGGAATAAAAGTCTTTTCTATTTCACTGAGTTCTCTTCAACATTGAGACAATTTATGAAAAAGCTGATTGTAAACAGTTAATATAAATTATTTGTTTACCATTAAGCTTATTTTTTCAGAACTCTCTCATTATCCTTAAGGTTAAAACTGGCTGGATTTCAAATGCAGTGTTAGAGATTCAAGACTGAATACAAAATACACAAATCTCATAAACTACATATCCAAAGATAAAGATCCAAGCATTTGAAATTCTTGTGGATCCGGATGGGGAAGCAAAAACAGCACAATTCCAATCTATCCTAAACTTGCATCTGCACTTAAATTCAGGAAACCGGAACAAAGGTTTTTTTGGATTGGTGAACCCATAAAATTTACATATGGAAACACTCAATTGTATGTGTGTGTGTATATATATATATATACACACGTATGTGTGTGTCTTTACAAAAAAGGCCCTTTGAAAACTGGATGGAGACAATTCGGTTAGGTCCTGGGAGTGGTATTATTGTTCTGTAACAAGACAGACTTTTGAGATTCCTCTATATGGTTTATTTCTATCTGCTCAAATTATGCCAATTTTAAATTTAATCAATTAACATTTCGATCATGTTCTTAATTATTATACTTTTTAAAGTTTCAGAATTAGAAAATATATGCTTGTTAACTAAAAATCAGAGTTTATAATGCTAATTTTTGAAGTAATCAAAAACAAAATTTCCATCAATCTTGTCTCCTGTCAACTCATTCTGCACAGGTGTCATTGTGCAGGGCGTATCTTTCCTGTCCTTCCATCCTTTTTACTACACACACACAATCAAAATGTTTTACTAAGACGTGTTACCAAGACTAAATTCCACGTGTCTTAATGGCTTCGCAAGTCTTCCTTGGCTGCCCCTACAGTGAGGACAACGGTTTTCTCTGTGTCTTGTCACATGACCCCACACTCCTGCACCGACCTGCTGTGCTGATCAGTCCATCTCCTCTTCCACCCACCCCTCTCAGACCCGTCCTTTCTTCAGGACGGATCACAGTCACTACATTCTACACCTTCCTCCTTCTCAACAATAAGGGAATCCTTTTTACTTATCTACATTTCTTGTAAAGAATTTCACTTTTCTAATTCGTGCACTGCATTTTTACTTGCATATGGACTAATGACATTATATAAACCAGTAGGTCAAGGTCTTATATATTAATGTGAGGATAAGTATGTTGTGCATGAAACTGAGGGGTATAAATGCTGGATTATGAAGCTGAATTTATGTGCCAGTATGTAATATGAGAGAAAATGAGTTTTAAAAATGATGTGTGCATACTTTCTATGACTTACTTTCAGTATGATAGTCATCTTACTTGGTTCTCCTTTGCTAAATAATTTTTCCATCATTTTCTATTCATTACCTATTCATTCTTATGGTTCCCTTCTTGAAAAATATTAAAAACTCTACTTTTAGTTCCTTACTATCTGATCACAGTGCGGCATCTACATCTGAACAAACATTTCAGTGTGTGCACAAAAGTTTCAAGAACATACTGGATTAATGAAAAAAAAAAGTTGTTTGTTTAGGTTGTGGGAGGAGTACAAAGAACTCTCAGGGACAAATAAGCACATTTACAAATACATAAAATTTTAAAACACTGCATAAATAAATACATGTATCAAACACCCTAATTTTCCAGATTATTTCAAAGAAAACAATTTGGGGCATTATTGTTTATAAGAAGGAAGCTAAATGGAAAAGGTCTTACGGTGATGATTCCAGAACAATGCTGTTAGCTTGTGTTGAAGATGGAGATCTGTGGTTCACAAACACTTCACTTGGGGACGTGTGAACCACATGGTCTACCAAATGACCCACTGAAGATGGTCGTAACCGGGTTCCTTCTTGTGTGAATGCAGAATTTCGACTACATGAAGAGGGGAAAAAAAACTGAGTCAAAAATGTGCTTTAATTAAATTTTTTTCCAGTTTTTTATTTGTATGATTACATTAGAATGTAGATGTGTGGTTTTAAGACTAACCATGTTGACTGAGCTCGCACTCTCTTCTCTCAAAAATAAATAAATCTTAAAACATAAAACCAAATAAAATTTGTTTCATTAACCAGGAAATTTAATCAAGTTACTGCCAATTAATTTAATCATCTTTCCTGTGTCTTCTGTCAAACAATTTCTTGTGTTTTCTGCAATTTGCTGCAATTTTTAGAGATACTAGTAACAAATGGATGGGGTGCCTGGGTGGTTCAGTCAGTTAAGCATCTGACTTTAGCTCAGGTCATGATTTCACGGTTCGTGGGTTCAAGCCCTACATTGGGCTCTGTGCTGACAGCACACAGCTCAGAGCCTGAAGCCTGCTTCAGATTCTGTGTCTCCCCCTCCCACTCTCTCTGGCCGACCCCCATTTGTTGTCTCTCTCTCTCTCTCAAAAGTAAATAAACATTAAAAAAAAGTTTTGTTTTTTTTTTTTTATATGGAAAAATGGCTGCCTGGAAAAGGGACCAAAAAAGATGTTTCTGAATTTTCTTCAAACAGTTGATTAGCCTCTGAATATATGCAGTATTTTATAAAGAAAGATAATTTAGCAATATGCGACTAGAAACATAAAACCTTTTGAGTCTATCTTTTCTAGCAGTAAGGAAGACATTGGGTGGGGGGCCCTGGGAGCCTCAGTCAGATGAGTGTCTGACTTCAGCTCAGGTCATGATCTCGCAGTTGGGGAGTTTGAGCCCCGCATTGGGCACTATGCTGTCAGCAAGGAGCCCGCTTCAGATCCTCGGTCTCCTTCTCTCTCTGCCCCTCCCCCGCTCTCTCAAAAAAAAAACAAACATTAAAAGAAAAAGAAGGAAGACACTAAGGTATGAGATAATGTTCCCTGAACCAAACTATTTATGTATACATACTTTACTTTCAATATGGTGGAAGTTTATTCTTGGGCTGACAAACACCCATGGGTGATACAACTTTTAGAATTTACTATACACTTATTGGGCATTAATGTATATAAAGTATTTCCAAAGTTAGACTTCTTCAAAGATTATATTCCATACCAAAATTCAAATATTTTGTATTCAACTTGTTGGTTGAACAAGGTCTGTGAATACGCTGACATGTGTTTATCATTATTTATTTATAGCCATATATTAAACACATTTGTTAACAATGATAAAATTAACATCTTTGACCAGTACAAAAGCATACAGCTTTTATAAGAAATTATTTATCTTTATTATCTATACCAAAGCATACAGTTTTTGTACGAAATAATAGAAGTATATAAACAGTAAGTGCTGAGTAACACAGGCTTCTTAGCATAGATATAGCTAAGCTTGTAGGAACTTATGTTGGAAGTTGGAAACCCCTTTTTCTAGACAACAGAAAGTGGTGGAACAGTGGTTGGGGCAGGAGATAAAGCAAGATAAACACAATCATTTAGCATTTTCAAAGAATATATGCTCCCCCAAAAATTCTGTTTGAGAGCCAATAAAAAAGGATTATGTCAGTAACAACCATTATTTCCAGATTTTAAGTCTACTAACAGAGCTTGCTTTATTGGCTAGAGACCCATACTATATGGATAGTGAGCATCCTTGTTCAAAATTCTGCTGCCTCATTCAGAGGCTTTTCCATGCCATTCACGCAGTAAGCTGCAGGCTATGAGGAAATGATGCTATGGAGCAACAAAAATTTGTTTGGTTAAGAGATTTAAATGTAAAGATTTACATATTTCGATCTTTAGGCAATGGAAATATACAGTCAATAATTTAGAAATTAGCAAAATATACACCTGATGTTAGTCTGTACTTACTGATTAGGAGTTCCAGGTGGAGAGCGTGATGGAAGGCTCTGTGTTTCTAACCTGTCATCAGATATTGAATTTCTGCTTACTACTTCCCAATCCATTAATTTCCGTGCCAAGGGCTTGCTTGGGGATCTGTAGACATAATATGTAAAAATTTTTATTTGTATACCTCCAACTATAAACCAAATCTTAGAATGTGTCATATTCTAGATGAGTAAACATAGCTTACTTCAATGAAACTAATGCATTCGGCAGCTATTTACCTCACAATTTCCTAAGAAATTAAATCTGCTTTGTATGAAGAAGGAAGGAAAGATATGCTAAGAGTAGAAGAGAGACTCGGAAATAGGAGAAAAAGAGAAGAAACAAGAAACTAAAGAAGAAAGGAAAAAAGCAAATGAACAGTTGGCTACCAAATTATCTCATATATGAATATTATATATATTGCCTATTCCAGAGTTTCTGAAATTCTAAGTCATCTTGTGATGTATTAAACAACAGCTAACATATTATCTCCTGAATATGCTTAAGCCTTAAATCCAATCCCTGATTCTCTGCCTCAACAGAGAACATGGCAAAAAGGATGATTATGTATTTTTTCCATTTTATTTATAATAGTAGGCTAGTGGATTTTTTTTGTTTTGTTTTTCCAAAAACCGTCATTTAGATGGTTAATGATTCTGTCTCATGGGAGGGAGTAGAAGATTGTTTTCTTACCTATCTATATTTTGTCAGCTACCATAGTGATAAAGATGAGTACTATAATCTTTTCAGAAAAGATACTGACCTTTGCAAAGATCAGAAATCTTTAGAATTTAGGTAAGTTAACAATGAAAGTCTTTTTTATATTCCAATTCAGATAATGGCCAAAATTCATGGAAATACATATGACATCTACTTAAATACCTTAAATACATACTTTTTGACATGCACAGTTAATATGAAGGCTAATAAATGGAATTAAGCTACTTACATAAAAACACATAATAAATCATCTTGTAAGCTGATAGTTCTATATTACATTAATAAATTCACTGAAGCACATAGAAAATTCTATTTCTAAAAAGCATAGTACACGTACCAAGAATACTCAAAATTTACATAGTAGGAAGTATTAGAATAATGATGAGTGGAGGGTCCTCATTTTACCCTTCTATGAGACAAATCACTTAAGTATCTATGTCTAAATATTGATATTTACCAGTACAATGTATGAGCCTAGGTTCTCCCCCACATCCTACATTTTATGAGTATCTAAATTTTCAGTGCAATGTTTCAGTTTATTAATTTTATGAAACCACAAGTAACTTAAATCACTTATGAATCCAAACCACAAAAGTGCCCCATTTTGGGTATTCATAGCCAAAACCTTTTTTAGTTTGGCTTAATGACATTTCCTTAATTTAAGAACATAGAGCATTTCGTAAGAGAGCTATAATGCTATTGATTTAAAAATAAGCACTGGCTCAGATTTCGTTTTTCATAAATGAATTCAAATTACTGGGTTTTCTTACTTGAAGAGAACTCGGGACACCATTTAGTCCAATCTCCTAATAGTGCCACACAAACTCATGCCTATTAGTCACAATTAAGTTGAAAAAAACAAAAACAAAAACCCTATGTTATTTCATGCATTTCACTTTTAAAATGAAGATTATTAAAAGAAACCCTAGCCACTTATTGCTCTTCTAATGCTAATTCTCAGAGTTAATAAGCATTGTTTCTCATACATTAGACTACTAAATGTTAGCTGCAAGACTGCATAACCACAGTTAAGAGATCGACTACTTTCATTTTTGAGGAGAGGGAAAAAGTCATCTGAAGAGGAAAAAATCCAATTCTACTCACCTAGTAGTATAAAGTGTCAGAACACTTAACTGTCGTTAATAAACTAATCATGGTTGGAAATGCTCTGCGCTTAAAACTAAATTTCAAGTATTTTATTAACAGCTTTAACCTCAGAGACCCACCCACTCAAGCTTGCTGTCTATGTTTCCTGTTGAGTGTGGAAATTTCAGAGAAAAAAATACCACACTTCATCAGTGTGTTTGCAATGTGGTAAATATATTTTCTGACCATGGCACTTTATTTTTCTGTTACACGTGAACATTCTTTTGTTTTCTTCTTAGATATTATATGACAATTGAAAAATGTGAAAGCAATTCAAAAAGTTGAGATATCAGAACAAAAAATATTAACATATTCATTGTTGCTGGAAAAAAAAAGATCTTATATGAAAAGTTTAAGGAGAAATATGTAACCATCAACTAAAATTCTAGGAAGTGGACAAGAACTCCAGAATTCTCTAATACTTTAATAACAGAATAACTTAACAACTGCTACAACCATTTGAGTATTTTGGTAGATATGCATCAGGTCATAACAATACGGTTGTGACATATTATAAAAAACAACCCCAGAAAAGCTTAAGACTTTTGGAGATGGCAGGATCATTAAAACAGTCTTACTAAATAAAACTTTGTCCCTGATGATGACTTCTTATTTTCAGGAGGATTCATAGAATTCCACATAACAAATGATGTGGGACAGATATTTGGGACTTTTCATACTGGAATTCTAGCTCTACTACTCCTTAAATAATGCATAGTTGTTTTATAAAATAACCTATTACACACTTTCCCATTTTAATAATGCACATACAAAATGAAGAACTAAGATGCAGGTATAATTGTGCATATTTCTCAAAGCCACACATGATCAAAATATTCAAACATTAACACTTATAGAGAAAGTCCTTTGAGTGATATTAACATTAATATATAAGTACATGTATAATGTGATATTCGTATTGGGGTATCATACTACAGTAGAACGAGTTATCAAATCATGTTCACTATTTTTACAAATATCAAGCAAGAAAAAATTCAAGCTTCTTGTTAGGAAAAGAAGTAAAAAGCTAAGTATTTTGTTAGGTACATTTTTAAAAGAAAAGATTCAGAAAAATATTTATTTTGATTTTAACAAATCTGAAGGGAATGGTGCAGTAAGTCATAGTACTAAGAGATAGCATATATTTTAAATTAAAACAACAAAGTTAGTAGGAAGTAAATTATTTTATTGAGAAATTTCAAGGAAAATAATTTCAAAACAACTTTCTGTACATTTTACCTTCGTACAGGTACTCAGGACTCTCTAACTGGAAACAAGGGTGTCTACGACTGTCAGAGGGAGGACTCTGCATGATTTCAGCAGCCAGGTCTATTAGAGCAGACATCTCTGTTCTTACTTTCTTCTTTTCTCCCTTCCCCAACACCAAGTAACCCAACAACCATTAACATGACACTAAGATTTATAGTTAATAGAAAAATGACAATATTTCCCTCATAAATCTAAAAAGATGTAACAACCAAATTCAAAATTTATAACAAATGTTGAGATAAACTGTATCATCCAAATTCAAGTGAATTTATGACAGCAAAATGCTATATCACCCTGACCAGCTAAATCTTCCAAGGCATTTTCAGACAGTGTTCCTGTGGGGTAGATCATTCATTCATACATAAATGAGGATGGGGGTAAGCCGGGAAAGGGGAGACGGGGAAGCAAGTTAATTTTATTATCCGAACACATAAAAATTGTGTTTTAGTAACTTTTGGCTTCAAATGTCCTTACTCCAAGGAGCTTACAATATTATTTATTATTCATCTGTATAAGCACTCAGGGCACAGTGCTGGCAGAGCATAAGATATTCTTAGCAATGACTCCAACTCCAGAGGCAGGGAAGTGACAGGTTAAAAGAAGAATCATCAAGTTAAACCTATAGTTTAGGAAAAAGGATTTAGTGACATAAATGACTGCAGATCTTTCAACATCAAAGAAAATGCCTACATTACGTGATAAAAATAAGCAGTAAAAAGAAGAAAATAATTTTTGTAATATAATGTATTATATATAATTTGATATATATTAACATAATATAGAATGTATTTAAAAATTGGATCTATATAATGTAATACATATAATATATAATGTAATATTTGATTCAGCCTTATGAGATACATATATATCTGCATATATTTATAGACACCTATAGATCTATAAATCTGTGAGTATACACATGGCAAAACCCTGAATAGTAAATACCAAAAATTTTTAAAATAACTGTTTTGGTTCATATTTTTTTTATGTTATTTGGCATGTTGGAATTTTCTTTTCTTTTCTTTATTTTAAACAGGGGAAACCTCGAATACAGGTGAGTTTCCCACGTTTGGGGCAACTGCAGGACTCAGAATGGCCTGACGACAGCGGACAAGCCTCTCCCTGAGAGAGCCATGTCCAATCATGGTGATCCCCTGCTAGATAAAAATACTGGCATGCTGGAATTTTAAAACATAATGAAGTGTCACTTATATGAGCAGAAAAAACAATAAAGCAATTTTTACTTTTGGAGAGAAAAAAAGAAAAAACAAAAACTTCTTTTACTTTAGAAACGCAAAACAGGAAGATCTTTTTGATAAAGACTAAGGGTAAAATTAAAAATAAAAGCAAAAGCAAAAATCTCTCATTAAAATTTATTAAAACCCTTATGCCTCCAATGACAGTAGATACCAAACACATGAACTCGTTAAGGACTTGCCCTCTGTAAGCCATTTCCACTGAAAACAGTGCTCATTTAAAAGCCATCTACCATACTGCACACAGTATTAAAAGAGTGGGGGCTAGTGCAGTGAATAGAACAGAGAAAACTCCACCCTCGTGTAGCCTGCATTCAAGTGGGGGACATAGCCAATAAAGGGGGTCACTGCTCACATCACCAAGCGCTCACCTATCTCACTCAGAACAGCAAACCTATTCTGTAGAGGGTAAAAGTGTGGGTAAGAGCAGGGAGGCCTGTGTGAGAATCCCTTAATATTTTAGGTAAGTTATTCAAACGTGCTGTGCTCGGTTTTCTCATCTGTAATGGAATTTACCTCACTGAACTGTGGGGACTATGAGATACATTTCCTGCCCCAGATAAATACAAAATAAATGTTAGCCCCTCTTATGCTACCTGGTTATCCTCTTTCTGCTCACACGCCTATACAGCTGATTCTGTTACAGCAGCCAGAGTGATCCCTTAACCCCCCATATTTTTACTATGGAACATTTTAATTTTTTTTTTTTAATTTCTGAGAGAGAGGGGGGAGACAGAGAGAGAGACAGCATGAGCAGGGGAGGGTCAGAGAGAGAGGGAGACACAGAATCTGAAACAGGCTCCAGGCTCTGAGCTGGCTGTCAGCACAGAGCCCAATGCAGGGTTCCAACCTACAAACTGTGAGATCATGACCTGAGCCGAAGTCGGACACTTAACCAACTGAGCCACCCAGGCAGCCCGCACATGTTCAGTCATATCTAAAGTAGATATTCCCTAGTTACTTCCTATTGTGTTACCATGGTTACGGCCTTCCTAGCAATGACTGCAGTCTGTCATGACCTTTTTTATTTGTTTACTCTGTTTCTCCCATTAGATTATAGACTTNACAGCATGAGCAGGGGAGGGTCAGAGAGAGAGGGAGACACAGAATCTGAAACAGGCTCCAGGCTCTGAGCTGGCTGTCAGCACAGAGCCCAACGCGGAGTTCAAACCCACAAACCGTGAGATCATGACCAGAGCTGAAGTTGGACGCTTAACCGACTGAGCCACCAAGGTGCCCCTGGAACATTTTAAGTATAAACAAAAGTAGAGAGAACAGTTTAATAAACACTGCACTCAGGACCCAGGTCCAACAATTACCATCATGGTCAACTTTGTTTCATTCATCTCTACATTTACCTGAGTCCTCTCACCCCAATGATTCTGAAGCAAATCCTAGAAATCATGGTATTTGTAAATACTTCAGATTACCACCATAAAACAAAACAACTCTGCCAGACTCTTAAAAATTCAAATTCATTTATATCTCTTCAGTGCTCTCAGTTCCCACTGGCTTTCACTTAAATCCAAAGTCCTTTCTATTTCGAACACAGGGTCATACAAGTTCTGGCTGCTGCCTACCTCCCCTCCCCTTCTCTACCGATGGTCCATGACTGGCCTGCCTACTCTTCCTCACGCATGACAAGCAGGCTCCTGCTCCATGGCCTTACACTGGCTCAATGTGTCACATACATTAGATATCTGCTGCGCCGATCAGAATTTAAGCTCCATGGCACTAAGATGTGTATCTTGTTCTCCATTCTATTCCCAGGACCTGACATATGCTCAGGAGAGTAGGTCTTCAATAAATATTTGGTGCCACTGATTTGGTCACTCTTTCTCCTTCTGTTTATTGGATAATCCTATTAGATTGCTGCTCACGTATCTCACGCTAGACCTGTGCCAGTTTAACGACTTTTTCCATTACAAATTTGTTCTCTTTCTGGTATCCCTTTGTACATTTTCTGTCACTCAAATCTGACGGTCTTTCCAGATACTCTTGTCTCTAACACACCTCCATCTAATTGATTTAACAACTTCTGTTACTTCTACCTACAAAACGTTCCTCAAATTTGTTCCCTACTCTCCATTTCATCACCAGTGTTTTAGTTCAGACCTTCATTGTTTTCACTGGGATTACTGCCAATAACCTAATTGGTCTCTTAGTACCAAGTCCTTGCTGCTAATCCATTCTCCATCATTGCTCATAAAGCCATTTTCTAAAACAAACCATGTCATGTTGTTTCACTTGTTTAAAAGCAATAGCTCCTAAAAATATCAAGATAACTGAATGGCTCCCCCCCAAAATTAACTTCTTTCTTAAACAAGATGATGTAAAAAATATGGAAATGGGCTGAATAATACATGAAATTAACCATTGTTTTTCAAAAACGTTAAAAAAATAAAGGAACTACACTTTCCAAAATATGTTACATTAATAATGTAGTATTTGATTCAGCGTGGTCAGAACTACAATGCTTGACACAGGGTTAACTTAGCTCACATAAAAAACCAAAACAGGGAATGAATAGACAAATTATTTCATTACTCCCTCAACGTAACTTATTGTTTAATTAAATAGACGATCATGTGATCATTCTGTAATTCAATCTGGAAAAAGAGTTTTTAGTAACTTCCTTTAAGAAAAAAGCAGGCACTGAAACAGAGGCAGCTTACCTTGCAAATACCCTGTCTTTATTTGCTTTTTCTTTGCCATACTGAACTGACTGGACTTCAGTTCTCCCACTGAAATACATAAACATGCATATAATAAAACCTTCAAGAGAATTATAAGATAAAATAACATACAACATGATTATATTACAACTTCATAAGAGACAAATTTCTCGCAGAGAAAAGGGAGCAGAGGGCAAGAAAAAAAAGAGTGGACTGAATTCCAGCTCTACCTGAATGGATGAAGCTGATTTACAGCTCTCCCACTCATGAACAAAGATGTGTTCCACAGACACTTCACTTTAGGTACTTGTTTTATTTGAGAATGATGGTCACTCTCCCCCCGTAAGTTGGTCCGTGGTTTAGCTGGTTTCTCTACTACTCCTCAATGAAGGAGAATATGGGGTGTCTTGAAGAGCTGCTCTTTCCTGGGGCTTTTCTTCCTTGTCTACTGGTAATGATCACAGATACAAAGACTGACTGTATTCTCAAATCCTTCCTTGTCCAGACACAGGCAACTCTGGACTTTCATATACAGGAAGGAACCAAGGACTGAAAAATCACTGAGAGTTGGGCACTATGATTTGCCTTGAAGCTGATCTGTCTAGCAAGCACACAGTTTATGCATGGAAATTGGGCCTCCTCTGTGGTAAACCAAGGTGTTCAGACCAAATTTGTTACTAAAAACTTGTTGCTACTTGACACGTCATATTATTTAAGTGTGAATAGACATAAATGTCTAGTGTGTCAAATAGAACCATTTATATGTAGATCTCTAATTCATATAAAAGCAGCCAAATACAGGTTTCCAAAACAAAGCAAACAATTTTAAGATCATCTTCCATAAATAAGTACAGATAAATGTGAACAAAATGGTCTTTATGTTGAAGTGAAAATTTTTTTTAAATGTTTATTTAGTTTTGAGACAGAGAGAGACACACACACAGAGTGCAAGCAGGGGAGGAAGAGAGAGAGAGAGAGAGAGAGAGAGGGAGACACAGAATCTGAAGCAGGCTCCAGGCTCTGAGCTGTCAGCACAGAGCCCAATGTGGGGCTCTAACTCATGGACCATGAGATCATGACCTGAGCCGAAATTGGATGCTTAACTGACTGAGCCCCAAGCACCCCTATCTGTTGACATTTTAATGGAAAAGTCCAAAACGTAACCATGGTTTTTAAACTTAGGTACGCTTAAGTTTCTTAAGAAAATACTTGCAATTGTCAACAAGGTAACAAGCTGAGGTTCATTATTGTTTTGTATTTCCACATTACAACAATGATTTAATCCTTTGGATATTTTGGAACAGAGATAATAAAGGTGTGTGTTTGGGTAGGTTGGTGGAGGAAATAATAAATCCTTTGATAATCCAAATTCCATCTCTTAGTCTAAATAATATTTCAACACTGTAATTATTACAATAGTTCTAGTATTTCTAACCACTGCTTATAATAAGAGAAAAAATATTTATTTAATGCATACTCACTCGGGCAGGACTGTGTCCAGATAAACACCTGTCATGCTGCCATTCCTACCTCAATCATAAGATTATTAATCATTTTGATGATTAAGAAGTGCTTTATGGTTGTGGGATTGAGCCCAGCATCAGGCTCTGCACTGATACAGTGGAGCCTGCTTGGGATTCTCTCTCTTCCTCTCTCTCTGCTCCATCCCTGCTCCTGCTTTCTTCCTCAAAATAAATATATAAACATTTTTTAAGTGCTTTCAATATATTTTTAAAGTTCTAAAGGACTACAAACAAGACTTAACTTTTACAACTATAAATGTGTACGGTTTACTTATACACACTGACTTAATTTAATGTTAACTGAGCTGTTAGGGGCCTCAATCCTGTTCTTCCATGCTCCACTATGTTTTATAGGAGGCTGCCAGTCAGCAAACTCCATTTTCTAGGTCCCTTTATAAGCTGGCTTTCTCTCAGGTTCTACTTTTCTTCTGGCGGGAGATCACAAAGTAGAGTAAGTTAAAAGCGGGAGCCTGACAAACGCTGTAGCTGCTCTAACAGTCACAGGACACTAAGAGAAAGAGCACCCTGTCAATGTTACATGCCACCCTGCAAAGAAGCACCTGCCGTGCAGGCCCAGCACCGACTGTGACAGTGGCTCTAACACTGGCGTCACAGGTCCAGGCTTATGGATATAACACAAGCTTCTGATCTTTAAGCATTTCCCAGTCCTCCTGGTTACTGCATTATAACCTTCCTCTCCCTTTTGCTTTGCCGGCCTAATACCTGTGCAACCAACTCCCTTAATTAAATTGCTTTTATTAGAAAAATCAAAAAGCCTTTCTGTTTCCCTGATACCTTAATTTACCAATGAAGAAGATTCAAAGGAGACACTATTACTCAAAAGGCTGGATTAATAAGCTGAATTTCATAATAAAAAACATGAAGATAAAATTGAAATATGACGGAGGCCTGGCTCTATCAGTCAAAAAAGCATGTGACTCTTGATCTCAGGGTCATGAGTTTGAGCCCTACATGGAGTGTAGAGATTACATAAATAAAACTTTAAAAAAAATTGAAATATAAGGGAGCAATTAAAGGTTTATGTTTTATATTATCCATAATATTGCTCATGAGAAGTTTAGTATTATGAGAACAACATGCATAAATATACCATAATCTAAGAATACCAAATTCTGACAGTAAGTAGTTATCTTTAGAACAATGGGAAAATGCCAGCTGGTAAAAGAATACAAGCTCCTTATAGGTAATTTCAGCAATATAGAAAAGCATAACTACAAGATTTAAAAAAAAAAAAAAAGACAAATTCAGCCTGTCTTATCCCTAAGAAATAATCTCCATTGTGAGTGGTAAAAATCATTCTAAAACTCTATATACACAGAAAATGCTATAAATATGGAAATAATTCTGTTAAGTGTTATTATGCAATATATGCCACTTTTCATGAAAATAGTATTAATCTATTTTCCTTTGAAATAAAAGAAGAAAAAGGCTGCCATTCATAAATGTGTGTGTGTGTGTGTGTGTGTATACGGTAAGACAGACAGACTAGAACTTAAGCAGTTGGTGTTCACATTTAATTTTTGCTAATATGGATTCTTATACTTCCACTACTCCCATGCTTCATCTTGTTTCTTAGTTCTATTATTTTTACTTTACCAATGTTTATAGTGTTTTAATTCTGTTCTGTCGTCATAATTCTGACAGTTGTCAAGGGTTAGTTCTATATTTAAAGGACTTAAGCTTCATTCTTAATTCTTTTACCAAGATTCTTCTTGAACCATGGTGTCTTATCTCTTATGGGTTAATTTTATTACAAAAACATTTTTGGGGGGTACCTGGCTGACTTACAGGAGCGTGTGACACTTGAGCTCGGGGATATAAACTAGAGCTCTATGTTGGGGTTAGTGGAGATCATCTAAATATAAAATCTTTTTAAAAAGCATCATTATTGTTTAGACGGGGTCACAGATGCTTTATTCCCTGAGGTTTTGTATATTTGATAATGTCTATTGACTTTAGAATTGAATGGCAAACTAGTAAGTTTAAGATTTCAGTCACTTTTTTTCCTTGAAGATTTGGTAGACAAAGGGTGACTCACAGCTACATATAAGCCTGAATAAAGTTTTATTTGGCATTAACAATGTTTAAAAGTTTTTTGTTTTCTGCTTCTTTTAGAGAGAGAGAGAAAGCATGTGCGAGTTGAGTGGGGAAGAAGGGCGGAGGGAGGGAGGAAGAGAGAGAAAGAAAGAGAGAGCGAGAGAGCACACGAGACAGCATCTTTTTTTTTTTTTTTTAATGTTTTTTATTTATTTCTAGGAGAGAGAGAGAGAGACAGCGTGAACAGGGGAGGGTCAGAGAGAGGGAGTCACAGACTGAAACAGGCCCCAGGCTCTGAGCTGGCAGTCAGCACAGAGCCCGACGCGGGGCTCGAACCCACGAACCGTGAGATCATGACCTAAGCGAAAGTCGGACGCTTAACCGACTAAGCCACCCAGGCACCCCACGAGACAGCATCTTAAGCAGGCTCCACACTAAGCTCTATTGCACGATCCCAGGATCATGACCTGAGCCAAAATCACGAGTCAGATGGTTAACCGACTGAGCCACCCAGGTGCCCTGTTTAAAAGATTTTAATCCAAACTGATAAACCTCTAGCAAAGATAGATCAAGGGGAAAAAAAAGAGAGAAGATACAAGTTACCAATATCAAGGATGAAAGAAATGATATTACTACAGATTCCTGAGATATTAAAAAAAATACTATAAACTTTATGCCAAAAAGTTCAACAACTTAGAGAAAACAG
The DNA here is from genome assembly GCF_003009895.1 of Hyaena hyaena. Classification (NCBI taxonomy): domain Eukaryota; kingdom Metazoa; phylum Chordata; class Mammalia; order Carnivora; family Hyaenidae; genus Hyaena; species Hyaena hyaena. The sequence continues at coordinate 1,380,526 of NW_024080725.1, read as the reverse complement.
ACAAATTCCTTAAAAAGCATGAACTACCAAGGCTTACTGACAAGAAAGAGAAAGCCTGAACTGCTTTACATCTATTAAAGAATTTGAGGGGCGCCTGGGTGGCTCAGTTGGTTAAGCATCCAACTTCGGCTCAGGTCGCGACCTCATGGTTTGTGGGTTTGAGCCCTGTATTGGGCTCTGTGCTGACAGCTCAGAGCCTGGAGCCTGCTTTGGATTCTGTGTCTCCTTCTCTCTCTGCTCCTCCCCTGCTCACGCTCTGTCTCTCTCTAAAAAAAATAAACATTTTTTAAAAATTAAAAAAAAAAAACCCGAACAATTTGAATGGGTTGTTCAAAAGCTTCCTATAACAAAACTTCTGCCCTGGATGAATTAATTGGTAAATTCTGCCAAACACTGTAAAAGGAAATAATACCATTACTATAGAAACTTTTCCAGAAAGCTGAAAATGAGGGAATATCTCCCAACTCATTCAGTGAGGCCAAAATTATCCTGACACCAAAACCTGACAATGATATTACCAGAAAACTACAGAGCAATATCCTTCATGAACACAGTGAAAAGATTCTAAACAAAATGTTAGCAAAGTGAATAGAACAACGTATGAAAAGGATGACAGATCATGACCAAGCGGCGTTTATCCCAGGAATGTGGGATGGGTTTAGCACTTGAAACTCAATGTAATTCATCATATAAACAATTTAAAAAGAAAAGGCATACACTCTTTGTGACAGTTGCAGAAAAAGCATTTGACAGAAATCAATAACCAACCCTAACAAAATCCTCCAGGAAACGAGATGTGGGGGCACTTCCTCAACATGCACTGCATATGGCGTCTACAAGGAGCCTACAACCACTGGCACACTTACTAGTGAGAGACTGGATACCTTCCTCTGCTAAGATAAGGAAGAGACAAGGTATCTATTCTCCCCACTTCTATTCAACGCTTACTGGAGGTTCTAGCTGGGGAAATAAGAAAAGAAAAAGAAATTAAAAGGACCAGAATGGAGAGGAAGAATTAAAACTCTCCTTATCGTCTAGAGAGAAAATCTGTTGGCAGCTACAAAAAAGCTCCTGGATTAAGAGAGGTAAGCAAAGCCTTGCTGTTGAAATAAGACCAACATAAAAAAAATCAATTGCATTTCTCCTTAATAGTGAACAATATGAATTAAAATTTAAAAAGACCATTTACAACAGTGTCAAAAAATTAAGGGTAAAATTAGCAAAGACCTGTGAACTTTGTGAATTTGTGAAAGACCTGTATACTGAAAACTACAAACCCAGGGAGAGAAATAAAAGACAACTTAAATAAATGAAAGATACTATGTTTCATGATTTTGAAAACTTAGTATTTTTAGGATGTTAATGCTCCCAAAATAGTAGTTTCAGCACAATCCCAATTAAAATCCAAGAAGTCCTTCTTGTAAAAATTGATCAGCTAGTTCTAAAGTTTACATGAAAATGCAAAGGACTTAAAACATTTGAAACAACTTTTAAGAAGAACAGAGTTGGAGGATTAATCCTACTATATACTTTAAGACTTATAAGTAAATCCAGAAATAAGTCCACACGAATAATGAAAACTGATTTTCAACAAAGGGGCAAAGGCAATTCAGTGGAAAAAGAAAGGGTAATCTTTGTGGGGCAGGGAAGCGGGGAGAACTGTCTATCCACCTGCAAAACAAAAACAAAAAAAAAAAAAGAACTTCAATTCACACTTTATACCACATACAAAAATTATTTCCAAATGGATCGCAGATCTAAGTATAAGAACTAAAGCTATAGAACTCTTAAAGGAAAACAGAGGAATAAATCTCTTCTGCCTTGTGTTAGGCAAAGGTTTCTTAGGACACTAAAAGGAAGATCCATAAAAGAATACAATGGTAAATTAAATTTTATCAAAACTATGTACTCTTCAAAAGAGATAACAAAAGACACTGATGAAAAGGTAATGAACCTGGACTCTCACTGCTGGCGGGTACACAAAATCGTAAAAATGACTTTGGAAAAACAATCAGCAGTTTCTTGCAAGGTTAAACACACATCTACCATGTGATCTGGCCATTCCACTCACAAGTTATTTAACCAAGGGAAGTTAAACCATATAAATACTACTACATGAATCCTCACAGCAGCTTTAATTTTAATAGTCCAGACCTGGAAACAACCCAAATGAGGACACAACAGTAACTTAATATCCATAATCAACAGAAGAGATAAATAAATTGTCACGTTATCTATACAGTGAAATACTCCACAATAAAAAGAAATGAACTACCAATACAGCAACAACGTGGATGAATTTCAGAATAATTATGCTGAGAGAAAGAGGCTGGGCTAAAAAAAAGTATGAAACACGCATGCTTCAATTTATATAAAATCCTATGAAATGCAAACCCATCTGTAGAGACAGAGCAGATCACTGGTTGCACGGGGACAAGAAGGGTGGAAGAAAGAGGTTACTGAGGAGCATAAGGGAAAAACAGGAGAATATGTTTGCTGTCTCGATTGTGGTGATGGACATATATACATGGACGTACATACATCTCCAAATACCAAATTTTAAATGTTAAATATGGTAGCTTATTGTATACCAGTTATGCCTTAATAAAGCTGTTTAGAAATATAAAATCTGCCAGTAGTAGGCCCATAATCCAAGGAGCAAGAATCTTAAGCAGGTTCCATGTGCAAAGCTGAGCCTGAAATGAGGCTCCATCTCACAACTCTGAGATCATGACCTGAGTTGAAATTCAAGAGTCAGATGCTTAACTGACTAAGCGACCCAGATTGTTCTTAAGCTTGTGTTCATTAACATCTGTGGCTGAAATGTCATTCTGTTTCAGTGATTTTATCCCAAACTGGTTTCTTTTAGTGTCTTTTGTACTTGTCATTGAGACCAGATTTTGTGTGCTATGGTACAGTTTGGGTAAACTCCTGGATTTTTTTCCTCATTGTTCTGACACCTGTCTGAACTATATAGTTCAACTCAGGTCACTACATTCTATGCATTTCTTTGTTACCTAAAGGAAATGGTGTGTGTACATTTATGTGTAGGTCATATTTTTAAGGACAGAGAGAAGGAAGAATTCTGCTAAAGATAAGTTGTCCTTGGATAATAATAATAACCCTGATAGTCACTTAATTAGGAATTAAATTTATGAGGGACTACTATTATGGTCTATACTGTTTTCTCAATGGAGATTTCTTCTGTCCCTAGGGAGATTTAGTTACAGTAGATAAGGCTTTTTAATTTTTTTCTTGCCTTTCACCAATGATCTAATATTTGGTCTTATCTATTTCTTTTCAAATTTACGAGATACATCACCTTACTTTTCTCAATATTGCTTTTAGGAGGGTGACAGAGGAGTTAAACATGACATCACTTAAAATTCTGCTGTACCTTTTTTGTAGTTAAAAGTTTCCTAATTCTGTTTAAGTTGTTGCTAGCAAATTTGAGGGCCACTTTAGGGGCAGGGGGGATATATTTTTAATAGTATATCTTGTACTTAGGCTTTATGCTGTTATTTTTTTCTGAGATTACAAACTGGGCATTTATAAATGTTTGTGATTTACAATACAAATCTTTTGTGGACCACATCTAAATATTTTCTGGATGAATATAGAACATGAATTAATAATCTAACACGTAATGATGAAAGGTTTTATTTACTGAAGATGGGAAAAATTATTTTGTGAAGCAGAAACAAAAATGGCTAACATTTGTTTTAGTAAGAGAGTATGAATAACTTTTTCTATCTGATTCTTCCCAGGCTGCGCTTAAAAACTAGCTTTCATGAGTCTTTTAAGAATTACAGAGGCAAAATTAATCAGAACTTCTCCAAATTTAGAATTATCCCCCATAGACTGTTTCTTTTAGGAAAAGATAAAAGATACCAATAATAAGATAGTTTTAGGAAAAGCAATCTGGGGTTTTTGTTCAATGAGTAAATGAGATTTTTGCAGAATAGCTGTTTTGAACTCTATAATAAAGGGTTTAACAAACTCATACATAAAAAAACAAAGTACAGGTATCTCCTGCATTTTCTAAGTTTGTGCTATGCCACGTTGCTTGTACAAAATAACAAGGAAACAGCACTCAGCATCTGTTCCACAGTGAGCCCCTGCAGAGGCAGCACACCTGGCACGCAGCGAGAATGCTCCCGCTCCTTCCTCCCTACTCCCCCCCCCCCACTTCCTTCCCAGGGACACACACTGCATCTCAGCATGAAGCTGCCAAAGCTCTGAACTGTGTCTGTGAGCATCTGTGCTTTATCTTAATTTATTTTGTGCATTCAATAGCAAGATGTGCCCTAACGTAACAGAAAAGCCTGTGAGAGGTGATTTTGGGGGTCTGAGAATGCTAACAAAGTTTTCTATATAAGCAATGGTAATGACTTCTTTATTTATGCCATTTGACTTATGAAAGGTTTCATTTTACAGGGACATTCTACTTTTGGATAGTGAGGGAAACCAGTAACTTATATGTTCATGAAGAAGATACCTTTGTTTTTACAAATAAAGGTGTCTTAAAACAAATATTTTCTTGTACATGTTTAACAAAGACATAATGGAAATTATAGCATGTCTGGAATGTAAATAATTAAATATGACTGATTTCCTTTTGAAAATCATGATCAAAATTATAGTCAGTGGAAGAGGTTTCTCCCATGTGGCTAAATCACAAGAACCTTTAGAACTTTTGGCTCATGTAGACAAACGGGCCACACTCCACAGAGATTCTGACTCGGTAGGTGTGTATGAATAATAAACATTCTATGATTCAATAAAATACACCTTTATTTTAAAGTGAGGAAAAATCCAGTAACAAAACATTAGTGCAAAAGCAATACTTACCAGTACCGGAATTTTGAACCTAACGTAAAATAATGTGCAAAAAAATTCTTTTGAGGTGGAAGTGGTCTGTCCAAACGGAAGAATGTGTGATGTTCTACACATGCTTTCCACAAATTTTTGCATGCTCTATAATTCACCATGTTAAATCCCAGTAACGTTTCTCTAGATTCATGCTGTAATAAATGACAAAACGCAGAGAGTATCAGGAAAACATCAGGATCTAATGCTCCATTTAGTTTACTTTTTACAGATAAATAGTCTAGCCATACAAACAACTAATCCCTGTAGCACAGCACTGTTTTTGCTTATCCAATAAAAAGGCAGTAAAATAAATGAAATGGTTTGCAAAATACGGACCTCACCTCATCCAGTAATATTACAATTCTCAGGAACTTTTACTTTATAATACAGCTAGAGCTAAGTTTAAAAACTGATATACATCTGTTTTTAAAGCTTACTAGCTATAATTCTATTTCAAAATATAATCCTGGACCATAAATTAAACTGTAAGATACATACATCTTTTAAAAATATTTCAAAATTTGTAAATTTGTGTATATTATAAGTACATAGGAATATTCAGCACTTATAAACACTATTATGTTAAGTCAAATTTTAAAATAAGTAGCAACATAATAGAAGCATTTAATTTTCTCTAAAAGTCTGGCACAAATTCCTATTTCAATGGTTCTACTGAAGTAAACTACATACAGTAAGTCACACATGTTTTAAGTGTATAGCTCTGGTTTTCACACAATGAATGCAACCATTTAACTTCCAACCAGAACAAGAAATGGATTATTACAAGCAATTTTCAAGTATCTTTTGTCTCCCCTTTCTACCAGATTACCTTGCAAAGGTAATCACTCTTCTGACTTTTATCACCAGATTAGTTATGCCTGTTTTTGAACTTTATATATATGGAAACATACTTTATGTGTTTTTAGGTTTGATTACTTTTGTTTAGTACTATGTTTCTATATCCATTCATACGATTGTGAAGCAGTAATTTTTACTCTGTGTAATATTCTATCATATGAATATATCAGTTTATTTATTCATACCTGTTGTCGACAGGTATTTGATTTTTCCAGTTTCAGGGTAAAAAAATATTGCTCTGTATATTCCTGTATGTTGTTTGATGCACATATGTGTACACCTGTGTTGTTGGATAAGATATATGTGTTCACCTTCAGCAGATAATGCCAAACAGTTTTCCAATACCCCCTCCCACCAGCCGTATATCCTCTACACACTCACAACCACTGGCTTATCAATCTCTTGTTTACACTATTCTGGTGGATGTGTAGAAGTATTACATGTTGGTTACAATTTGTACTTCCCTGATGATTAAAGAGTTTCAACACCTTCTCACATTACTGGACATGTGAATGTCCTCATTTCCCAAGTATTTGTTAAAGTCAGTAGCATACCTGGGTTGGATATATAACCAAGGATGTGGTGCATATGCACATGTGGGTGCGTGTGTATTATATATACACTCTGTGCTATTTCACTCCCTTAATGCTATCTTTTGATGAATACAGTTCTTAATTTTAACACATTCCAAGTTATTGATCTTTTCTTTTCGGTTTTCTTTCTATGTCCTATTAAAGAAATGTTTGCCTATCAAAAGATATGATAGATTTCCATAACTAAAATACAGTAAGATGCCTACATATAATATTAAGCTACTATTTTAGAAGATAATATGCTTAAAATACCACTTCCTGATCACCAAAAAATTCTTAACTGTGCTTAACAGTGGCCTTGTATGCACTAACAAATAGTTTACATGGTGTACCATACTCCATAAATAATGATTAGGTCTCACACTGAGCATTACACAGTAATACTTCTCAGCAGAAGCAACACCTAAGAACCATTTATGTTCTACCTTTGCTGACACTTCGCGTACTTCAAAAGTTTATGTGTGATGCTGACATTCTACCAATTGTACTTGGACAATCTGTAATAAATTATAACAAAATCCACCCCCGCCCCATTTTGTAAACAACAGACACAAAATGTTGTATTAAGAGATAAGTTGTTTCCCCTAAAGTTTGGGTATTTAACAAGATGTTTCAGACAGAAACGTTAACAAGATGACATTCTACAGACTATGACCATATACAGTCTTGGATCAGTTATCACCTGTGGCTAAACATGTTCCTAAATGATATACTACCTCAGAGAATGGTTTGAGGATTAAATGCTATGATAATGATTGTGTGATTATCAGACACAGAGTAAGACCTCAATAAATGTTAAATACCACAACTACTATAACTAATAACAGTAGTACTATTAATAGGAAAAAAATTAGAAAGTTGACTTCTACATTGACTTCTACCAATATAATGATTTAAAGTATTTGTTTAGGGAAGTAGAGGTTTCCAGATAAGATTTTTTGAAACATGTTCAAAAATGTTCATTAGCAGCATTAGTTGTAATAGCCACAACCTGGAAATGCCAGAAGTGTCCACTAACATAAGAATATATAATTTAAGGAACATTCAGTCAACAGCAATAGAACAAACGATTGCTACGTGCAACAACATGGATGAATCTCACAACGTTAAGGTTAGAAAGTAGGAGAACATTATGTATGATTCATTTTTTAAAGTTCAAAAATAGGCAAACTAATCCATGGTGATACAAATGCGATCAGTATTTACCTTTCAGAAAGGTCAATGACAGCAAATGAGTATCAGATCCATCAGCAATAAAACCAAGGTGCCAGGAATGTTCTACATATTAACATTATATATTTATTACATACTTACCAAACAGTATACTTAATATTTATATGGTTTTCTGTGTAGTTCAGTAAAACTCTACAGAAAAAAACTTTCATATTTTGTGAGGCTAAGAGAAAAATCACAGTTACTTAGTAGATCACTACCCTCTGATAAAATGCAGCTGATTCAAATATTTTTAAGGTTTCAAATACATTTCACACATATACACACACAACTACCTTGAAATCTGCACTGATTTGTTACAATTTCTAAGAAATAATTTAAGCAAAGGATAAAATTAGTTTAATTTGGTTAAAGAGATAAAATCATTTACAAGATGAAATTCTTTCCAACACTGTACTTCCCATGGTAACGCATTGTGTTGTATTTAATATACAAAAAGGACACCAGCATTCACACAAAGGGAGGAAATGTACTATACATTCATGAACTAGAAACAAAACTAAACACTCAGTCTCCCTAAAATGAAATGAGCTTATATATGAAAGAAAGTGTTATAGATCAGTAAGAATTTAAAAAAAAGAAGAACCTATAAAATGCTCAGTAACCACCCATGACTAGACCCTGGCAACTGACAATGAACATTACAACTGAGGATCAGTTTCAAAGTTCATATTGAACAGAATGGATATTTACAAGAACTTTAGATCAGAACCACAGTAACAGCCAGGAAATAAACATTGTCCTAAATTGTGAATTAATCAGTGGGCCGTTATCAACCATATAATGTAATACTCCATTCACACTGAAAGTTTGGCCGCGAATTACTTCATTTCTTAATAAGACTTCATTTATTTAAATACCATTTGTTTATATAAATATTATTTATATATCAATAATGGTTAAGATCACCACTCACCAATTCTTTTCTAAGTTGAATAAAAAACTGTTTGCACTTAAAAGAAATTTTTACAATCTTCAACCTGGATAAAAAGAGAATGAATTGGAGAGTTAATAATACTGAATAAAGATAAAACAGTAACTTAAGAAAATAATTAAAAAATAACCTTTAAACTGTATATATAGTAACATCTAAACATTTAATCATATATACACACATTATATAAAGATTATGAAGATTTTGGTGCTTCATGAAAAAATAATTAGAATCTATATACTCAACTGAAGAAAGTTTTATCAGAACATGTGCTGAGAACTATACATTTCCCAATTTTTAGCTCTAGAGAAATACATAAAAACACATGTCACAAATTAAAATTTCAAGATATATCAACAACATAGTTATTTACTTTTAAAATCTCTGGTTCTGTAAGAACTTAGAAATCACCACTCCATTGTATTAAGTAAAAAAGTCAACAGACTGAAAAATCAACAACTCTTCTTGGATCCATAAGAGAGGGGAGGGTGCAGGGTAAACTGCTACCCTCAAGGTCTGAGAGACCAGCAAGTGATGCAGAGAGCTGCGGCTGACCTGGGCAGAAACCACCAGAGGAGACAGTGCCAAGGCAGTAAAACCTGAACTGTAATTTAAGAACTGTTGGAGGCTCCGTGTAGCCAACTGCAAGAGTTAAAAATTCCAGAGGGACCCAGTTATACCGAGGGCTCCTGCAATATTGTAAGATTTACCCCTAAGAGCTCAACCAGATTGGCATGGTAAATGTCAGAGAAAAATACCCTTGGGTTTCCAGGAAGAGAAGGGAAAAAGGAACCATCTTGAAATACACCAGAGCACTCTGTTCTTAATAAGGTCCTTCAGGAGTAACTAGTTAAACAAATCCTAACCTGCTGGGGTGCTACCAGAGCTTAACTAGCCTGGGGAAACCAAAGCAACTCCAGCTCACTCTAACCATTCTATCCCACCTAGCAGGGAGAAAAAAACCAAGAAACACTTGTGAAGCTCACAGTCTAGAGGCACAGGCTCACAAAAACAGAGCTAATCATAGGATACAGAACACTTGCCTTCCCCCAGCACTTCACAACATCACTAATAGCCTATTTACAGCAGTTCCTTTTAATAGGATATATCTGGTTATCAAGAAAAAGTTACAAGGCATATTAAAAGGCAAAAACACGATGTGAAGACACAGCAGAACTGGACATGGAACAGATGCTGGAATGATCAGACTGGGGACTTAAAACATGTATAATTAATATGCTAAAGACTCTAGAGAATAAAATAAAAAGCATTTAAGAACAGATGGGCAATGTAAATACAGAGATGGAAATCATAAGAAAGAACCCCAAGAAAATGCTATGGGTAAAAAACACTACAACAGGAACAATATATTTCATTACCTTATTAGTACGCTGGACAAAGCTGAGGAAATAATCTCTAAGATAGAGGATATATCAGTAAAATCCTCAAAACTCATAATGCAAAGAGAAAAGGCTATACAAAGAACAGACTATCCAAGAACTGTGGGACAGCTACAAAAGATGCAAATACAGTAACATACGGCAATGAAAATACCAGAAGGAGAACAGAAAGTAACATAAGAAATGTTTAAAACCAAAATAACGAAAGGAATTCCCCAAATTAACATCAAACATCAAAGCACAGATCAAGGAAAACCAAGAGAACATAAGCAGGATAAATGCCTTAAAAACCACACCTAGGCATATCACTTTTAAATTACAGAAAATCAAAGATAAAGAAAAAATCTTGAAAGAAGCCAAAAGAAAAAACACCTTACCTATAGAGGAACAAAGGTAAGAAGAGTTACATTCAAATTCTCAGAAACTATAAAGCAAGAAAAGAGTGTTGAAAGAAAAAACCACCAGCCCTATATTTTGTATTTTTGAAACCAACCTTTAAAAAATGAATGAGAAATAAAGACATTCTCAAATAAAAACAGGGGGACTTTATTGTCATGAGATCTGCCTTGCAAGAAATGTTAAAAGAAAAAATAATATAGCCCAGAAACTTGGATCTATATAAAGAAAGGAAAAGCAATGAAGAAGGAATAAGTGACAATAAAATAAAAACTTGATTTTTCATATTCTTAACTGATTTAACATATAACTTTTTGTTCAAAATAACAAAAACAACAATGTATGCAATTATGTATGCTTATGTACCCATCATTCATACACACACACACACACACACACACACACACACACATATACTTCTGTATGTTTATAAAATGATTGACAGCAATGATACAAGGGACAGGAGGAAGATATTAGTATTATTTCATGATTATAAGGTACTCACACTACCTGTGACATGGTATACTATCATTTGGAAATATACTTGGATTAATGTAAATAGAATTGCAAACTCTAGAGCAATCACTAAAAAAATTTTTATAAAAGAAATAAAACTGATGTTAAGGAGAGAAAATGAGATCACATAAAACGCTCAATTAAGACAACAAATGGCAGAAAAAGAATGAAATACAAAAATGAAAACAAAGAACAAGGGCAACAAATAAAAAATATAATGAATATGGCAGTTATTAATGCAAACATATCAAAAATCCTTTAAAAATGGCAATGGGCTAAATGCAACAATTAAATACACATTGTCAGAGTGGATCAAAAAACAAGATACATCAATATGTTGTTTAAATATAAAGGCATATATAGGCTAGATGTAAACAGATGGATAAAAATATACCATGGCAAGACTAATCAAGAGAAGCAAGAGTACTAGGGATGTGAGGGCCATCATGAGGACTATAGGTAATAATACTGTATCACATATTTAAAAGTTGCTGAAACAGATCTTAAAAGTTCTCATCCCAAGAAAAAAAAATTATAATTATGTGTAGTGATGAAATGGTCCAGATTTATAGTGGTGACCATTTTGCAATATATACAAATATTTAATCATCTGTGTACACCTGAAACTAATATAATGTTATATGTCAATTATATCTTAAATGTTTTTAAATGTTTATTTTTGAGAGAGGGACAGAGGGACAGAGCTTGAGCAGGGGAGAGGCAGAGAGAGAGAGAGAGAGGGAGGAACAGAATCCAAAGAAGGCTCCAGGCTCCGAGCGGTCAGCACAGAGCCCGACACGGGGCTCGAACCACAAACTGTGAGATCATGACCTGAGCCGAAGTCGGACGCTTAACCGACCGAGCCATCCAGGCGTCCCTGTCAATTATATCTTAAAGGAACAAAAAAGAGAGTAGTTCTAATAATTTCAAAAAGAACAGACATTAAAGCAAATAAAGTTATCAGGGATAAAGAGCATTCCACAATGATAAAGTGGTAAATTCTTCAAGAGGACAGTACGAAATCTCAAATGTGTATGCACCTTGCAAGAGAGCATTAAATTACAAAAGGCAAAAACTGGCAGAATTACAACAAAGAGGTACATATGAATACACTACGACAGTTGGAGACTTCAACACTCCTCTATCCAAAATGGAAAAATTCAGCACACAGAAGATTATTAAGGACATAACTGAATTCAACAATATCATTGATCAAATGGATATAACTGACCTTTACAGATTACTTCTTACAACATGAAAAAATACATTTTTTTCAAGCTCATTTGGAACATTCACCAAGATAGACCCTATTCTCAGTCATAAAACACACCTTCACAAATTTCAAAGGATAGAAATCATATAATATCTACTCTCAAAGCACAATGAATTAATCTAGAAATCAGTAACAAAAGAACTACTGGAAAAATCCTAAAATGCCTGGAGAGAAAATAACACACCAATAAATAAAACATGAATCAAACAAGAAATCTCAAAAGAAATATAATGTAATACCCCTTAATAATAAAACTTTTACTATAGTAGGAAGACAGGGAAACTTTCTCAACTTGATAAGACTTCCTAAAATAAACCTAAGCTATAACATCATACTTAATGGTAAGAAACTAGAAACTTTCCAACTAAGATCAAGTAAAGAAAGGATGTCTCAGCTGACCACTCCTTTTCATTTAAAAAAAAAAATTTTTTTTAAATGTTTTATTTATTTCTTGGAGAGAGAGAGAGAGCGTGAGCAGGGCAGGGTCAGAGAGAGAAGGAGTCACAGACTCTGAAACAGGCTCCAGGCTCTGGGCTGGCAGTCAGCACAGAGCCCGACGCGGGGCTCGAACCCACGAACCGCGAGATCATGACCTAAGTGAAAGTCGGACGCCTAACTGACTAAGCCACCCAGGCGCCCCTGACCACTCAAAATCTTAAGGGAATTCTGTGCTAAAACAATTAAGGAAAGGAAAGGTAATGAAAGATACAGATTGGAAGGAAGGAAGACATAAACCTTTTTGTTCACAGACGACATGATCATTTATGTGGAAGATCCAAGAGAACTGATTAAAAAAATTCCTGGAGCTAATAAGCAATTACAGCAAGGTTGAAGGATACAAGAATCATACAAGAAAGTCAATTTCTTCCCTATATATAAAAAATGAACAAGTAGAATTTGAAATTAAAAACAGTAATATTTACATTAGCACCCTCAAAAATGATACACTTAAAACCTAAACCTAAAAAATATGTATTAGAACTATATGAGGAAAATTACAAAACTCAACTGAATGAAATCAAATAACTAAATACATACAAAGATACTGCATGTTTGTTGATAGGAAGAAACAGTATTGTTGAGATGTCAATTCTTTCCAGTTTTAGATTCAGTGCCATCTCAGTCAAAAATCCCACCAAGTTATTTTGTGGATACTGACAAACTTTATGTTATACAAATTTTTTTTTTTTTAGTTTGAGAGAGAGAAAGCATGCAAACAGGAAAAAGAGAGAGAGGGAGAGAGAGAGGGAGGGAGGGAGAGAAGGAGAGGGAGAGAGGGAGAGAAGGAGAGGGAGGGAGGGAGAGAAGGAGAGGGAAGGAGGGAGACAGAGGGACAGAGAATCTTAAGCAGGCGAGGAGCCTGAAGCAGGGCTCGATCCCACAACCCTGGGATCATGACCTGAGCCAAAATCAAGAGTCAGACACTCAAATGACTGAGTCACCCAAGTGCCCCAGACGAAGTGATTTTAAAGTTTATATGGAGAGGAAAATGACCCACGATAGCCAATGCGATGAAATGAAAGAAAACACCAAAGTTGGAGGACTGACACTACCCAAGACTTACTTTAAAGCTAGAGTAATGGAGACAGGATGTTATTAGTGAAAGAAAAAACAAAACGGGTTAATGAAACAGAACAAAGAAACCAGGAATAAATAACCCCCCCATAAATACATTAAAATGCTCTTTGAGAAAGGCACAAAGGCAATGTAACGGAGCGAAGACAGTGTCTTCAACAAATGCTGCTGGAACCACTGGACTTCTAGGAGCACAAATATACATCCAGACAAAGACCTTACATACTTCACACAAAATAACTACAATGGATCAGAGAACTAAAGTAAAATCAAAACTATAAAACTCCTAGAATATAACACAGGAGAAAACATAGACAACCTTAGGTGTGATGATGCTTTTTTATACAGAACGCCAAAAACATGACCCATGAAAGAAATAATCAATATGCTGGATTTCATTCAAAGTAAAAGCTTATGCTATGTGAAAGACAGTATCAAGCAAAGTAAAAGACAAGACAAAGACTAGAAGAAAATATTTGTAAAAGACACATCTGATAAAAAACTGTTATCCAAAATATACACAGAACTCTGAAAACTCAATAACAACCCAATAAAAAATTAGCCAAAGACCTTAACAGACTACTACAGAAGATACACAGATAGCAAGTAAACATGGGAAAAACTACTTCACATTATGTTAACAGGGAAATGCAAATTAAACAAGGAGATACTATCATACACCTAAAGAATAGCCCAGATCCAGACACTAACATTAAATGTTGGTGCAGATATGGGGCAACAGGAACTCTCATTCATTTTGGTGGGAAGGAAAAATGGTACAGCCATTTTGGTAGACAGCTGGCCAGTTTCTTATGAAACTAAACATATCTGTACCACACCACTCAGCAACTGCACTCCTTGGTATTTACCCAAAGGAAATGGGAATTTACATACACACAAAACCCTACACGAATATGAAGAACAGTTTAATTCATAATTGCCAAAACTTAGAAGCAACCAGGATGTCCTTTGGTAGGTGGATATATGAATTAACTGTGGTACATCCACATAATAGAAACTATTCAGTTCTACAAAAAAAAGACGTACAAGCCATGAAAAGATGGCAAAAGAACTTAACCACATTACTAAGTAAAAGAAGCCAATCTGAAAAGACTACACAATATATGATTCCAACTATAAGACATTTTGAAAAAAGTAAAACTACAGAGAAAGAGAACAGTGGGTGACAGGGGTCAGTGGGGCATAGAGCATTCTTAAGAAATTTCTTAATAATTTAAGAAAAATTATTCTGTAATGCATTATAATGATGGTATATATCATTATATATTTATCCAAACTCATAGAATGTACAACACAAAGAGTGAACTCCAATATAAACTATGGACTCTGGGTGATTATGATGTGTCAATGTCAGCTCATCCTTAGTAAAAAAAAACAAAAAAAAACACCACTTATAGTAGGTGATGTTAATGAGAGGAGACTATACAAGTGTAGAGTTAGAAGATATATGGAAATCTCTGTACATTCTTCTGAATTTTTCTATGAATCTAAAACTGCCCTTCAAAAACAAAATCTTAAAAAAATTAAATAAATGGGGGGGGGCAGTGCCTGGGTGGCTCAGTCAGTGAGGCTTCTGACTCTCGATTTTTATTCAGGGTTATGACCTCACAGTTCATGGGATGGAGCCCCACACTGGGCTCTGTGCTGATAGCACAGTATATGCTTGGGATTCTCTCTCTCCATCTCTCTCTACCTCTCCTTTCTCTCTCTACATAAAGAAATAAACTAAAAAAAAAAAAAATAGGAACTTAAATGGGGCACCTGGTGGCTCAGTCAGTTGAGTGACTCTTGATTTCAGCTCAGGTCATGATCTCACAGTTCAGGAGTTCAAGTCCCACACAATGGGCTATGCACTGACCATGCAGAGCCTACTTGGGATTTTCTCTCTCTCTCTCCTCTCTCTCTGTCCCTCCCTTGTGTGCTCTGTCTCTCTCAAAACAAATAAATAAACTTTATTAAATAAACTTAAAAAAAAAAAGAGGAGGGCATCTGGGTGGCTCAGTTGGTTGAGCGTTTGGCTCTTCATTTTGGTTCAGGTCATGATCTCACAGTTTGCAGGTTCAAGCCTTGCACTGGGCTTTATGCTGATGATGCAAAGTCTGCTTGGTATTCTCTCTCCTTGTCTCTTTCTCAAAATAAATAAAACTTAAAATAAATAAGTAAATAAATAAACTTTAAAAAATAAGATAAATTGAATAAGCAAACAAAACTATAAGCAATATTTAGAAAAAAAGATGTTAAAATATCAAGGCCTTATGGAATAACCCTGAAAATATTTTTATTCAACTTAAAAAAGCATAAAGATTTTTAGTTTTAACCCTCCTACACTGCTTTTCTTCTTATATGTAAGTCATACAATCCTATGAGACAAGTTCTCAAAGATTCATTAGTATAATCAATATCAGCAAAATAGACTTGCATCAATGTTCTAACCTTTTAATAAGTAATACTCGGTTCTTGTCTTAACCTTCACAATTAAGAAACTAAGAGATTCAACCTTACTTTGCAAAACTTGCTGTAGGATCTTGGCCCAATCATCTAAGTAAATATTTGTGTGGTAATGCAAAATTTGGCTATTTATGATCTATGGCACTCTCATTTAAGAAGCTCTCAGCAGAAGAGGGACAAAGATTTAAAAGAAGCAGTGGAGGGGCACCTGGGTGGCTCAATTGCTTAAGCATTGGACTCTTGATTTTGGCTCATCACAGTTCATGAGACTGAACTCATGCTGGGCTCTATGCTGGCAGCGTGAACCCTGCTTGGGATTCTCTCTCTTCCTCCTTTCTGTCCCTCCCATGCTCACTTGTGCTCTCTCTCTCTCAAAATAAATGAATAAGCATTACAAAAAAAAAAAAAAAAAAAGCAATGGAAGTATACATGAGCTAAGGGATTCTAGCAAAAAGGAAAAATATTAAAATAAGCAGGGTTCTACAAAGAGAAAAGAGGGAGAAGGCAGAGTTTGTTCAAAGACATAATAGTAGAACATCCCAAATCTGGGGAAAGACTTGGACAAACAAATCCATGGAACTAACAGATCACTCTAGTATCTCAGCATAAAAAGGCCTTCTCCTAGACATTACAACAAAACTATCAAAAATCAATAATAAAGAATCTTAAAGGCAGCAAGGAAAAAAAGAATGTAACATACAAAGGAACCCTAATTATTATGCTGTCATTGGATTTCTCAGCAGAAATCTTACAGTCCAGGACAGAGTAGAAAGACATATTTACCTTTAATTATGACATGTATACCTTTAATACCTGAAAGATAAAAACTGCCAGACAAAAATACTTTATCTGGCAAAATTATCCTTCAAACATGAGGATAAATAAAGTCTTTTACAGACAAACAAAAGATGAGGGAGTTCATCAACTCTAAAGCTGGTGAAAGGAGTTCCTCAAGTTGAAATGGAACAGATGCTAATCAGTGACATAAAATATACAAAAAGTATACAAAACACTGGGAAAGGTAAATATATATACATATATATATACACACAGTCAGACTTAGAAAACTGTAAGTCTCTAATAGGATGATGTGTTAACTACTCAACTATAATATAAATGTTCAAAGAAAAGAGTAGCAAAAATAATTATAGATACTATAAATTATTAACACATCAACAACATAAAAAGCTCAATTTTGACAATACTATTATAAAGGGGAATAGTAAAACGGTGAAGCCTTTGTGGGAGACTGAAGATAAGTTGCTATCACAAAACAAAAACAATAGTAGATGCACAAAAGACAAAGAAAGGAGAGATTGAAAATAATCCATTTATACAAAGGAATGTAAAAACAGAGGGAATAAAACAATGGAAACACAAAAAAACACTATAAGTGACAAATGAAATGGCAACATAAAGTCCTTATATCAATAATTACTCTAAACGGAATGAACTGAATTCACCAATGAAGAGGCAGAGTGGCCTGATAGATAAAAAACCAAAACTCAACTACAGGCTGCCTTCAAGAGACTCATTTCAGCTTTAAGGACGCACATCCCCTCAAAATGATGGGATGGAAAAAGATTCCATGCAAGTGGAAACCCAAAAGAAAGGGAGGTTAGTTTTTCTTGTATCAGGCAAAACAGATCTCAATGCAAAAACAGTAACGAGAAACATGGAAGGACATTCATTATATAATGATAAAGAAGATATAACCATTGTAAATACGTATGCACCCAACATCACAGCACTTAAACAATACTAATAGATATGGAGAAATAGTACAATACAATATTAGTAAGGGACATTAATACCCACACTTTCAACAATGGAAAGATCATCTAGGCAAAAATTCAATAAGGAAACAATGGATTTCAACTATACATTACATGAAATAGGCCTAAAAGAAATCTATAGAACATTCTATCCAACAGCAGCACAATACACATTCTTCTCAAGTGCATATGGAACATTCTCAAAGACAGATCATATGGTAGGGCACAAAACAAGTCTTAGTAATGTAAGATTAAAATCATACCAATTATCTTTTTCAACCACAATATAAAACCAGAGATCAACAACATGAGGAAAGGTGGAAAATCTACATATATGTGGAAAGTAAACAAAACACTTATGACCTACAAATGGGTCAAAGAAGAAATCATAAAGATAACAAAGGAATATCTTGAAACAAATGAAATACAAAATAACAAAACATATGGATTACTATAAGAGCAGTTGTGAGAGTGATGTTTATAGCAATAACTGCATATACAGTTGACGCTTGAACAATGCCGGGGTTAGAGGCACCAACTTCCCACACAGTTGAAAATCCATATTTAACTACTGACTCCTCCAAAACTTAACTACTCGTAGCCTGCTCTTGACCAAAAGCCTTACCAATTATATATATATATATATATATATATATATATATATATATATATATATATATTCACACACACAAACCAAAGCCCCAATATCCCTTTACATCTGTTAGAATGACCAAAACCAAAAAGACAAGAAGTAAATGTTGGTGAGAATGTGGAGAAAGGGAACCCTGTGCACTGCTGGTGGGAATGCAAGCTAGTGCAGTCACTGAGGAAAACAGCAGGGAAGTTCCTCAAAAAATTAGAAACAGAAATACCATATGATCCAATAATTCCACTATTGGATATTTACCCAAAGAAAAAGGAAACACTAATTCAAAACCATATATGCAACCCTGCCCCCAGCTTGTTATCTGTTGCATTACTTTTGTGAAATCTACCCATATCCGCCAACTCCCAGGGCTAAGCTTCTGCTGCTACTCTTCGGGAAGGCACACAGCCTCCTGATATGCCTACAGTAATCATCAGAGGACGGTGGTACCAGTCATCCCATCCTTTCAATAAGCACACCAAGCTGTAAAACTCTAATTACCAACACATTGCTCTACTGTTTTCAAAAATGCCTTGAGGCATGAATCCTTCAGAAACTAAATCAATCAAATTATAGTTTCTTCAAAGGAACATTCTGTGAGGTAAGTGTTTGAGGCTATTTCCTCTAGTTCCCTTGTTTTTGTCTACCCTGTTAGCTTTTGGTTTCCCTAGAGACTCTTTCTTAAATAGTCTGAGTCTTGCAGTTATTTAAGTTGTAATTCCCTGTTACCAAATAAGAACTCTGTTGATATAGTAGTAAAGTGAGCGTTAGGGAGGAATTGTTCTTTAACCCATAATTAGGTCTCAGTGGTTTGGTGGTCTGTGCTACTTGGGCCTGACTTCCAGTGCTTTTCAGCTCACCCTCTCCTTAGGTGAGACAAGAGATACAGAGGGGGCTAGAAAAGGTATTTCCTTTCCTCACTTTGGTTATGCTTTGGTAAAATCCATGTTGGTTGAGTACTGGTAAAATAGATTTCCTTGAGGCAGACCTTTGTTAAGGAGAAAAGAAAGCTCTGAGCATAATGGTTACTTCTCGGCTCAACCCACCATGCCCTTCAAACATGAGCGGATTTTTCTCCACTCTTCAGCCCGGGAACCTTGTGGAATGCCTGGTGATAGTAAAACTCATGAAAGTGTGGGGATCTTTATAAGTCTGGGGTTCAGGAGTTTTCATCTCTCAAGCCAGTCTTTGCTCAGTCTCCAACAATTAGTCAAATAAATATCTTTAAATGAGTCCTACTGGTGGTAGTATATACTGCCATAAGTACTCAGGATCAGAAAAAATCCTTATGTTCCATGAAGATTCAGATATAATAGCTTTAACAACTTTAAAGCCCACCTACTCAGTTTAATTCTTGGAAATAAAATTAAAAATGAACAGTATATACTTTCCAATCGGTATCTTAAACATTCACATCTTTTCTGTTTGTTGTGTGTGACCTAACTTGTAGTATGATAAAGACTTGGAAATGTGGTGTGCCTGGGTGGCTCAGTTGGTTAAGCATCCAACTCTTGATTTCATCTCTGGTCATGATCTCACTGTGGGATGGAGCCTCGTGTCAGGCTCTACGCTGACAGTGCACAGAGCCTGGTTGGGATTCTCTCTCCCTCTCTCTTTGCCCCTCCCCACCTCAGAATGAATAAACAAACATTTAAAAAAAACAAAAAAAAAAAAACAGAAAGAAAGAAAAGGGGCACCTGCGTGGCTCAGTCGGTTAAGAGTCCAACTTTAGCTCAGGTCATGACCTCATAATTCATAAATTCATGAGTCTATGCTGACAGCTCAGAGCCTGGTGCCTGCTTCAGATTCTTGTCTTCCTCTCTGCCCCCCCGCCCCCGCTCTGTTTCTCTCTCTCCCTCTCTCTCTCAAAAATAAATAAAGATTAAAAAATTTTATTTTAAAAGAAAGAAAAAAAGACTTGGACATGTGAGTTCTATTTCTCAATATTAAACTAGTTCTAAACATATTTACCAACAAAATAATATGTCAACTCCTTAGCAAAATATGTAGGATCCTTCACAATTGGAATGTAATTTCTCTTCTAAGCAATATTTTCCTAAATTTTTGTTCCCTTACTTCTGTCTAGACAACTGAAAGAGAAACCAAACCAAATAGCTTATCATTTCCTCAACTTGCCACACCGTTTCATACTATTCGGCCTCTGCAACTGCTTGCCACTCTACCTGAATTCCATAAATTCACACCTACCTCTTCCATACTTTGTTTCACTGAGGAAATTTCTATTCATCCTTTAAACACCATCCCAAATATCACAGAGCCATTAAAAATTTCCCTAGAGCGACTGTATCCTTTACGTTTCCAAAACAATGTCAAAAAAACTCTTCTAGAATCCTTATAATAATAATAATAAAGGAATATGTATACAATATAAGGTTCTGAAACTACAGAAAAGTTTAGATTCTCATTGTATTATTTTAACCCATATTCTCTGAAGATTTTTTTCAAATTTAGACATTTATATAAAATATAAAATACAAAGCAATATATTTTTTAAAATTGTCTTTAGTAAAATCAGAAATGTATTAAAATCAAAGATGCATGTGTACAATTTCACTGTCATAAAAACTGACAATGAAGCTTTTAATTACATATTTTCTTACTGTTATTATATAATTAATTCTTGTGTGTCTACTAATAGGCAAGTGCCATGTCTTTATTTTATATCCTCCTCTGAATATATCAGTTTGAATTACATAGCAACCATTTAAAAGACTTGAGATGAAACACTAAATGATAGTTTTCTTTAATGAGCTTTACAGAAGTGTGGTTTACATGTACAATGAAATATACCAACTTCAGTGAACAATGCAAAGAGTTTTGACAAATATATCCAGTTATGTAACTACCACCCACTGAAATCATCATATAACATTTCCATCACCTCAAAACATTCCCTTGTGTCCCTCAGCAGTCAACTGCCTCCTATTTTCAGTTCCTGGCAACCAATGGTCTACTGTCTCTATAATTTGTGTTTTCTAGAATTTCATATAAATAGAAACAAAGAATATGTTTGTGTTTGGCTTCTTATACTTAGCATAGAGTTTTCAGGCCAAGGCATCCATATGGTTTAGTGGTATCAATAGCTCATTTCTTTTTATTGCTGAACAGTACTGATTGTGGATATAAATCCTCTTTCATCAACTGATGGACATCTGCAGTTCTGTTTTGTGCTGTTATAAATAACATAGCTGTGAACATTAGTGTAAAACTCTTTATATGAACTAAGGTTATCATTTCTCTTGGGGAAATTTCCAGGAAGAGAAATGCTGGATTATATTGTAAATCTATGTTTAACTTTAAAGAAACTGCCAACCTATTTTCCAAAGTTAGTGCACTCATTTGCACTCTGACCAGGAATGTATGAGATTTAAGGAGTTTTGCTTCTTGCCATCATTTGGTAGGTCATTTTTTTTAAGTGGAGCTATCCTGTGTGTGAGTAGTAGTTCACTGTGGTTTAACTTGCATTTCACTGATGATTGAACATCTTTTCATGTGCTCATCTGCCATCTGTGTATTTCCTTTGGTCAAAATGTGTAATCAAATATTTTGCTTTTCTTTTTAATCAGATTGTCTTCTTACTATTGAGCTTTGAAAGTTCTTTATATATTCTTGATAGGTCCTTTATCAAATATATGTTTTACAATAGACAATGTCTTTTTTTTTTTTAATCTTCTTTTAGAGTCTCCTTTTAAGAGCAAAAGTATTTAATTTTCAAGATGTTATTTCATCAATTTTTGTATTTTATGGTTCATGTGTTTTTGTAACCTATCTAGGAAATTTATCATTATTATTTAAACAAAGTTGTGGCAATTTTCTAAAATAACTGCTTCTGTCATTTAGCACATTTCTATTAAAGTATTATTAAAGTGATTAGTTACAAAACCTATTAAATAAAAATCACAGTAAAAAATCAGGACCAAATCTTTCAAAAGGAGATGTAAAGAGAAACAGATGAATACAATGTATTTCTTTTGTATTTGTTTCTTCTGCTAAAGAAAATCACTGCATTTATTTTAAAAAACAGGAGCTGCTCATTTAACGTATAAGAGATATGGTTGAAGTGATTTTTATGATTTTCAAGTGATCCCCTTAAAGGGAAGTGGCAGATGCTACTTAGCTCCTCACTCTGGGACACAGAAGCAATGGTAGGTGAGTCACCCTGGACAATGAGGATGACACACTAAGGGCAAGAGAGCAGTAAAACTGAAGAAACATGAGTTTTAAACCCCATGGAGCCACCATACTTTCCTAGTACCAATTTAAACCAAGTAACAGCAGATCGTAGATGCTGCAACCGCACCCGTGCTCCAACAGATAAAACACCACCTCACTGAATGCACTTGGAGGAAATCCTGTAACTTAAAGCAATCATGGAGTGGGTGTCTGGCTGGCTCAGTCCTTAGAACATGCAACTCTTGATTTTAGGTTTGTGAGTTCGAGTCCCACACTGGGTGTAGAGATGACTTAAAAATAAAACCTTTAAGGGGGGTGCTGGGTGGCTGGCTCAGTCAGTTGAGCATCTGACTTCGGCGTAGGTCATGATCTCGCCATTCATGAGTTCAAGCCCTGCATGGGGCTCTGTGCTATCAGCTACATGCCCAGAGCCTGCTTTGGATTCTATGTCACCCTCTCTCTCTACCCCTTCCCTGCTCGTACTCTGTTTCTCTCTCTCTCTCAAAAAAAGAAAATGAAACATTAAAAAAAAATGTAAAAAAATATTTTAAAAAATTAATAAAGCAATCAGCATGGTGCAAGACTCAGAGTAAACATGACAATATTAGTTATTATACTATAGTACAAATTTAGAGATTCTCTAAGAGAAAACCTCATAAAGTAGTATTCTTTATAAATATTGTCCTGTCTGGACTAAACAAGTTTTAAAGTTTTAAAATAAACAATTCAATTATTTTAATATTCCTTAGTAGATTTCAAGTGGGATAAGTTGCATGACAACATTAATATACTTCAACAACCATTTTCTTTAATATGACTTATTATATTTGGTCATAAAATGGTAAAAAGTACTGATGGAAGTTCTTACCATGGAAAGATATTCATTCGTACCCTGTTCTTATAAATCAGAATTCCTCCTGACATCACTCCAATCATAATTTCATTGTTACTTTGATCCTTCAAAAAAAGAAAATGACAAATCTAAAATATTGGACTTTTCTTGTTAAATATATTTTTTAAAACAGGATAAAGATTTTTTAAAACACAACATAACATATTCAAAGGCAGCACATAATTGCATAATATTTACAAATCCATACAGCAATTTTTACCTCATGAAGATGAAGAACATACTTCAAAGTTAAATGTTACAATATTAAAATTCATTAATCTACAGTAAAAATGATCTCAGGATTTCCCAGAGTTTATAACTGGAATTGACTCTTTGAGACATGGAATCAAAGGCCCTTCTCACCCTGTAGAATGATGAATTAGTATCTATTCATTCATTTCTAAAATTATTCTAACTTAATCACTGTGTAAATATAGTGCTAGAATTGCAAAAGTGAATAAAATATCCATATTCAAAGTTTAGTGAAGTGTAACCTATAAAAAAAAAACAAGATTTCTAATACAATGATAAATCCATAACTAATATAATACAGCAAAAAAAAAAAAAAAAAAAACATGGCAGTAGAGTAGGAAACAACTGTTGGAGAATTTGAACGATTCCGGAGAAGAAAATTTCAACTGTGCTTTGAGGAAAGGAAGGGTTTTCATGCTAACTCATCCAACTTGAAAAACTAATCTGCACTACTGAGAAAATGTAGAATTAAATTACTTTCCCAGATGCTAATCAACCTTGAAATAGTTTTGCTACTTGACTTAAAGCATTCTACAGGCAAGCGAATACAGTAACAATGCTCTTACCCCCACCGTTCATATCCTCAGAAGACAGAACTAACTCATGAAATTATAATCAAGATTTTACAACTGTGTCCCTAGGGAAAAAAATCCTTTAAAATGTAGTTTCAATAACTTAATTAAATTAAAAAACTTTCTAACTTGTTTGATAGGATAATAAATAACAAATGGCCAAAGTAACACAATACTATGTACTGTATGACCAATTTATTTAGCAATAACCAGCATTACTGTATACTGTTATGAGCCTTAAATCAGTTTTTAAAAAATATCAGAAGTTTGGACCAAGATGGCAGACTTAATATATGCTCCTAATCCTTCTTCTGCTTCCAGTCTGATACAACGGAAGATATATAAAAAACAATCCACTTGAAGGTATATAATCAATGTGCCAGACATTTTGAGAAATTTGTAAAGACTTTAAGAGGATAAAATCAGATTTTAGGAGGAAAAAAATATAGAAGACCACAGCCTGAATTAAACAGAGTAAAGAAAGTTCTATATGGAGGCAGAAAGAAGGTATAGTCAACGAATACAATTTCACAGACAACAGATACAGGAAATACAGGGAGCCCTCAAATTACTGTCAGGATGATCAGGTAGAACACAGCTAAGGTAATTAGCTCCTACCAACTCTAGAATCCTGTCCCATATGGATTGAATTACGGGACATGGAAATATGTGCAGCTTATCTAAAATTCCGTGTGTGGGAGTGTGGATACTGGGGACAGAAATTAAAGTGATCCTCAGAATGGATGGAGAACCTCAAACAGAGAAAGGCAAACTATAGGCATGTATTTCATGGCAATATTTTCCTTCCCTCCTCCACCATCACCTGAAGCAGGAGAACACTGACAAGCAAGTGACCTAAGAATCACAAATACAAAAGGAAGTACACAACCAAGAATTACTAAGCACTAGAGAAGAACCAATACCACTAAACAGAGATACCAAACTCAACAAATACATGTATCTATCAAGCTGCTATGTTGGCAGAAAAACATGCTTAAAAAAAAAAAAAAAAAGGAAAACATGTTCAGGATATCTAGGAACTCAAATTCTTAAATTATAGCTGTCTAGACTTGAAGTGGCAATTCCCAAGGTGATCCAGAAGTGAGCAAGATAAAAAGAAAAAAAAGTGTTATGACCTTAATGGACACCAATGCTATTAATTCCAACGTATAGAAAAATGCACGATAACCACCTTATTTTAAAGTCTCTTTGCTTTTCTTTTTATCACTTACTACTATCTAATATTATACTATGAATTATCTTATTTAACCTGTTTATTTTTTACGCATCTTCAGTAGAACTCAAGTAGCAAAGTACAGGGCCTTTGTTTTCCCACACTGGGTTCCTACGTGTAGAAAAGTGCCTTCTAGAGTTAACCCATGAACAACACAGGTTTGAACTGTGTGGGTCCACTTATATGCAGACTTTTCTCAATAAATATATTTAAAAAAACTTTGGAGACTTGCAACAATTTCAGAAAACTTGCAGACAAATCCTGGAGCCTAGAAATAGTAAAACAAAATTTAAGTTAGGTATGCTATGACTGCATAAAATATATGCAGAGAAAGGTAAACAAATATAAGATGCTGTATGAAATCATAACTGCACAACATTTACCAAAGTACACACTGTATTACTGTAATAATTCCATAGCCGCCTCCTGCTGCTGTTGCGGTAAGCTCAAGTGTTGCCAAGTATGGGCTTAACATATGGTATGACACTAACCATCTCCACCTGTGAAGCTGGGTCTCTCCAATAAATTGCATGTAGCAGCAAAAGCGATTTGTCACAGTTCATGCTTAGTTTTCAATGTGTTTAGTGTAATACCATAAACTTCCAGTAACATCATGGGACCCGTAAAAAGTGCTATTTAGTGATTGCTGGAAGTGTTCGCAAGAAGCCAAGGAAATCATGACACTACAAGAAAAAGCTGAATTGCTTAATATGTAGCAGAGACTGAGGTCTCCCCTGTGGCTCCCTGCTATCAAGATAAACAAATCCAGCATGAGGACTGTTGTAAACAATGAAAAGGAAAATCATGAAGCCATCGCTGTAACTACACTAGCATGCACAGAAATCTGGTACTTTGTTCAGAATGTTGTGCCTTTTCATCTAATATTGAAAATGCAGATTTTATGTGGGCACTGGACCACTGTAAGAAAGGGATGCCTATATCTACAAATTCTATTATAATGTGAGAAAAAGCAGAGTCATTATATGACAACTTAAAGCAAAAAGGTGTAGGAACTAAACCTGAAGGATTTAATGCCGGAAAAGGATGGTCTGATTTTAGAAAGACGTTTGACTTAAAAAATGGCAAGGAAACAGAAAAGCAGCCTCTGCCGAACAAGAGGCAGGAGGCCTGTTCCAAGGTGCCATTCAGAGAATCACTGAGGAGAAAGGGTATTTGCTTGAACATGCTTTCAATGCAGGTAAAAGTGCTATATTCTGGGGAAGAAAATGCCATAAAGGACATTTATTAGTAAGGCAAAGAAGCAAGCCCGTGGACTTAAAGCAGGAAAGGCTGGGTGAACTCGGCTTTGTGCAAATGCAATTGAGTTTATGATCAGGACTGCCCTCATCCAAAACTGCTAAACCTCCACCTCTGAAGGGAAAAAATGACCACCATCTGCCAGTCTTTTGCTTTTACCAGAAGGCCTGGATAATGAGAACTCTTTTTCTGGATTGGTTCCATTAATGCTTTATGCCTGAATTCCAGAAGTAGTTTGCCTATAAGGAACTGCCTTTTGAAGTTCTTTTGATATTGGACAATGTCCCTGGCCATCCAGAATTCCATGAGTTCAACACCAACGATGTGAAAGTATTTTACTTGTCCCCAAATACAACATATCTAATTCAGCCTCTAGATCGGGCGGGGGGGGGGGGGGGGGGTCATGAGGCCCTTCAAGGCTCATTACATATAGTCTCTATGGAAAGAGTTGTCCATGGTATGGGAAGGAACCCTGATAAAGAGAACATCATGCAAGTCTGGAAGGATCTTGAGGATGCCATGTTATTACAGAAAAGACCATGAAAGCCATCAAGCTCGAAACAATAAATTCCTGCTGGAGAAAACTGTGTCCAGATGTTGTGCATAACTTTACAGGATTTATGACAGAGCCAGTCAAGAAAATCATGAGACAAATTATAGATATGACAAAAAGATGGGAGGGTGAAAGGTTTCATTATGCGGACCTATCAAGAAATTCAAGGGCACCACACAAAAGGATTAACAGAAGAGGACTTGACAGAGGTGAGTGCTTCCAAAATCACTGCTAGATGATGAGGAGGAAGGAGAAAAAGCAATGTAGCAAATGAACTGTTATTTCACAATCTAGCAGAAGAGTTCTTGATTATTTAAGACTGCTTTTGACTTTTTTTTTTTTTTTTTTAAACACAACATGGTCCCTTCTATGATAGGAGCACTGAAACTAAAACAGACAGTGGAGAAATTGGTAACTATACAGAAACTTTTTTAGAGAAATGAAAAAGCAAAGTCAGGTAAAACTACAATGCACTTCCATAAAGTTACACCGAGTGTGCCTACCTCTCTTGCCTACACCCTTCTACCTTCCCCACTTCTTACACCTCTGCTCATCTCTGAGATATTAAGACCAACCCCATTTCTTCCTCTTCCTCCAGGGTCGACTCACCATGAAGATGACAAGGCTGAACACCCTATGACAATCTACCACTTACTGAATTGTTAATAATCGCCACACCATTCAGTTTATAAACTTATCTGCTGTCTGTGTGTGGGTTATCTTTGTGCAGAAATTTGACTGTATGAGAAGAACCATATGAAACATTTCTGTGCCAGCAGCAGCAGCAGCAATGTCTGAGTATTTGCCTGGAGAACATCATGTGCAAGACTCATGGAAGTGGATGGGCTGTCCTTACACAGGAATGAGGTCAGGGTTATTTAATATAAAATTAATAATGTGTTAGTTTTCTTAATATTTTACAATTTTGCTTTCAAAGAATTACATTATTGTGCAGTATGCCTTTCTTTCTTTCTCTCATAATTGGAGAAACTGCATATCAGACTATCATCACAGGTTAGTAGTTTTTTAAAAAATTAACAATGTTTCCAATACTGTATCAGGACTAGGACTGCAATATTATATGCCATAAATATTTTATAATGATTCATTTATTAAGTATATAGCTAGGCTACCAAAAAGCATTCACATTGCTACTTCTTCATTATCAACGTATGAATTCTTACTCCTGAAAACAAATATGAATTTCTTTTTCACATTAACTTTTCATTTTTGATGTCTAGAGTCAGTAATATATTTAATATCTACAGAGTTTTATATCCATACTGATGTAGGTACTGACAGACCACTCATCTTGGAAATAGATGACGTACACTTATCAATACCGTAGAGTCCTGTAAATGTATTTTTAATTCCTGATGATTTTCTTAGTAACATTTTTTCTCTAGTTTATTGTAAGAATATAGTATACAATACATATACAAAACAAGTGTTAATCAACTAGGTTATCAGTAAGGCTTTGGGTCAACAGTTGTCTATCAGTAGTTAAGTTTTTGGGGAATCAGAAACTACATGAAGATTTTGGACTGTACTTGGGGATAAGGGTTGGCGCCCCTAACCCCAGTTGTTGTACAAGGGTCAACTGTATTCGTTTGTTAAATGTTAATTGAACGGATCTCCATCACCAGTAGTAAGAGGTCTTAACTGTTTAGCTTGGCACTGAAGGCCTTTTGACAACCATCCCATCCCACTTTATCTTCCCCTTCTAACTAGAAAAAACTTTCTCATCAAGCCAGTTCCATGATGTTCTTTGTACCCATAATTACGTATTTCTTTAATGCAGTTCTCATGCCTTCTTTGTGTTTCTCTAATGAATCAATCCAAAGTCTAGATCGAGTCTATTTTCTTTTTTTCTTTTAAGGGTTGGTGCATTTAAAATTTTTTTAATTAAAAAGTTGTTTTTAACATTTATTCATTTTTGAGAGAGCACGAGTCGGGGAAAAGCACACAGAATCCAGAGTAGGCCCCAGGCTCTGAGCTGGGGCTCAGCACAGAGCCCAATACGGGGCTTGAACCCATAAACCAGATCATGACCTGAGGTGAAGTCTGATGCTTAAGCACCAGACTAAACCACCCAGGTGCCCCTGGAGCACATCTTCTCTGTGAAAATTCATTAGCCCACATGAACAAGTTTCTCACCCGGGGAGGGAAAGAACTCCAGACCCCACTCTAACCAGATCCCAGCCCTCTTGACATGCATGTTCAAGAGAGTAGGCACAAAATGCATGCAACTATTTAAATGGAAATTTATTAAACTGACATAAAATTAAAACTTCATTTCCTCAATCACACTAACCACTTTTTGAGTGACAGCACAGGTCTACCACATTTTCTGCATTTCAGGGAGTTCCTTTGGACAGAGCTGCAAGACCAGAGATGTCCAATGGAAATACAGGGCAAGCCACATGTGTAATTTATGTAATTAAAATTCTTCTAATGGGTGGCCCAGTCGGTTAAGCATCCAACTTTGGCTCAGGTCATGATCTCATGGCTTTTGTGAGTTTGAGCCCCATGTCAGGATCTAGGCTGTCAGCACAGACAGAAGCAGAAGAAGCCTGCTTCTGATTCTGTGTCTCCTGCTCTCTCTGCCCCTCCCCTGTTCATGCTCTGTCTCTTTCTCAACAATAAACATAAAAAAAAAAATTCCAGTAAACAAATAAAAACAAAAGACTTAAGAATTAACACTTAAGACACTTCTATTTTGCAGCCTCCAGTGAATTAATGGATCCAGGCACTGAACCTCAAAGGTTGCTAACATTAAAAACAGGAGTGAAAACCAGGCATTACATACCTCCTGATAAAAATCACACAAAAAAGGGATCCATCCTGACTCTGAACATCCCTGTTAATCAAGCTGCCAATCTACAAGTAATACACAGGACAGCAGAACATGTTGAGTTACACCATAAGTACATGATCAGTACAGTCCAGACCATGAGAAATTAAAGGTGAAATGTCCCAGTTCTTTAACATGAAAATTTTAGCAAAGGAGAGATTAACAGATTTAAAGTTATCTAGTTAAAACAAACAAACAAAAAGCAAGACCAAGTTGTAGTATCTAGGAAGGTACAGTTGGGTGATAAAACCATAAAAAAATACAACGTAGGAAGGGGCTTTTGTTGGCACAGGGCACAAGGAGGGTTTCTGGAACGGGTGGCTAACATCTACCTCTTGACCTGGGGGCCGCTGCCAGTGTTCACCAAGATACAGTACACAGCTGTATATCTGTTTCATTGTATAATCGGTTAAAAAAGGACAATGTAAAAGGTTAAGATTTAGGACGAATATAAACAGATGTTCTAAAATTTTCCACCCATACCTCAACCGATCATTTCATTATGTGTAGTGGTCTTCCCTCCTTTGGAGACTGCTGTCCTAAACACAAACGGCACAGCTAAGCCTCCTTAATATTCCAGCCTGTCTACTGTTACAGGTTAAAAGTAAAGTAAGTCGATCCCACTAAAATTTTATAGTACTATGGGTGGGAGAAACATTAATTTTAAGTGGTGTACGGTAGCTATTAAAATTATCTTAATTATTTCTATTAAAATATTTCAAACAAATATAGAAATATCAACAAGTCAAACAGCGTCCCTCACCTTCTCTGCCTCATCATCAGGGATAGCCACTATTAATATTTTAGTGTGTACTCTTCTAGATCTTTATGTTTATAAAAAATATAAATATACATTATATAATTTCTTTAACAAAAGCTATGATATATTATTCTGTATATCATTACCTGCTGCATATTATTCCAAAATACCAATTTATCACAATTTTCTTAACTATTTCTGTTCATTCAGAGTGTATCTAATTTTTTATTATTAACAAAGTGTTGTAATAAAAATCCTTGAACATATTATTTAAAACACTTATATAAATGTTCTACAGGATAGAATCTGAGAAATGGAAATGATCAAAGATTATATGAATATTTGCACTCCAAAAGGGTTATACCAAGTTATACTTCAACAATGTTTTGAAATGTCCACTTTGCATACTCTCACCAATAATGGGTATTTTTAATCCTTTGAATTTTTGCAAACTTAATGAAATTGGTATCTCCTTGTCATTTTCATGGTTATATTTTATTTTTTAAAGTTTATTTATTATTTTTTAATCATCTCTATACCCAATGTGAGGCTTGAACTATTGACCTCAATATTAAGAGTCACATGTTCTACTGACTGAGCCAGCCAGGTGCCCCTCATGATTCTATTTTAGAGGATTAGAAAAAGTGAGCAATTTTTCACAATATAAATCATTTGTATTTTTCCTGTTAAGTGTTCATCTCTTTTTCCCATATGTCTAATTACATGTCTATAAAAGAATTAATCCTTGGAATAAATGTGGAATATGAATATAAAATAAGAAAATTATGAATAAAATATGGGTATTAAAGTTTTCTGTAATGTATGTTGAAATTATTTTCTCTTTTAACATTAGTTTCATGTTTCCCCCATATATGATTAAAATATTTATGTTTATATGTTTTTAATGTAGTTAGGCATAATATAAATTCACTAATTCAAAAATAAGTTTGTGTGCCTTACACAGGCTTAACAGTGTATGTAAACTCAAATATTCAGTGAAAATGAATACAGGTAGTTATCTACTGGTACTTCATAAAGATGCCTGATACAAACACACACACACACATACAAACACACATAAGCTATGTTCAGACAAGTCGTGATGAGTGAAAGCACATAGGAGAATTACAGAAAGTCCCTGGGTGATCTGAATACTCTAGGATGATACAGATGAAGTCATATATACAGCTCCACTCTGACAGAAGAAGTTCTTTTCTGTTTCAAGAGATTAGATTTTTAAATTATTTGATTATTCTAATCAAACTGTCAAAAAGTTTTCAAATGCATGCAAGTTAAAAACAATGTTTTAAAAGAAGCTATAAATTGGATATTCAGTACAGAAATAGATATCATATGGCTAAATAGTATCTCTGTGTCTCACTTTCATCGTCTGTGAAGTGGAGATGATAATACTCTTACCTCACTGGGATAATGTAAGGATTAAATGAGATTAACATACATACAGTCTTATGAAGGTGTTGAATACTTAGTAAAATGCTATTAGGTGCTGTTACTATTACTTGTGTCCTGATTGGCAAAATCTCTCAAAATGAGTGTCCGCACATTCCTTCTTGCATACTCTGTAACCAGCCTCTGACCATCATAATGTGACCCTGTTCTTACGTCACTGATGACTCCCACATTTCTAATCCACTTCTCATCTGACATAGCTGAACATCTGAAATCTGTCTGTCTTCAAAGACACATATGTGTCTGAAAGAAAGGCTTTCTTTCGATCTAAATGGTTGCTTCCTCCTGGTTCTTTCTCACCTCTCTAATCTCTGAAGTGTTCCAGCTCTGAGGACCTTTCTCTTCAGTATTTACTACATTTCTCCCTGAGTGCTCTCATTCCATGGCTTTAAATACTAACTATGAGCTGACAATTCCCAGATGCCCATCTTTAGTCCAGACCTCTCCTCTGAACTCAGTTCTGTACATTGAATTGCCTACCCTTCTTCCTATGGATCTGTGAAAGTCTTCTAAAATTTGACTGTTGTGAGCCTAATTCCTGACCCACTCTGCCACACCTGCTTCTCTCTGGTCTTTCCCAACTTCCTAAATAGTTACACCATCTGTCTAGCTAATTCAGACCAAAAACTCGGGAATCATTCCCGAATACTTTTTTTCTCACATCCTACAGCTAATGCATCAGTAAATGCTGTCACCTCCATATTCAAAATATATACAGAATCTGATTACTTTTCACCACCACCGTTATTTTTCACCTTGATCATGGTAAGAGTCTAGCTGGACTCTCAGTGCTTTATAGAATACACTCAAAATGGCAGCCATTGTTATCTTTGCAAAATGTAAATCACACCAAGTCTTTTATCTGCTCAAACTGTCAAATGGTCTTGCTTAGAATTAAAAGCTGTAATGTTTAAAATGTCTCATAAAACTTTAGTCCACCTTAAACTAATCAATAGTCTCCTTCCTAGCTTACACTGCACCAGCCATACTGGTCTCTGCTGGTCCTTGAATTTCCATGCAACTTATTTCATGGCTTCATTAATGTCTCCTCTCCCCTAGATACATATCTGCATAAGACTCTCAAATCTATTTATCTTCTCAGTGAGGGCTTCTCTGATACCACACTTTTGTCTGTCTCAATCCCCTTTCTCAGGTAATTTTCCTCCACAGCATCTATTACTATCTGATATATTACCTATTTAAAGAAAATTGAGTATAATGTACATATATTAAAATGTTCAGGGGCATGTGGGTGGCACAGTCGGTTGAGCATCTGGCTCTTAATTTCCTCTCAGATCATGATCCCAGGGTCATGCAATAGAGCCCTGTGTTCAGGGTCTGAGCTGAGCATGGAAACTGATGAGGATTCTCTCTCTCTCTTGCCCCTCTGCCCCTCTCCCTGCTCATGCTCTCTCTCTCTCAAATAAAAACATTACATTTAAAAAATAAATAAAATGTACAAATTCTATATGGGCAACTCAAAATTGTACATACATACCTATACATATGTATATATATGTCTGTGTAACCAACATAAACCAAGGTACATATATTCAAAATCCAAGAAGGCTCCTTCATGAGCCTCCCAGCTAATAAAACCCTTTCACAGGTGACTGCTATACTGACTTCTATCAGTATAGACTGGTATTTTGCCTATTACTGTAAACTTTACTTTCATGGAATACCCACTATGTATCCTGATGTATCAATTATTTTATAGTCTATCTTGCCCACCAGAATGCAAGCGTCATGAGGGTTGGGTATTACCTGCTTTACTCAGTGCTGTATCCACAGTGTCTATAAACAGGACTTGGAACATAGAAGGTGCTCAATAAATATTCACTGAATGAATGAATAATCAAAATAGCATCATTAAGCTTTCCTTTCCTTTGGAACCTTGAAGGGCAAAAGTTATTTTTCATTAGAATTATCTTCATTATTATTACAAATACCTATGGAAATCAGATATTCACAATCAAGCCTAAAACTTGGATAGAATTGTTTTAGGGTTAATTTAGAGATTCCTATACTTAACGAAAATCCTAAAGCCAAACCTTCTGTGATTACTTTTACATTTAGGTAACGAGGTTCTGCAATATAGCAATTACATTATACTAACACCCTTATAAAACAGGTTGAACTGGAGGGCCCAGGGCACAGGTATCTTATAACTCTAGTATGTTCTTTTATTCTATTCTCACAGTTTAATAAATATTGAACAGTTTTCACTAGAAAAGATAGTGTTTAGTGAGCCCTCAAAGCATTCATTTAGCAAATTAAGACAGTTTAATTACACTGGCAATTTCTCCTGAGACAGTGCTGTTACCGTATTTGCAGAGGTCAGAAATTCTTCACGAAAATGGAAATTTCACTCCCACAATGTTCCATGGAATTAATATGTTCAAATTATATTTTCAAGATTACTTTCATATCATTATTTCATCAACTGATCCTAACCAAAAATTCTGGAGTAACTAATGCTATTCTTTGTAGGTGAGAATCTAAGAATAAAGCAGAGTGCTGGGTAGAAATAATGAATGCATTTGCATCCATTGCTTATTTAGAAGTGTATTTCTTAATTTCCAAATGTTTAGAAGATTTTTAAAGTTTCCTTTTGTTTCTGTTATTAGCTTAACTGCACTATCATCAGAAATTATATTCTTGTGTTTGAAAATAATACATACTATGGAGTTGCTGGATATGATATTCTACATCAATTAAGTGTGCTGACTGTATTGTTAGCTAAAATCTTTATCTTGCTGATATTTAGGCTGTGATTAGTATTAGAAATTATCACTTTCTTTTACTCCAAAGATTAGGGAAGAACATTTGCAAATCACATATCCATCAAAAAAGTGTATCTAGAATATATATAGAGTTCTTTAAAAAAAGAGTAAGAGAAGAATAATGGGGAAACATTTGAACAGCCATTCATCAAAGAAGATATATGATGCTCAACATCATTAGTCATTAGAGAGATACAAAGTAAATCTCTGCTGAGATGAAATACACCTATTAGAAAAGCTTGAAAAGAAACAAAACAAAATGGACAGTACCACATGCCAAAAAAGAATGTGAATTAGAACTTGTAAATATTGTGAGTCAGGATACAAAGTGGCTTGGTCACTTTGGAAAACAGTTTGGCAGTTTCATGTAAAGCTAAATATACATTTACCATATGACCCAGCCATCCCACTCTGGGGTTTTTACCCTACAGAAATGAGAACTTAAATGCACACAAAAAACTGTAAATGATTTTTCTGCAGTGGTCTATTAATAAAAAAACCAAAAAACAACCACAAACAAGCCAGATGTTCTTCAATGGGTGAATAAACAAACAAACAAAAAGGAATGAACTATTGAAACACACAATAACTTGGATAAATCCTAAATGCATTACCGTAAAAAGCCAGTCTCAGAAGGTTACATAATATAGGATTCCATTTATAAGACATTTTGAAAAAGACCAAAATTTAGAGTCAGAGAACAGACCAGTGGTTGCCAGGGATTAGGGGGAAGTATAAGGTTAGATTACAAAGGAGCAGCATGAGTGAGATTTTATGGGATAATGGATTATCCTTATTCTGATTGTGGTAGTGGTTACATGAATCTATACATGTGTTAAAACTTACACAACTGAACCCATACACACACTTAAAAGAATCCTTTTACTGTATTATTTTAAAAAACAAACTATCCCCCTGCTCCCTCACCTCGAATCTTTTTTCTTTTTTTTTTACCCTGAAATTCTCAGTCATTCTTTACTTTTCTACAATTTCTTTCCCTTACTCATATAATCTCTTAGATATATAAAATGCTATTTTCTTTTTTAAAGTGTTTTTTTTTTTTTAATGTTTTATTTAGTTTTGAGAGAGAGAGACAGCATGAGCAGGGGAGGGTCAGAGAGAAAGGGAGATACAGAATCCGAAGACAGGCTCCAGAGCTAGCTGCCAGCACAGAGCCGAACACAGAGTTTGAACTCATGAACCGTGAGATCATGACCTGAGCCGAAGTCGAATGCTTAACCGAATGAGCCACCCAGGTGTCTCTAAAATGTTATTTTCTTAAGTATGCCATGTTCTCTCTTAATTTCAGGTCTTTATTCATGGTGCTGGTCTATGGTGAAAACTACTCTCTTGGCTAATTCTTATTCATCCTTCTGGCTTTGGTAAATTGCTTCTTATAATAAGCCTTCCCTAACCTCTGCTGCCAGGCTGGATTAGATGTTTGGTCATATATTCCCATATCGTTCTGCACTTTCCCTTTCATATCTTCCCATTTTTGTCAGTGCATGATCCATTTCTTTCTCCCCCACCATCTGTGAACTCCATGATAGTTCATAATAGCAGAGATAGTTGACGTTTTGTGAAGTACCGCTTAGCACCAACACTGTATAAGGCACCTAACAGATCCACAACAATGAATGCTCTAAGACCTATTTGTGATTTGTGGATTGCTATAAATAACCTGTTCTATTCTCTGATTTTTTCAATCTACATTTTAAAGGCAGACAGAAAACATCTTACCTCTTTTTTTCTAAATATTATTTCAAACACACTTTTGCTTGTGATATTCAGTTAAGTATTGCCTTTATGTACCCTCTCTCCTCTACTCTTTGTCCTTTTTCTTTAGGATGCTGTAAAATTCCCCTCCACATTCACTGAACATCTGCACATTTTCTTCTAAGTTCTCAGTATCCACACACAACAGAAACACCCTTTCCTGGCATTTTCTGTCAGTACAAATTAGGTTTCTAAATAACCCTGTCAACTGAAAATTTAAATTAATTTAATCTGGCACTCTACATTCATGGTTTTCTTAGAGTTTTAAACCTAATAATTTAAACACAAAAATCCTACCTTAACCAAATCAATAAACAGCAATATGGTTAATTATGTATGAGATCCAGCATGTCACTTAAATTAAAAAAGGAAAGTCTAATATCCTTTGTATGATAGTGGTCAGTGAGAGCAGATATCACGGTACACTACCTTTAGCAAACTGCTAAGGACTAACATGACTGAATTTAGTGGTCATTTTATTGTTAACCACAGTTTAGTTCACACAGGTGAAGTTCCATTAGTTTTAAACCTTATAATAAAAAACAAAATGCACAAATATTGACAACTACATGACATTTTGGAGAATCAGCTTAAAAAATAACCCACAAATAGAGATGGGATAGGGGAAGAGGCCCATTTTAAAGAAAACAGGAAGTTCAAGAGAGCCTTACTTACACATTTTAAATGGAATCAGACAAATAGATTTGCAAGTTACAAACACTCAGAATTACCAGATCCAGTCATGTGAGGAAAGCCAATCTTTGGTTTGTTAAAGGAGAGACTGACACAAACTTTGTGAAATATAAGAACCCTCCTTTCCTACAAGAACAAAGCCAGGTGAGGCCCTGAACAATAAAACCACCACATGGAACAAAATTTCCAGTGTGTATATTAAAATAAGTTCAAAATAACTATCCAAGGAAAATGTAACTCCCTTTCAGGCTGCTATCCTTATTAGGATTGCTAATTTGTCTCAAGAGAATATAAAACCTATCACCAACTCAAACAATGATTACTTATAATTCCACTTTTCATCTATTATATAGAAAAGTTGTGCTCCAGGTACTTCTAAAGAAATATAACTTCATGATTTAAAAAATCATGAGAAAGAATTTAGATAGAGACATACTAATTAAGGACAGGAGTCTTCCAGGGTCTTCTGGAAGGAGAAAAGTTTCACACAATTAAAAAGTTATTACAAAGTTATATACAGAAGAAGCCAATGACTGTAAATTCCATCTTTTATTAATAAAGGGATATGTCACACAGGAGAAAGACAACCAAAATGTTAACATACTTCATTTTGTGCTTTATAAGTAAAAATTTATAATGATGTCACTAAATGAGGAAACAAGTGAAGTAACACAAGTTTCAGTGAGGTGAAAGTATTTTTGTAATAATGAATATAAATGCAAATATCCCTACTTTTCCTGTTTTTATTTTGTAAAATAAAAAGTCTAAAGGTACTATCTCTTATGGTCTGCAAGGATTATCTTTATAACATAAAAACATAAAAATAACAAAATATCCACTTTAACCATTCTTCTCCTCAGATATTAAATCTTAAGTGATTGTGAATATACTTATATTCAGAGGAAAATTTCTGTGCCATCAAGCTGGCAGCACTGCCCAGTTATGCCATTGGTTGCCTAATCCTAAAACTCTGATACAGAGTAAATGCAGCCTAACTCAACATCAAGTTAATTCTCTTCACTTACCCTTGCATAGTGGAATTCAACTCCATAGAGTTCTAAGGTACGTGCTGTGTTCAGATAATTAAATTCTGCTTCTGCAGGAGATAAGCCTCTGTAAAGACAGTATGTTAAAAAAAATTATACCAATCACAAATATGGCCAAATTGGAAAAAAAAAAAGCTCCTATTTAATCTAGAAGATTTTCAGTATTCTAATTAAACATGTTATAATACATCATGAATGACTAGTTCTCTTAGTTGTGTATAGTAATATTTAGCTGTGTACTTAGCTAGAGGGTAAATTTTCATTAACACAAATCGTTATTTTATAGAATACTTCATTTTCCAGAAATAGAAGAATGTACCAGGGGATTTGGAGACAGGGAACCCTTGTGCACTGTTGGTGAGAATGCAAACTGATGCATTCACTGTGGTAAACAGTATAGAGGTTCCTCATAAAGTTAAAAATA
The DNA here is from genome assembly GCF_003009895.1 of Hyaena hyaena. NCBI lineage: Eukaryota > Metazoa > Chordata > Mammalia > Carnivora > Hyaenidae > Hyaena > Hyaena hyaena. The sequence continues at coordinate 1,341,223 of NW_024080725.1, read as the reverse complement.
CAAATACCATATTGAAGGGGACTCTTTGAGTGGGGGAAAAACACCAAAAGCAACAAAGTCTAGAAAGAAACAGAGAACATCAATATCACCCAAAACACTAACTTTACAAGTAACACAATGGCACTAAATTCATATCTATCAATAATCACTCTGAATGTAAACGGACTAAGGCCCCAGTCAAAAGACATAGGGATAAAAAACAAGATCCACCTATGTGCTGACTACAAGAGATGCATTTCAGACCTAAAGACACCTGCAGATTGAAAGCGAGGGGATGGAGAACCATCTATCATAATAATGGACGTTAAAAGAAAGCCAGGGTAGTCATACTTGTATTAGACTTATACTGTAATTAAATTTTTATATAATTTAGTTTTATTTTAAATATATTAATTTTAATTTAATTACATATAATTATATTTAACATTATATATTTTGTAATTATAAGTCTAATATATATAATACATATCATGTTACTTATAGTTTTTTTGAGAGAGAGAACATGCGTGTGCGCATGAGCAGGGGACAGAGGCAGAGGGAGAAAAAGAGAATCTCAAGCAGGCTCTATGCCAAACACAGACCCCACTGTGGGGCCTGATGCCATGACTGTGAAATCATGACTGGAGTCAAACTCAACACTGGGACACTTCTCCAACTGAGTCACTCAGGCACCCTGTGACAAACTAGATTTTAAACCAAAGAATGTAACAAGAGATGAAGAAGGGCACTGCATCATAATTAATGGGTCTATCCATCAAGAAGAACAATTGTAAATATTTATGCCCTTGTGCCCCCAGGTTGGTAGCATCCAAATAAGTAAATCAATTAATCACAAACATAAAGAAACTCATTGTTAATAATACAATAATAGTACGGGCCTTCAATACCCCACTTACAATAATGGACAGACCATCAAAGCAAAAAATCAGCAGTAAAACATATCTTTGAATGACATGATGGACCAGATGGACGGACTTAACAGATTATATTCAGAACATTTCATCCTAAAGCACCAGAATAAACATTATTTTCGAGTGCATATGGAACATTCTCCAGAACAGATCACCTACTGGGTCACAAAACAGCTCTCAACAAATACAGTAAGACTGAGATCTTACCATGCATATTTTCAAACACAAAGCTACGAAATTGAAGTCAACCACAGGAAAAAATTAGGAAAGAACACAAATACATGAAGGTTAAAGAAGTTCCCACTAAAGAATGAATGGGTTAACCAGGAAATTAAAGAAGAAATAAAAAATATATATATATGGAAGCAAATGAAAATGAAAACTTGATAGTCCAAAACCTTGGGGATGTAGCAGAGATTGCAATACAGGGCTACTTCAAGAAGCAAAAAAATTCTCAAATATACAACCTAACCTTATACCTAAAGGAACTAGAAAAGAAACAGCGAATAAAGCCTAAACCCAGCAGAAGGGAAATTATAATAAAGATTAGCGTGGAAATAAATGATACAGAAACAAACAAGAACAACAACAACAAAAAAGACAGTACGACATACCAAAGACTAAAGTTTGAGCGGATTCTTTGAAAGAATTAATGAAACTAATAAATACCTAGCTAGGTTTATCAAAAAGAAAAGAGAAAGGACTCAAATAAAATCATGAAAGAGATCACGACCAACACCAAAAAAATACAATTATAAGAGAATATTATGCAAATGATATGCTAGAGCATCTGGGTGGCTCAGTTGGTTAAGCATCCAACTTGATTTTGGCTCAGGTCATGATCTCACGATCGTGAGATCGAGCCTGGCATCCTCCTCCATAGTGAGTATGGAGCCTGTTTGGGATTCTCTCTCTCGCCCTCTCTCTGCCCCTCTCCCACTTGCTCTCTATCTCTCAAAATAAATAAACACACATTAAAAAAAAAAAAAAGGATGTGGCAACAAACTGGGCCATCTGGAAGAAATGGACAAATTTTTAGAAACATTCAAACTACCAAAACTGAAACAGGAAGAAAGAGAAAATTTGAAGACACCCATGACCAGCAAAGAAACTGGATCAGTATTAGAAATTCTCCCAACAAACAAAAGTCCAGGACCAGATGGCTTTCCAGGGGAATTTGAACAGATACCTGAAGAAGACTTAATACTTAGTTTTCTCAAATTGTTCCAAAAAATAGAAATGGAAGAAAACTTCCAAACTCATTCTATAAGGCCAGCATTAGCTTGATCCCAAAGCCAAAGACCCAACTGAAAAGGAGAATTACAGGCCAATATCCCTGATGAACATGAATGCAAAAATTCTCAAAAAGGTACTAGTAAATCAAATTCAACAGTACCTTAAAAGAATTATTCACCACAATCAAGGGGGATTTATGCCTGGGCTGCAGAGCTAGTTCAACATTCACATATCAATCAACATGATACACCACATTTTAAAAAAAAGAGTAAGAACCATATGATCCTGTCAATAGATGCAGAAAAGCCATTTGACAAAATACAGCACTTATTTTTTTTAAGCTTTTTTTTTTTTTTATATTTTATTTATTTCTGAGAGAGAGAGAGAGAGAGACCGCGTGAGCAGGGGAGAGTGAGAGAGAGGGAGACACAGAATCCGAAACAGGCTCCAGGCTCTGCGCTAGCTGTCAGCAGAGAGCCCGATGTGGGGCTTGAACCCACAAACCATGAGATCATGACCTGAGCCAAAGTCAGACACTTAACCGACTGAGCTACCCAGGGGCCCCTACAGCACTTATTTTTGATAAAAGTTCTCGACAAAGTAGATTCAGATAGAACATATCTCAATGTCATAAAGGCCATGTATGAAAGACCCACAGCTAATATCATCCTCAACTGGGAAAAACAGAGTTTTTCCTCTGTGGTCAGAAACAAAACAGGGATGTCTACTCTCACCGTTACTATTCAACATGCTACTGGAAGCCTTGGCTTCAGCAATCAGACAACAAAAAGAAATAAAAGCATCCAAATCGGCAAGGAAAAAGTCAAAATTTCAACTATTTGCAAATGACATGATACTGTATGTAGAAAACCCAAGACTCCACCAAAAAAACCTGCCAGAACTAATACATGAATTCAGCAAAGTTACAGGATATAAAGTCAACATACAGAAATTGGTTTTCTATACACCAATAATGAAGCAGTAGAAAAAGAAATCAAGGAATCAAAATGTAACCAAACTGGTAAAACATCTGTACTCTGAAAACTACAGAACACTTATGAAATAAATAGAAGAGGACACAAAGAAATGGAAAGCCATCCCATACTGATGGACTGAAGAACACTGTTAAAATGTGTACACTATCCAAAACAATCTATACATTTAATGCAATCCCTATCAAAATACCACCAGCATTTTTCACAGAGCTAGAACAAAAAAATCCTGAAATTTGTATGGAATCACAAAAGACCCTAAATAGCCAAAAGTAATCCTGAAAAAGAATAGCAAAGCTGGAGACATCACGATTCTGGGATCCAAGCTCTATTACTAAGCTGTAGTCATCAAGAGAGTATGGTACTGGCACAAAAACCGACACATAGACCAATGGAACAGAATACTCAGATATGGACCCATGACTATACTGTCAACTAATCTTCAACAAAGTAGGAAAGAATATCCAATGTAAAAATGTATATTCAACAAGTGGTGCTGAGAAAACTGGATAGCAACATGCAGAAGAATGGAACTGGACCACTTTCTTACACCAGCCACAAAAATAAATTCAAAATGGATGAAACATCTAAATGTGTGACAGGAAACCATCAAAATCTTGCAGGAGATGAGAGACAGCAACCTCTTTGACCTCAACCATAGCAACTTCTTATTAAACACATCACTAGAGGCAAGGAAAAAAGGAAAAAATGAAATACTGGGACTTCATCAAGATAAAAAGCTTCTGCACAGCAAAAGAAACAATCAACAAAACAAACTGACAACCAACAGAATGTGAGAAGATATTTGCAAATGACATATTTGATAAAGGGTTAGTATCTAAAATCTATTAAGAACTTACGAAACTCAACACCCAAAAACAAATGATTCAGTTAAAGAAATGGGCAGAAGACGTGAATACATATTTTTCCAAAGAAGACATTCAGATGGCTAACAGACACATGAAAAGATGTTCAACGTCACTCATCATCAAGGAAATACAAATCAAAACCACAATGAGATACCACCTCACACCTATCAGAACGACTAAAACTAACAACACAAGAAGCAACAGGTGTTGGTGAGGTGGAGAAAGGGGAATCCCTTGCACTGTTGGTGAGAATACAAACTGGTACAGCCACTCTGCAAAATGATATCCTCAAAATGTTACAAATAGGACTAACCTATGATCCAGGATTAAACTACCAGGCATTTATTCAATGTATATAAAAAAAACAGATTCAAAAGGGTACCTGCACCCCAATGTTTATAGCAGCCTTATCAACAACAGCTAAACTATGGAGAGCCCCTATGTCCCACTGACAGATGAATGGATAAAGATGATGTGGTATATACATATAATGGAATATTACTCAGCCATCAAAAAGAATGAAAATTTTCCATTTGCAATGACATAGATGGAGCTAGAGTGTTAAGCAAAATAAGTCAGTCAGAAAAAGACAAATACCATATGATTTCCCTCATATGTGGAATTTAAGAAACAAAGCAGATGAATATATGGGAAGGGATAAAAAAGAGAGAGAGAGAAACAAACCATAAGACACTTAATACAGAGAACAACCAGTGTTGATGGGGGAGGGGGAATGTGCTAGATGGGTTATGGGTATTAAGGACCCATAATTAAGTGTTATGATGAGCACTGAGTGTTGTCTGTAAGTGATGAGTCAATGAATTCTACTCCTGAATCCAATATTGTACTGTATGTTAACTAAAATTTAAAAAGAAAAAAAATTACTTATAAGAAATGAATGAAAGAATGAATAAGTAATTAAATAAGAAATATCATATGATCTAGTAATTCCACTACTGGGTATTCACCCCCCAAAAATGAAAACAATAACTCAAAAAGATATATGCCCTCCTCTGTTTGTTGCAGCATCAAATACTGTAGCCAAGATATGGAACCATGCCAGTGTCCACTGATAGATGAATGGATAAAGATCTGGTGCGGAATGGAGAACGGATAAAGACGTGGTGCGTATATATACGATGGCATATTACTCAGCCATAAAAAAGAATAAGATCATGCCATCTGTGACAAAATGGACAGACCTAGAGGTGAAATAAGTCATACTAAGAAAGACAAACACCGTATGATTTCACTTATATGTGGTATCTAAAAAATGAATAAACAAAAAGCAGAAACAGACACAGAAATAGAGAAAACTAATGGCTGCCAGAGGGGAGGGCTGTGGGTGGATGGGCAAAATGGGAGAAGGAAAATAGGAGATACAGGCTTCCAATGACAGAATGAGTTCAGCACAAGTGTACAGCATAGAGAACACAGTCAAGGGTGCTGTAATAGTGTATGGTGACAGGTGGTAACTACATTTGTGAGTGTAGCATTAAGGAACAGACTTGTCAAATTACTGTGTTGTATATCTGAAACTAATATAACTATGTGGCAGCCATATTAAAAACAAAAACAAAAACAGGTTTTTAAAGTCCCTCGGTGTTCTTATTGCTGACAAAGTCATTTATTCCCTGAAATAATTAGTGAAAGAAGTGATTTTCAAGATTTGGTCCATATACTGTATCTGCATTAATCCAAACAGTTGCTTCTAAAACATGGAAGTTTTTTGAGACAATCTCCAGAGCAGCGCTGCTCAGAGCAGGTGTTGATTCACTGCAAGCACCGGAACGGACAGTGGCCGTCTTTTATGTTTTATAGCACTCTGACAGAGTAATTTCATGTCTGTGGAATCTAAGGTGTGTAACTTTTTATGTCTCTATTTCTCCATTTTACTTTTCTAGTAATTGAATTTTATTACTTTTTCAGAAGTTTCATTCATTCAAACGGGAAAAACTGGTCTTTTATCAGTTTCAGAAATACTATTGTACTCTGTACAATCGGATATAGAATGGATAAGGTACTAAACTGTTTATACTTAAGCAATGTCTCAGGTGATTCTTATGAACACAAGTTTGCTCTAGCAAAGCCATTAGAAGTAGTTTTACTCCTGTATTATATACATTTCTAACAACCTTAGTTATCTGATATTATTTGACTACAGCAGAGCAAAAGCAGCAAATTACAAAAGCAAAAAATATCAACCTTTCACTCACTAATGATACCAGAAAAGGAAGCCGACAGCCTACCAATGCATGATCATAAAAATGAGATTCCAAAAAAAAGTACATACACCTCAATCTTCTGTAAAATTCAATTAGGTTAAATAAATGCTCTACTTCCTCACCCCAAACCCCACTCTTCAAACTGGATGATTCTATCTTTCTTTGTTTAAAGATCTGAGGAATCATTTCTTTAAATCAAATACAAATATATAATCAATACCTTGTCAAATGCACAAGCTTTTTCCTTACAGAAAAGACTTGCCTTTATTGGTAAATTTTTTAAAAATCTGGTTTATCTTCAAATCCTTGATTTGGAGATGTAAGAACTTTTACTACAAATGGCATTTACTGTTAGACAAAAATAGCCCCTTCATCTCACTAGGCCAGTTTATTAAAATTCTCATTTTATTAGTCTTATTTTAGATCAGAGGTCAGCAAACTTTTATTGAAAAGAGTGAGACAGTGAATACTTAAGGCTTTTAGATCACACAGTCTCTGCTGCAAGCACTCAACTCTGCTGTTACGTGAAAGCAGCCATAGGCATGGAAACGAGTAAGGGAATCTGTGTTCCAGGAAATGTTCGCTTACGGACAGTGAATTGGAATCTGTCAAAATTTTACATGCTACAAAATGTTATTTTCCTTTTTATGGTTTTCTCAACCATTTAAAATGTACAGATCATTCTTAGCCTGTGGACCATACAAAAATAGGCAGTAGGTCAGTCTGTCGACCTGTGTTAGGTACATGGGCCATTACCAAATGAAAGTAAAGTTTCCTTAATATTAAGAGCCAATATTTCTTCAGTGTTTACCATGTGCTAGGCACTGAGTACTTTGTAGATATGAATTCATGTAATCCTTACATTAACTTTAGAGATAGGCATTTTTATTAGCTCCAATTTACATAAAAGCAGAGATATAGAGCAATTTAGTCAACATTTTAAGACCATGGTCTTTTTTAAAAAATTTTATTTATTGTAAGAGAAAGGCAGAGAGAGAGAGAGAGGGAAAGGGAATCCCAAAAGCAAGCTCCATGCTATCAGCGCAGAGCCCGACAAGGAGCTCAATCTAAGGAACTTTGAGATAATGACCTGAGCCAAAATTGAGTCTGGACACTTAACTGACTAAACCACACAGGCACCCCAAAAGTTGTCTTAACCAGAATTTCAGACCAGGCAGTCTGGATCTCCAGTTCACACTCTTAGCCAATATGCCGCACTGCCTTTATTTCCTCCGAGAGCATTCTGAATTGTATGCTAAAGCAAACTCTGAACCAATACACAATTTTATTTTCTATTCAAAGCAAGGAATCTCTTCTTGAAACAAATTACGTCACAGAAAACTAAGACTCACAAAATATCAAAGTTGACTACTGTTATGAATGAAAAAATGCTACTTTTTTTAAAAAGTACTTTTACAAATATTATTTTAGTATTACATAAAGTTCCTTTTTTCCTCTTGGCTCATTACCAAACAAATGATTCTTTTCACATAGCTAAAATCTAAGAAACAATTGCTAAGTAGATTGATCTATAACAACTGATCTGTGAAGATACTATTAATATTCCAAAATTCCTTCCTAAAGAACTACCAACTTTATAGAATACCAAATTCTGTTGACACAGAGTTTAGTAGTTCTTAGTAGAAACAGAAAAAAAGGTCTTAGTCTCTGAAATTAGTAATGATTTTTCTAGTATAGATAACCCACGCTTCCTTACATCAATCACACCATTTTACATTAATAACTGTTCTATATTAAATAAATACAACATTCACATTAGAAATAATTTAAAACATTTCTCTAGAAAAGACGCCATTAAGAAGTTTATGAAATAAGCAGAAAAAAATAAATAAATCCTTACGTATGCTGCTGATGTAATTTTGCAATTTCTTTTTCAAAATCTTGAGGTTGATTAGGAATGAAAGAATAATCTGAGAGGTAGCCTGGCAAGTTTTCTGACTGATTGTAGTCTCCAACTTCAGCTATTATATGGGAGGAAAATATTCACAATTTAATAAACACATTTTGTAATTCTGATAGCTAAATAAGAAAGGTCATGAATTCATTATAGTTCTGCAAGTAAAGTACTTGTTTTTACTGCTGGCTACCATGTAAGCAAATTACAACAATACACTTAACTTTTCTAGGTCTCAAACAACTTCAGAAACACTTTCTTTTAGGAAACTAATTGCTAACTAACTGGATGTTTCATTACATTTTCTTTGCAATCACTTTTTTCTGTATAAAAACATATGTCTAAGAACTCACATATTACAGATAATGTACTACCAACACAGACCGTGCAATCACATGCTCTATGACCCAAAAGTGAGCTGATACTTACACTGAACAGCAAATGAAGCCAAAAGGGCAGCAGTGTTATAAGGACAGGGCAATCTAAGAAAGCAAATTAGAAAACACGTACCCCAGGGTTAAACACCGTAATTTCAGAAGGACTGTAATTTATATCATACTACTTACATATGAAGTTTCCATGTGACTTACTTTATAAATATTAAGTAGTGAACTTATCTGATGAAAAAAATTCATGCTATATGTAACCATTTTCAATAATTTGTTTGCAATGATCATGAATTACTTAAATAATACAGAATTGAAAGTACATTTAAAGCCTGTTACTAAAAATGTAAAATAGCCCACCTTCCAGTAAGAATGTCTTGTTTAATTTGCAAAAAATACTGGTACCTTAAAAAAAAAGAGAGAGCGAGCATTTAGCATTTACTGGAATTAGAACTGTAGACTTACATTAACCAATAAAATTGAAATATTTAATATTTGCTTTTATAATCTACATATTAGCACATGTAAATATATTTTTAAATAAGCTTTCATATTTCATGAATTTCAATCATTAAAATTCTTTGATAGACAAAATTCTGTACTTCAAATACCTTATTTCCATTAGCTTCTATTATAAAATTTCTCAACATCTTTAAGAGTTACATGACCAAATTAAAGAGATTAAAGAGAATACTCTAAGATTGGTGTCTGTAGAAATTAGAACTAGGAAGCATAGAAAACTTGAGTCAGAGACACCAGAGAGTTGACAGTAGCAGCGCACTAGGGATCAACTGGAGAAAATCATCCTTTCTGCTGAGAGGCAAAGGCACACCTATAATCATCTTATCATTATGCTGCCCCCTGCTGGAAGCTGCTAATTGTAGAAAAATACCTTTCTATTTTGAGTTAAGAAAGCTCTCTTTGATCAGGAAAAAAAAAAGCAAGATCCCTTCTCTACCATTAGAATGATCAAGTAAGCATATTCCTTTAAAGCCAACAAAAATACAAGATTTCTATAAAAAAGAATACTGAGTTGCTTACAAGCTGGCATTGTCCTTCAGTCCCAGCTAATGGGGTAAGTCATTCCCTCACAGGTGTGTTAATGCTTGCAGCCACAAACCTGTGCTGTATAACACTGGCAGAAGACCAAATTTTGTGGTTTTAAGTGCTTAAACAGGAAAATTTAAGACTTTAATTTTTTTTAACTCTTACTCATTTTTGAGACAGAGAGACACAGAGCATGAGTGAGGAAGGGACAGAGAGAGAGGGAAACACAGAATCTGAAGCAGACTCCAGGCTCTGAGCTTTCAGTGCAGAGCCCAATGTGGGGTTCAAAATCACGGCCTGTGAGATCATGACCTGAGCCAAAGTCGGACGTTCAACCGACTAAGCCACTCAGGTGCCCCTTTAAGACTTATTTCACCCCACTGAAAAAAGCATAAACACTCCAAGATTCAAAAATCATTAACAATTTTAGTTGTCTGGCTGATTTAAATTATTAGTTACATGACAATATTTAAATTTCTAAAGAATATAATTAAGGATTTCAGATAATCAGATATTCACTAAAATTTTTTTCTTAAAAAGCGGATACAAATATCCTGACTTCATATATTAATGAAGTATGTAAATTCCCTGTGAGAATTAATACATAATACTGTAAATATTATCTACTTATTCAATCTAAGACAATATATTTCTATCTAGTTTACCTGGTTTCGTAATTAAAAGTTAAAACTTCCTGGTGGGAAACAATCTCATAGTTAAGATTAAAAAGGCATGGATATCTTTGACAAAATACTGTAATCTTACGCAAATAATATTCATGCCTGTCAAATTTTATTTACATACCAACCAGTAAGGATTGATACAATGGAGACCAGAATTCAAGTTGTAAGCTAAACCAGACTGTGTTCTTCAGAAAATTACTTAAAATCTGGCTGAGCCTTAGTTTCTAGAATTGTAAAAAAGGAAGTAATATCACCTGTTTGGTGTATGTATCCCAGGGGTCCTAAATAAGGTGACAAAAGCCCAATTTTTACAATTAAGGCTTTTAAGATAGATTAATGATGCTTGAGGTAAATATAGAGATAACATGTTTAATCTCTAAAAATAATATAACTTTTCTAATCCAGACAATAACCAATACCATGAAGACTTATTATGTACTGAGTACATCTAGGCACTAAAAAGGTACCAAAGAACTGTTACTTGTACCATCATGACTGCTTGAGAAAATTCCAATTCTAAGGATACCAGCACCTGCTAATACTGAAGGACCCGCAGTCTGATGAAAGCTCTACAGACCCACTCTTTCCTACCACTAATCTAAAATGGAATCTCAAGGTAAGGAGGTGTAGCAGATTTCCTGTTCTGTGGGTTTAAACTAGTCCTTAAAATTTAGCGACTGTGGCTGCAGGTGTCATCTTACTCATCATGACCACTGCACTGCAGCAGCCCAAGCAGTGACGTTTTAAAGGAGTATTTCTTGACCCTGGCTGCACATGAGAATCAGATGGGAAGCTTGCGATTGATGCCTATGCACAGGTCCATCTGAGATCGAATTGAATCAGAATATCTAGGAGGTTTGTCCAAGGCATCAGTATGTTTTAAAGCTCCCCTAAGTGATTCTAAGTTGTAGTCGGAGCAGAGATTCACTAATGTACACTACGGTAATATAATAAAAACTAGGTACTTAACTCATTTTTACCAAACAGCACCAGATATAAGACACTAGGACATTCTATCATAAAGGATTTTTGAATGAATACATTATTTCTAGAGAAAACAAAGATAACCTTCTTGACAACAGACTGAGCACAAATTAATTTCTCGATTACTACCAAACTTGGCTTTACCTTCTTCTACTTCAGGAAGATATTTTGATTTATCACTAAGATACATTTATTCTTTGATTACGTTTTCAACTCAGGCTTTAAAAGAATCAACACATTCAAGCTTCATTAAAAAATTCAAAGACATTCTTTTGAGTGAAGTAAATTATGGATTGGCTACAATTGATAGTATTTTAATTGCTATGCTAACAAACATTTCATAGTTAAACACATTAGAAATCTAACTTTAAATAATTAGTCTTTTAATTACAAATATTTCTTATACATTTAAAAAATTGATTACATAAAACATGTATTATAAAACACTTTGCTGCTTTATTTCAGGTTATATTTACCAGCAAATAGTAAAATGCACTTTAAAATGTTCTATGCTTCCTAATTTTCATTAATTCAGAGTACCTTCCTTGAAAGTAGTTAATTCAAAATTAGAGAAAGTTTTACAATATTAAGAATTAAGATAAAAGATTTTGTTATTTTAATTATTTAACACACAACAAAACATGACTGATTAAGAACTACAATATTAAACTGAAGATTATTCATATAACACAATTTTGCATTTCAAGAGAAATTAGCTTGGAAATATTAGTTTCAAAGGTTAGGACAGCCTACCCCAGGGCCTACACTCCTAAATTCTGTTGTAAAGAACTTCCCATTTGGCCCTCAACGAACACACAGTAAAGGATTCTTAGAGTGTCAATCTAATTTTCCTCACCTGGTCTGCTGAAAACCCTATTGTATGAACACCTGAGGATTGGCAGATATAGCTCAGTATCTTTAATTTATTCTTTGGTTTCTCCCCAGCACCACAGAATTCTAAACAGTGACCAATACATCACCGTCTCACAACCTATCCACAGGTAGCGTGAGGCCGACTGTTTGGCAGCTATCCTTTAGAGTAATTTTGAATACAATCCCTGACCTATATTCTTCTGAGATTTTTATGGAAGGTATTGTATGTTAATTTTTCATCTTTAAAAATAAACCTGATTACTTATTCTGTCTTACAAGCAGTATAAACAAAGTTATTATTCAGGTACAGATATCAGACTGTAATTATTTCTACCTTAAACAGTTCACCTAACATTGATACATTAAAATGTTCACCTGGGTAATTCTTGTGTATACTTTGTCAAGTAGAAATGATAAGAAAATTAGTTTAAAACTTAAGATCAGACTTCAAATGGTGAATAAAGTGGGCACTTAAAGGCCTGAACATGTTAGTGCATTCTCTGCCAACATCCTTTATAAAAACGTACCTGCTGAACTGAAACTAATATAACACTGCATGTCAATTATACTTTTAAGGAAAATGATGGGGGGGGGTCCCTATTGACCATTACTCCTGCATATAATGGTTATATATTTTCTAAATTCTATGTTCACCTCAACGGAAATAAAAAACTTATGCAGAATATGCTTTCATATGAAAAAAAAAAAAGCAGGCACAATTCTCACTGTGCACCATCACTTGGATACAATTGCAGTATCATCTAATTACCTCAATTAGTTACAGAAGTGCTTCTTAACTATTGTTTAAAAGAGGGAAAATCTAATTTTATATGGTTCAGGAGGCTGCCTGTGGTTGGATGGGGTGGCCCTGGGATTCCAATCTCCTAAAGCCTTCCCAGCTGCACAACAGGGCAGGAAACGATTATCATGAAAGCTCTATATCCTAGTCTGTGTGATGGCTGGAAGGCTCAGAAGTACACTATGATGATCTATTTTTGCCTAAACAGCTTCAAAATTTCGTAATAGTTCTGACAATATTTTCAGGAAAAATATGCTCCATAAACCCACCTTGTGTATTCTTCTTGTAACTTGTTAGGGTCACTTACAAAAAATTTGACTCTAAAGTTCAAACTGTAAGGAGATCCTCCTAGAAGTAATAAAAGCAATTCTAATTAATTAGATTATATTAATCCTTTATCTTTATAAAATATACTTGCAAAACATCAAGTAAATATGTATGCTCACTCTTTAGCTGCTTCCTTATAGGTTTGTTTGGATCCAGCCACCTCTGAAAAATAAATAAATAAGACTGATTTCTTTTTCCCTTGAGGAGCGAATATATCAATTGTTGCAAATCTGTAACATCTGAAGATCGCTGCTAGAATCTGCATTTTTAAAAAGGTCTAGGAAAAAGTACTCAATTTATAGATATTCATATCAAGGATAACAAAATTAATACTAGAAATACTGAATGTATTTGTGGTAGCTCTAAAGTTTTTATTTGAAATTAATCAGTGTCCAATAACCTCTATTCCAAAACTAAAAATGTTTAATTACAGAATTGTGAAGTGATTTCTGTTAATTTAACTATATTACGTAACCGTGTGGCAAGTTTTCTAAATTCTTGGTACCTTTCATAAAAATACAGTTGGCCTTATCTAATTCAAACAAAATCTAACTACACACCATGAAAATATACTCTTAAAAAAATTTTCTAGCTTCTGCACAGCCAAGGAAACAACCCAGAAAATTAATAGGCAACCAACGGAATGGGAAAAGATAGTTGCAAATGACATATCAGATAAAGGGTTAATATCCAGAATCTATAAGGAACTCACCAAACTTCACACCCGAAAAACAAACAACCCAGTGAAGAAATGGGCAGAAGACATGAACAGACACTTCTCCAAAGAGGACATCCAGATGGCCAACAGACACATGAAACGATGCTCAGCATCCCTCCTCATCAGGGAAATACAAATCAAAACCACACTGAGATACCACCTCACGCCAGTCAGAGTGGCTAAAATGAGCAAATCAGAGAACTCTAGATGCTGACGAGGATGTGGAGAAACGGGAACCCTCCTACACTGTTGGTGGGAATGTAAACTGGTACAGCCCCTCTGGAAAACAGTGTGGAGGTTCCTCAGGAAACTAACAATAGAACTCCCTTATGACCCAGCAATAGCACTGCTAGGAATTTACCCAAGGGATACAGAGGCATAGGAGCACATGGACCCCAATGTTCATAGCAGCACTCTCCACAATAGCTAAAACATGGAAAGAGCCTAAGTGTCCATCAACAGATGAATGGATCAAGAAGATGTGGTTTATCTATACCATGGAATACTACATGGCAATGAGAAACAATGAAATCTGGCCATGTGTAGCAACATGGATGGACCTTGAGGGTGTTATGCTGAGCGAAATAAGTCAGGCAGAGAAGGACAAATATCATATGTTTGCACGTATAGGAGGATTAGGAGGAACTTGACGGAGGAACAAGGGGGAGAAGAAGGGCGGAAATGGTGGGGGAAAGGGAGAGAGGCAAACCATGAGAGACTCTTGAATGCTGAGAAAAACTGAGGACTGATGGATGTGGGGGGGAGGGGGGTTGGGCATGGAGGAGGGCACTTTGGGGATGAGCACTGAGTGTTATGTAGAAACTAATTTGACAATAAACTATTTGTAAAAAAAAAAAAAAAACATTAAAATAAAAAAAAAATTTTCTAACTTCTACCCTATTCTTTAAAAAATAAAACTATCTCCCCTCTCTCCCCTCCCCCAAAATAAACCTCCACATTAATTTTGTAAGAGACAGTGTTTAGTTTGGTGAAGGATTGATTTTTGGGTGTGAGAATTTTAAATAGCCTCAACACTTCCCAATGCCAGTTAAGTTCTACTTCAGGAAAACTATAACTGAATTCAGAAAATATTTCAACCGCCAACATGTTTCATTTAAAAAAATTAAAGACCCCACAATGAGTAATAGATGTGGCAGTACTTTCAAAGCACTACACAAATATCAGCTTACATCATTATGTATAAACCATACTCCCCCGCCCAGACTTGATTCCATGCAGAACACATAGAAATTTTAGTAACAAATAGCTGACATTAATTCGTAAATCTTCCCTTTCCATGATCCACAACATCCAACACATCACATCCAGCTGATCCTACCTTCCACCTATACCCAGAATTAACAGTTCTTCTCCATCCATTCTGCCACCATCCTATATCTGGGATAACTCTGGCCATAGCCTCTTAATTGCTGCCTCTGCTTCTTTTTTAACCAAGTTCTTCATTCTCCATCCGGAAGCAAGTGTAGGCTTTTGAAACATGTCCCTTCTTTCTTTAGTAGCTCTTGATATTTTCTCACGCAAGGTTCTAAGTCCTCACTAGGGCTTGCACAATCACTTCTCACCTCAGTCTACTAAGCTCCAGCCATAACGGCCTCCTGTTTCTCACAGATGGGGTCTTCGATTAGAAGCTCCCTTATGCACACCGTGTTTTTCCTAACTTTCCCATGGCTGACTCTTTCCATTACCTGTTAAGTCTCCGCTTAAAGACTATCTCCTCAGAAAGGCCTTCACTGATCACTCTATCAAAAGTATGTCATGAAGTGGTGCCTGAGTGGCTCAGTAGGTTGAGCATTCATTCAACTCTTTTGATTTTGGCTCAGGTCATGATCCCAAGGTCATGGGATTGAGCCCCACATTGGGGTCCATGGTAAGCATGGAGCCTGCTTAAGATTCTCTCTACATCGTCTCCTCTCCCCTGCTTGTACTCTCTTTCATATATATATATATATATATATATATATATATATATATATACACACACACACACACATAAACTATGTCACAAATTTATGCCTTATTTTCTGTAAATAGGCAAGGGATGTTAATTTTCTTCACAACATTTTAATTGTAATATTTGTTTTGCTCTTTTATTGCCTAGCTCCTTCATTAGATTATGAACTTCATGAGGTAAGGGATAAAATCTGATTCATTCAAAGCTGAAGAGTCAACACCTAGGCACAGGGCCTGGCATATAGTATGTATCGTAAAAGTATACTGAAGGACTGAATAAACCTGCTGAATGGCTCAACAGCTGACACTGTGTGTGTGTGTGTGTGTGTGTGTGTGTGTGTGTGTGTGTTGCTTCTGCACCAACAATCAGCTGTTTTTCACCCCTAGATGACACATTTGCTTCCCCTGCAGATCTACCCATTTATCCATCTTCCAATCCATCTCTCTTCTGATGATTTCATTCTTCATGTTTTTTTAGAAAAAGTGGTAACTTACATTCATTTTAATGCTTGTCTAAAGACAAAATTTGGGCTCAGGTAATCTATTCAAAGCCTGCGTTCTACAGTCAGTTCTCCTTTAAAATATTCTAAAATAGTATCAGAGAAACAAACACATTTACATACACAAATAGATATATTAAACTGACAAAGCTGAGGAGTACAATAATAAGTACTGGGAAATTTTTTTTGAATTGGAGAGAGAGAGAGTGTGTGTGCATGCACAAGTGAGTGGGTGAAAGGGCTAAAGCCAGCTCCACACTCAGCATGGAGCCCGGTGTGGGGCTCAATCCCACAGCCCTGGGATCATGACCTGAGCCAAAATCAAGAGTCAGACACTAACCAACTGAGCTACGTGGGCCGCCCTAAGTACTGGGACATTTAATAGAAGTCACCAATGAGGTCAATGAGACAGGACTTCAATTCTTGGCTTAACCCATGAAAATGGAACAAGTATATAATGAGCGCCACTGGACAGTAAAGACTATTCCTAGTAAAAACACATCATTAAGTCAAAAGAAAAAACAAAGTGAGAAAAGAGAAAACATATAAAAAAGTTCTACAAATCAGTAAGTAAAAAACCAGCATTCATAGAAATATGGGTAATGGGCAAGAACAGAAATTCACAGAAATTTAAATGACATTTAAGTTATGAAAAGATATTCAATCTTGATCATAATTAGAGAAATATAAAAGTAATTTATGTTAGCTTTTCAATTTTCAGCAATAACACACTGGCAAAGGTTAAACATTTAATGCTGTACCACAATGGCAAGAATGTGGAAAAGAGGCACATATACATAGCTTGTGAGAATCAAAATTATGCCATCTCAGTGTAGGACAACTTGGCAATATTTATAAAAACATAAAATGTAAATGACCATAGACCCAGCATTATTTTATATAGTAGTATTTACTGAAATATATTTTACACAATATAAAATTCACCATTTTTAAAAAATTTATTTCTGAGAGAGAGAGAGAAACAGCGTGAGAAGGGGAGGGTCAGAGAGAGAGGGAGACACAGAATCTGAAACAGGCTCCAGGATCTGAGCTAACCATCAGCACAGAGCCCAACGTGGGGCTTGAACCCACGAACCGTGAGATCACGACCTGAGCCGAAGTCAGCTGCCCAACCGACTAAGCCACCCAGGTGCCCCAAAATTCACTATTTAAAAATGTATACTTCAATGTACTTGAGTACATTCACTATGTTGTGTAACTATCAATACTAAATAATGTCAAAAAACTTGCATTACCCCAAAAAGAAATCCCACACCTATTAACAAGTCTCAGTACCCCCCTACCCACAGCCCCCAGCAACTGTTATTCTATTCTACTTATGAACTTACAGATTTTACTATTTTGGACATTTTATATGAATGCATTCATACTGTGCCTAGCTTCTTTCTTCTAGTATAATGTTTTCAAGGCTCATCCATGTTGTGGCATTTAACAGTGCCTCATTCCATTTTATAGCTGACATTTAGGTTGTTCTTATCTTTTGGCTCTCATGAATAACACTACTATGAACATCCGTGTACAAGTTTTGTGTGAACATGTGACTCAGTTCTCTCAAGTGTGTGTCTAAGACTGGTAATGTCTGGTCATATAACTCTGTATTAACCTTTTAAGGAATTGCCAAATTTACTTCCATATTACATCTACCATCTATCTAAAAGGATTCCAATTTCTTTGCTATTAACTGTCTTTTTAACTAGGTGTAAAGTGGTATATCATTTCTTTTAATTGATAAATTATATTCTACTCTATGGATATATGACTTGGTTTATTAGTTCATCAGGGGGTGGACATGAGTGTTTCTCCTATCTATTAGGAATAATGCTGCTATGAGCATCTGAGCAGTAACTTTTATGTGTAACATGTTTTCATGTTTGGGTAAATACTGGGAGTAGAAATGCTTACAGTACTTTTTTGTATTATGTCCTGAAAACAAGTATTGCAAGGTCTCTAATTTTGTTCCTATATAAATGGGCATTGAGATTATATCACTATTTTTAGTCATACACCATAATCTGCTATTCCCAGAGTCATTCTAACAAATTGAATTACTATGCTCTATTTGAGATAAGAGTCTTCATTGTTTAAAATGCAATATATATGAGGGGCGCCTGGGTGGCTTAGTCGGTTGAGCATCCGACTTTCACTTAGGTCATGATCTCGCGGTTCATGGGTTCGAGCCCCACGTTGGGCTCTGTGCTGACTGCCAGCTCAGAGCCTGGAGCCTATTTCAGAGTCTGTATCTCCCTCTCTCTCTCTGACCCTCCCCTGCTCACGCTGTCTCTCTCTCTCTCCCAGAAATAAATAAAAATATTAAAAAATAAAATAAAATAAAATGCAATATATATGAATTTAAAATCTGGTATCTTGCTAGAAATGATTAATACCTACCAAGTATTAATAGCTAATCAGGAAGTTCTGGTTCAAGATGGCAACGTAGGAGAGTCCTAAACTCACCTACTCCCAGGGACATACTGAATCGAAAAGCTACATACAGACCTATTTCCTGTGGAAGAAAAACCTAAAACTAAAGAGTGACTTCCTCCCATCGGTGAAGGAGAAAAACCCCACAAAATGGGAAGGACAAGACAAGATATCATCTCACCGTAAAACCCCAACCCCAGCATGGTAACCCACAATCAGGAGGGAATTCACAACTCCGAGCTTCTCCTTGAAGAGCAGAGTTTGAACCGCACATCTGGCGCTCCAACTTTTTAAGACCTGAGCCTGACAGATGAGACCCCAAAATCTCTAGCTCTGAAAGTCAACTAGAACCTGTGACCACAAGATGCCCAAGACTAAACTGAGAAACCGTTCTTAAAGGGTTAGTGCAAACTCCCCCAACCCAGGGCAGAGCAGCGCTAACTGAAAAGTGCCCAGACTTTCTGTGAGAGACAGAATTACTTCTTATCTTAAGGCATGGGCTTAAGGGGAAGACAACTAATTTAACACACTTCTAGGGGCCCTAGTGAAATAATCTCCAAAGACAGAGGCCAGCAGATACCATCTTTGTACTCACCCTCTGCCTCACTCGAGGTCACCGGTATCTCTTGGAAAGAAGCTTATATACTCCTTGTCTGGCACCCTGATTTTTTCAACTGCTGCCCAAGAGACACATAGCTCTGGTGACCAATGGGACTCAAGTCTGCAGGCCCCACAGGACTCTAACAAATAGAGAAAGACTTCTAAACCACCTACTACCCACAGGGCACAAGAAGGCACCCAGTCTTTCTGTAAAGGAGGCCTATTAGCTTCTCTTACAGCTGTGGCCAGAGTAACAGGCTTCCAATTAAATGCTCATCTAAGACCCGACTGTATTCCTCTCAAGAGACCTCAGGGCAGGTCCTATCTCCAAGCCCTCCCTCTGCTATGCTCCGAGTCACCAGTGCCTCCCAGGAGAGAGCTCGTTCATGTGCCTAGTGCTCTAGTTTTTATATCTGCTGCTCAGGGAATACCTCTTGATCATCTGGTTCTACTGCCCAGCATGGCTGTGTCATGTGTCCAAAGGGGCTAATAGCAAATGAAGAAACCATTCTTGGCTGGCCGCCATTCCCCAGGGCAGAATGCAGAGACAGGAGAATGAAATACATTCTTAGTCTTTAGGTGAAAGAGGCCTATTTGCTTGTGTCAAAGATCTAGCCTGAGGGGCAGGCTTCCAGTCTGGCACACATACTCTCTGGTAAGGAAGCTGGTGGGTGCCATCTTTGCCCTCTCCTTGTCCGCCCAGGTTGTTGGTGTCTCTTAGAAAGGAGGTTGTGTCTGGTGCCCTGGCTTTTGTGTCTGCTATGCAGAGGACACACCCTTTGATGGCTTGATGCTAATGGCAAGCAGGGCTTATGTTCAAAGGTTCAAGGGGACAGCAGCAAACAAAGAATTCACAGTTCTTAAACTAATTACCACCCTAGGGTTCAGCATGGAAGGGGCAGACAGAAATGCCCATCTCCCAGTATTCCCCTAAAAGATGTATATTTGTATACTTTAAAAACTGCTGTCTGAGGGTCTGGCTTCCAATCAGCCTGAATCTAGGGCTGACTGAGATCGTCCCCTTTGAGACACTGGCAGGTCTTGGTACATCATTTAGTACTGGAAGCCACTAAAATTAAATTAGCTGCTTTGGAAATCTCAAAAGGCTCCAGGGATAACCAAGAGCTAGGCAGGGCAAGGGTGAATGATAAGGCTCAATACAAGGCCATTCCTTCAAGACTGGGAGAGGTGGCTGTTTTATCTAATGCATAGAAACCTACACAGTAAGTGAAGCAAAATGAGAAAAAGAGGAATATGTTCCAAATAAAAGAAAAAGAGAAAATTTCAGAAAAAGACCTTAATATAATGAATATAAGTGATTTTACCTGATAAAGAATTCAAAATATTAGTCATAAAGATGCTCATTGAGCTCAGAAGAACTGATGGACACTGGAAGAATTTCAACAAAGAGACAGAAAATATAAAGAAAGTACTAAAAAGAAGTCCCAGGATGAAGAACACAATAGCTCAACTGAAACATACATTAGAGGGGGTTAACAGAAGACTAGATGAAGCAGAGGAAAGCTGAGTAAACTCGAAGATAATAAAACTCACCCAAGCAACAAAAGAAAAAACAATGAAAATAAGTAAAGACAGCTTAAGGGACTCATGAGACAAGATCAAGCAGATCAATGTTTACAGCACAGGGCTCCCAGGAGTCAGAGAGACAGAAAGGAGCAGAAAACTTATTTGAAGAAATAAAGGTTGAATTCTCTCCTAACATGGGCAAGGAAGTGACATCCAGATCTAAGAATCTCAGAGTTCCGAATAAGAGGATCCCAAAGAGACCCACAGTAAGACACATTATAATTAAAGTGTAAAAAGTTGAAGGCAAGGAGATCATCTTAAAGGCAGCAAGAAGAAAACAACTTCTTATATAGAAGGGAAGTCCCATAAGGTTGTCATAAGATTTTTCAGTAGAAATTCTGCAGGCCAGAAGAGCATGGCATGATACATTCAAAGTGCTGAAAGAAACAGACACATGCCAACCAAGAATACTCTATCTGGCAGAACTGACCTTTACAACTGAAGGAGTAATCAAGAGTTTTCCAGACAAGCCAAAGCTAAAGGAGTTCATCACCACTGGGCCAGCCTTAAAATAAATGTTAAAGGTACTTCTTCAAACTGAAATGAAAGGGCGCTAATTAGTAACAGAAAAACATGAAAGTATAAATCTCACCGGTAACAGTAAATATATAGTAAAATTCAAAATAATCTAAATGTTGTAAAGGTGGTGGATTAATCACGTGTTAAGCTAGTATGAAGATTAAAATATAAAACTGATTAACTATAACCACAATAATTTGTTAATGGATACACAAGGTAAAAAGATGTAAATTATGGTATCAAAAACATAAAATGGAGGCGGGGGTAAAAATGTAGAGGTTTAAGATGTGTTCAAACTTAAGTTGTGATCAACTTAAGTTGTTTTAGGTTGTTATAAGTTGCTTGATGTAAGCTTCACAGTAACTACAAAGCAAAAACCTACACTGTATACACAAAAGATAATGAGAAAAGGATCTAGGTATACCACCATAAAAAATTTTTCAAACTGTCAACAAAGAAAATAAGAACCATCTATCTACTACCTACAAAAGACTTGCTTCATATGTAAGGATACATACAGACTGAAAGTGAAGGGACGGAAAAAGATCCTCCATGCAAATGGAAACTTAAAGCTGGGTAGCTTCTTATGTAAGACAAAATAGGGGCACCTGGATGGCTCATTTGGTTAAATGTCTGACTCTTCATTTCAGCTCAGGTCATGGTCTCACAGTTGGGGGATCCAACCTTATGTCAGACTCCGTACAGATAGTGCAGAGCTTGCCGGGGATTCTCTCTCTCCTTCTCTCTCTGTCCCTCCCCTGCTCACATGCTCATGTGCTCGCTTGTTTCTCTCTCTCTCCAAATAAATGAAGTAAAAAAAAAGAAATTTAAAAAAGACAAAACAGAACTTAATACAAAGACTACAATAAGAGACAAAGTTACTATGTAATAACAAATGGGTCAATCCAACCAAAAGATATAAAATTTGTAAATATATATGCATCTAACATAAGAGCATATAAACGTATAATGCAAGTATTAACAGAATATAATGCAAGTATTAACAGACTTAAAGGAAGAAATAGACAGCAATGATAGAAGGGAACTCTAATATTCCACATTCATCAACGGGCAGATCATCCAGACAGAAAACCAATAAAAAACCTTGGGGCGCCTAGGTGGCTCAGTCGGTTAAGTGTCCAACCTCGGCTCAGGTCATGATCTCACGGTTTGTGGGTTTGAGCTCCACGTCAGGCTCTGTGCTGACAGCTAGCTCAGAGCCTGGAGCCTGTTTCAGATTCTGTGCCTCCCTCTTTCTCTGGCCCTCTCCTGATGACGCTGTGTCTGTCTCTCTCTCTCAGAAATAAATAAAACACTAAAAAAAATTAAAAAGAAACAAACAAAAAACACTGGCCTTAAACAAGACACAGTAAGTGTTGGTGAGCATGTGGACAAAAGGGAATCTTTGAGCATTGGTAGTTGGAATATAAAGTGCTGCAGTCACTATGGAAAACAGTATTGAGGTTTCGCAAAAAATTAAAAATAGAATATCTATATAATCCAGCAATTGCACTTTGGTATTAATCCAAAGGAAACAAAAACACTAACTGGAAAAGATACCTGTATCCTTGTGTTCACTGAAGCATTATTTACAACAGCTGACCTAAGCGTCTACTGATAGATGAATGGATAAAAATGATAGGGAGTGCACAGACACACACACAGACACACAAACACACACAGGAATATTACTGAACCATAAAAAAAGAAGGGGATCTTGCCACTTGTGACAATTTGTATAAGTTGTGATAGTAGTAAGTTGTATAATAAGTTGCCACTTGTGACAACTTGTACAGACTTTTAAAGTATAGGCTTTACTTCAAAAGTTGTGACAACTTGTATAATAAGTAAAATAAATCAGACAAGTTAAAACAAATAACATTATGATCTCACTTATAAGTGGAACCTAACGCAAAAAAAACACACAAAAAGCCAAACCTTACCAAAAGGCTGAACTCTTAGATACAGAGAACAGATAAGTGGCTGCCCAAGGTGGGGCCGAGGGCATGAGTGAAACGGTAAAGGGAGTCAAACAGTACAAACTTCCAGTTATACAATAATTAAGTCCTGGGGATGGAATGTATGACATGGTGACTGTAGTTAATATTTTATAATAATGATAGTTAATATATTGCATCTACCTAAGAAAAGATCTTAGAAGTTCATCATAAGGAAAAAATATTTGTAACTGTATGGTGATGATGTTAACTACACTTACTGTGGTGATCATTTCATAATACACACAAATATCAAATCATTATATTGTACACCTGAAACTAATATAATAATGTTACATGTCAATTATATCTCAATAAAAGGAGAAGAAATAGCTATTGGAAATGAGTATTTCATCCTCAACTCCATCAATTCCTGAAGGAGTTTCAATTTAGGCGTAGAGTTCTTTATAGTCTTCGCAAAATTAATTGCTCAGTCTTTTCCCTTCAGAGTATATTGTTAAATCTTCAAAATGTCTCATATTTGCAAGTTAATCTGTATCTTTCAAAATGTAGTATTTTAAAAAAAAAAGTTTACATGATTGCCTGATTAAACCTGTTAGTTGTATTGTGAAAAATTTCTTTGTTTGTATTACTATTTGTTACATCTATTAATGTTGAAGTATTAAGTTTTCTATAGCATCTACTTTATTTATCCTAACCTGTGAGGTTTTTGCTGTGACAATTATATTTTTAATTTCCAACATCTGTCATTATTCCCTTTGCATGGATATAATATCTTTTCTAATCATGCCAACGTAAATTAGAGTCCTTTTCATTTGTTTGTTGATAAATGAATATTTATCAAGCATTTACTAAGTTTAAGCAATGTTCTAAGTGTTTCACATGTAAAAATTCACTTCATCTTCACATTAGCCCCAAGACTGGTACTACTATTTCCATTTTCACAAACTTTTACAAAATATTTTACAATTTCTATTTTACATATTTTCCATTTCCAGAAGTGTAAAATTCACTCACTTTGGTGAATCTCTTTCATTGTGTTGGCTTTCCTCAAATGTTGGTTATCTATTTTGTTGCGTGCCTGTTTTTTAGGCTAAAATTCCCTGTAAGCTTCTTTATGAATCCCTTATGTGTCTGCCTACTTGTGGAGAAGAGACGAGATCTACAGCTTGATTCCAATAACCGGTGAAAGATAGAGTGCTGCCAGTAGCGTATCAGGCACCCTAGTCTTCAGGCAAGGGGGACTTTTTTCATTTCACCAGGTGTCACCAGCCCTCTGGGACTTGCATCTCTAGTCCAAGTACTCACACTTAATGGTAAACTTAGGGTTAAGTAGCACTAATCACTTCCCTCATGGCCCATGAGTAAGTAGGGACGAGCTGACCCACTTGGCTGCTTGTACAGCAGCATACCTTCTCCCAACACTCCCCCAAAGTCTCCACAGCCTCCCCAACTCGCTCCCCCACCACACCTTGCTCAGCACTGAATTGGGCATGCTCTGAAATACTTACGTTCATGAACTTTGTGATCTTGGGCAAGTAACTTCACTTCTCTGTACCTCTATTTTTTCATATGTCAAGTGGGGACAGTAGTATCCAGGTATGATGTTAGGATTAAATTTGATAAGATTCACATACTTAGTGCTCAGTGTTTAATACGTGCTAGAAATATGCACTCAGTTTGCCATCTTGATGCAGAAACACTGTGCTTTTTAAAACAGGAGGCTTAAATATTTTTAAAGAACATAAATATATGATTTCAAGATGTGTATAAGCTCACCTTTGAGGCAATCCATGGAAAACTGACACACACACATATAAGTAAATGAAATGAAACAAGAGATCTGGAGAGAGAACAAGTAGGATAGCTACTTGTACCTGAATAGCAAAGACACTCTGTCCTCGTTTTTTTAAATGTTTAGTTATTTTGAAAGAGGGAGGAACAGAGGGAGAAAGAGACAGACAGACAGACAGACACAGCACATGCAGGGGAGGGGCAGAGAGAGAAGGAGAGAGAATCCCAAACAGACTCCAGGCTGTCAGCACAGAGCCCGACCTGGGGCTCAATCTCACGAACCATGAGATCATGACCTGAACCGAAATCAAGAAGAGTTGGACATTCAAGTAACTGAGCCACTCAGGTGTCTCTCCCCTGCTTTCTGATGCCAGGAGGCTCCAATCTCCCCCAAAGTCTCTAGTTTACAAATCTATTTGCCACTGGCCACACAGTAACCAGAGTGGTATGTCTATAATACAAATCTCATGTAACTTGTATTAAAAAAAAATCTGAAATGAATATAATCTTAGAGATTAAAAAGTATTCCATATCTGCTGCACTACCCAAAGGGGCAGAGTATCTTTGTTATTCAGTTACAGGTAGCTATCCCACTTGTTCTCTCTCTAAATCTCTTGTTTTGTTTCATTTCATTTTTCATTTTCATTTCATTTACTTGTGTGTGTGTGTGTCAGTTTTCCATGGATTGCCTCAAAGGTGAGCTTATACACATCTTGAAATCATATATTTATGTTCTTTAAAAAGTGGGGGGGGTTAGAGAGGGAGTACAGAAGATCTGAAGCAGGCCTTACAGTGACAGGCGGACAGGAGTGAATCTGATGTGGGGCTCAAACTCACGAACCATGAGATCATGACCCAAGCTGAAGTCAGGCACTCAATCAATTGAGCCACCCAGGTGCCCCCCAATTTTTCTAAACCATATATACAAAAGGTCTCTTTCAAAACTGTCACTCTCCTGTACTAATCAAAAGAATATCATTATTCTTTTGTAAAAGACCCTATGTGTATAGCATAGAGCTTTTCATAGAATTCAACATTTCTGTTATTTACCACATGCTACCTTCTATTTCTATAATGTAATTTTTCCAACCAGAAGAATCATGATTGCAACTATTAAAGAATTAGTAACAATCTAAGTAACTTAATGCCCAAGAACTGTAGAGCTCTAAAATTTAATCTCTATCTCATTTGGGAGGGTCTCCTATGAATCTTTCTACTTGGACAATTTACATTTAACAAATTAAGAACTTTAGTTAGAAACAGACTGCCATGAATGCCACAAAAAACTAATTTCACTTTAATGGAGGCTAATTTATACAAGACTAAGATAGATTAACATTCGAAAATATTTTTTATTTTACTTCAATATTTTAATGCTGCATTATTAATATTTTAAACTTTATGCCCAATTTTCTTTCTGTCACTCAAGTAGCATGAATTAGATTTACAGCTCAGTTGTGTGAGATAAAAGAAAGAAACTGGCACTAGATTCACAGACTGACTTATAATTATGAAAATCTTCAGGAAAAAACGAACAAAGTCAGACGAATTACCTCTAATCATTCTAATTAAATTCTTAAAACTTTAACTCTCTAATCAGATTAGTAAACACTATAAATCAAAAATTCCTTATATTATGAACTGAGAAAAACTGAAATTAAATGAAAGACAGCAGCTTAAACTTACTGGGTTGTCTGTAGAATCATCAGCCAACTGTAAACCAAAATAGTCACGCTCAGTCAAATCAAGATGCTTGAAGACTATATCCAACAAAACTTGCCCCTGATCATGTTTCTAGAAGAAAAAGAAAAGGAAATTAACACTGACAGGCAATACACTTTCAGATTTTTGAGCTCTTGAATTTTTATCCTCTTCTATTAAATTGGCAGCTATTCCCACACCAATAACTGGATCGAGAATAAAGGAATAAAGGCTTCACATGTTACATGGTACTTAAAAAACAGTCTGACTTGGGGTCCCTGGCAGGTTCAGCTGAGAGAGCATGTAACTCTTGAGCTCTTGATCATTAGTTTGGGCCCCATTTTGGGTGTAGAGATTACTAAAAAGCAAATAAACTAAGAAAAAACCTCTCTGACTTTTGTTCAGAAGGTTCAAAGAGCATATAATAAATATGATGACATTAAAGAAAACCTCTGATTGAAATGGCTTCTGCTTTCAAACTAGTATCATGGGATTTTGACAATTTTATATTATTGCCACAGTAACTCACATATAACTTTATCATTTGTCCTTTTTTTTTTTAATTTTTTTAAACGTTTGTTTATGTTTGAGAGAGAGAGAGAAACACAGCATGAGTGCGGGAGGGGCAGAGAGAGAGGGAGACACAGAATCCGAAGCAGGCTCCAGGCTCTGAGCTTTCAGCACTGAGCCTGATGTGGGGCTCAAACCCATGGACCATGCCAAAGTCAGACACTCAACAGACTGAGCCACCCAGGTGCCCCTTGTCTTACTGCTTTTATTCTTCCATTTAAATTAGGACTAGAAAGTGACACATGTAATAAAATAAAATTTAATATTTCTGCATGTAAAATAAAATCACTAAAAAACCAGTAATGATAAAAATTATTTGTAACAAACTGATAAATAATATTTTAATTATGCAAGTATTCAGACACCTTTAGAAATACACCTCATTTTAACCTCACATCAATTCCCTCTTGTAGGCATCATTTATTATCCTGCTGTTTTAGTAAAAGCAAGTATAACTTCCCTAAGTTCCCTAAGTTGTAGAGCAAAGGGCATGACTAGGTAATTTCCTAAAATAAGAAATGTAATTTATATTTAAGTGATGAATCACTAAATTCTACACTTGAAATGAATATTGCACTGTTTGTTAACTAACCGGAATTTAAATTAAAAACTTGGGGGGGGAAATGTAACTAATAAGTAAAAACATGGAGAAATAATCAACACATCTGGTAATAAAAGAAATCAAAGTAGAAAACTATAATGCCATTCCATGAGCAAACAACAATCCAAAAAATCCAATGAGTAAGATAAAAAATACTTACTGCTGCTATGATTATAGATAGATATAATGGGTTAGGAAAGCAATCTGAAAATATTAAATAAGAGCAATAATAATACTGACTACTTTTGGCATTCTAACCTCAGTGACAAAATCTAGTATTATGATGAAGTAGCTATACATATCACTATGTTCACTACAGTATTATTTATATAAGACAAATATTAGAAAAACATGTTAGTAAATAGTAGTATAAACCTTACCATTATTTTTTCTCTCTCATTAGCTATAGCAGTTTGGAAGCTTCCAGCTACATATTACAATAAAAAATCAGAGCCAAAACAATGAGGACATATACGTTTTCATATAATAGAAAATATAAAAGTACAATAGACTCCAGAGCCAGCTAATTCGAGCAGATGAGAGATGTAAACAAGCACCAGATCTCTTTCCATCTCTCTTATCTGCATCCCTGGTATTAACTGTCTTTGTAGCCTGTTACCAAGATGGTCACAGCAATTTCAAAATTCATACCAATACATGACAATGTCCAAAACAACAACCTTCTTAGTAAGGTCACTTTACAAAGAGATTTCCTTCATGTCTTATTGGCCAGACTGGGTCAAAAGGCTATTTGCAAAACTCATAAATTGCAGAAAGTACGTGCTTCAAGTACTGCTTCATAATGGTGGATGCCACTTAAATAACATATAAATATTTTTTATAGTGATACAACTCACCTCCCCCAACCCTCTCCCATTCTCATTCAATTGGTCCAGGATGGAGATCAAGCAGGAGTTTGGTTTTGTTTTGAAGTTTTGTTTGGGGGGGGGGGGGGGAAGGGAGAGAGCGAGCGAGCAAGAGAGCGAGCATTGGAGGGCAGAGAGAGAGGGAGAGAGAATCTCAAAGCAGGTTCTGCACTGTCAGCACCTGGTATGAGGCTTGAACCAAAAACCAAGTCGGATGCTTAGCCGACTGAGCCACCCAGGGGCCCTAAGCATTAGTCTTTTTAAAAAGCTATTAAGGTGAGTCTAATGTACTTCTTCTAGAGAATACATATATGGAGAGATGCATTTCTCCCTATACCTGCAGCTAAGGGAAAAAAACAAAAAACATCAAAAACAAGAAAGTTCTGAAAGGGGAAAAGAAATGTGGCAGCCTGGCTGGGGAACTCCCGGTGTTTTCTTTCCATTTCTTTTTATTGAGGTAAAGTTCATATAATATAAAACTAACCATTTTGTATAATTTAGTGGGAAAGTACACTGACAATACTGTGCAATCATCACTTCTATCAAGTTCCAAAATGTTTTCATCAAACCAAAAAACCATACCCATTAAAGAGTAACCCTCTCCCTTTCCCCAGGCCCTGGCAACCACAAAACTGCTTCCTGTCTTTATGGACTGACCTATTATAGACATTTCATATAAATGGAACCAAATACTTGTAACCTGTGTCTGGTTTCTTTCACTTAGTATAATGTTTTCAAGGTTTATTCGTGTTGTATCATGTACCCATCCTTCGTTTCCCTTTTCCTAATGGTTAAGTAATATTCCACTATATATATCTCATTATGTTTATCAGTTAATGGGATTTAGATTGTTTCCACTTTTTGAGTACTGTGAATCATGCTACTAGGAACACTACTTTTAATTCTTTTGGGTGTGTATGGAGAAGTAGAATTGATGGTTCATACGGAAGCTCTGTTTACCGTTTTGAGGTACTACCAAAGTCTTTTCCAGGGCAGCTATAGCATTTTACATTCCCACTAACAATGCATGAGGGTTCCAATTTCTCTAAATCCTTGCCAACATTTGTTATTTTCTATTCTTTTGATTGAAGCTATCCAAGTAGGTATAAGGTAGGACTTCAGTGTGGTCTTGATTTGCATTTCCATAATATCTAATGATGTTGAGCATTTTTTTTTCATGGGCTTGTTGGCCATTTGAACATCTTTGAAGAAATGTCTAATCAAGTTCTTTGCCCATTTTAAAAACTGGGTTGATAATCTTTTTGTTGAGTTCTAGAAGTTATTTTTATGTTCTGGATGCCAGAGCTTTACTGGATATATAATATACAGATATCTTCTCCCATTTGTAGGTAGGTGTCTTTTCACTTTCTTGATCATATACTTGGATACACAAAGTTTTAAATTTTTGTGAAGCCATATTTATTCATTTTTGATGTTATATCTATGAATTACCTGTCAAGTCCAAGGTCATGAAGAATTACCTATATATTTTCTTTTAAAAGATGTATGGTTTTAGCTCTTAACACATAGTCTTTTCAGTCTTTTGGAGCTTATTTCTCCATATGGTAGGTATCTACCTAGGTAGGGTTGAAGCTTATTTCTTTTACATGTGGGTATCCAGTTGTCCAAGCACCACTTGTTGATGAAACTATTTTTTCCCCACTGAACATATCTTGGTAACTTTGTCAAAAAACTATTGACTACAGATGTATGAAATTATTTCCAAATGTATAGGTTCTTTTCTACTCTCAGTCATTAGTTTTGTTTTTATCTCCCATATACTATAGACTTAGTTCTGGAGAATCCTAAAACCCAGAAATGCCAATAGGCACTGATGAAAACAGGCCAAGAAAACGTGCTTGCTCTAGTCAAATGACCAGGAAAAGAAGAGTTTCTAGCAATATGGAAACCTTACTGACAATGCCAACTCTACTCCTGCCAAACCCAATGGGGAGGAAACAGAGCCCATCTCCAAGAGTGCCATAGAAATCAAGCAGGGAACCTAGAGTTCCATGTGTCTTCTGGTACTAGCAGAGAGCCAATGGGAAGCCTGTTCTACCTCGGCCAATCAAAAGCCAAGTTCCAAAACACAGTTACTCCTTAGTAGTGGTATCAGCAGAAACTGAGTGTATTACTGAACTTCCACTTCAGCCTTCTGGTAACAGGCAGTGTTTAGCTTACCCCACTGGAGTGGTGACAGCAGAAGGTGAGAGGGAAGCCTAGATTTCCACTACCACCACCATCCAGCTATAGAAGGTGGCATCTATCAAACAGAAAGGAGGAGGAGGATTTGGGACAGGAGGTAACTAGGAAAAAGAACACTTAAATTGTGAAATAACAGATACCCATGATAAGCTGCATGTAAAACTGACCAAAATTAAAAGAGCAAAAGGTTTTAAAACTCAGCTACAGTGTGGAATACATGCATGGCTTTCACTTAGGTCTCTGGATCTCTGGATAAGAGATCTACACACAACGTAGAACAAGATTATACAAAGGTTCTAGAAATTAATATCATTATAACCACAACCCACAAAAGCAGGCCAGGACCTATATGCTACCAAGGTGACTCCTTGCAATAAAGAAGATTGAATATGATCTAAAGTCTCACAAAATATTCCCCAAAATGTTTCGAATGCTACCTAAAATCATTCATCATACAAAGAACCAGGGAAATCTCAACAAGAATGAGAACAAGCAGTCAATAGATGCCAACAAAAACGTGACTCATATGTTGGAATTACATGACAAGGATTTTGAAGTAGCCACCTTAAAAGCATTGCAATAAGCCATCATGAATGCTGTCGAGAGAAAGAGAGAGAGAGAGAGAGAAGGAAGGAAGGAAGGAAGGAAGGAAGGAAGGAAGGAAGGAAGGAAGGAAGGGAAAAAAAGGAAGAAAGGAAGGAAGAAAGAAGAGAAAAGAAAGAGAAGAGAAGAGAAGAGAAGAGAAGAGAAGAGAAGAGAAGAGAAGAAAAGAAAAGAAAAGAAAAGAAAAGAAAAGAAATAAAATGAGTAAGAAAAGAAAGGGGCACCTAGGTGGTTCAGTTAAGCATCCAACTTTTGATCTCAGCCCAGGTCATGATCTCACAGTCCGTGAGATTGAGCCCCTTGTTTGGCTCTGCACTGAGAGCACAGAGCCTGCTTGGGATTCTCCCCCCCCACCCAAAAAAATAAATAAATTAAAAAAAAATTTTAATTGGAGTATTTCTGCAAAAAATAGAAGATATACAAGAACCAATGGAAATTCTGTAACATAAAAAAAATATAGAGATAAAGACATGATATGCTCAATAAGAGAATAAAGATGAAAAAGAAAAGAATCAATGAGTTAATTTCAAAACAGATGAATAGAAACTACCCAATCTAAACAACAAAAACAAACTGAAAAAAGAAATGACCAACCCTTCAGAGGCACATGAGACTATGAAAAAAATAGAACAGTATTGTTCCTAGAGTCCCTAAAAGAGAAGACAAAACAGTTTCAGGAAAATAAAATATTTGAGGAAATGCAAGCTAAAATTTTCACAAATTTGTCAAGAAGTAAAAACACAAATTCAAGAATCCAAGTAAATTGCAAAGAAAATGATTCCAAACAAATATATCCTGAGACACATCATAATCAAACTACTAAAAACAAAAGATAAAGGAAAAAATCTTGAAAGCAACTAGGAAAAGTGTTTACCTATAGAAAGTGACAGTTCAAATTAGGATGGATTTCTCATCTGCAACCACAAGGCCATAAGGAAGTTGTACATAATATTTTCCAGGTGCTAGAAGAAAAGAGCTATCAACATAGAATTCTCTATTAAGAGAAAATACTGTATAGGAATGAAGGATAAATAACATTCTCAGAAAAAGGAATATTTAAGAGAATTTATCACCAATAGTTCATCACTAAGGGAATACCAACCAGAAAGGAAACAGTAACATAAAGAAACATGGAAAAATAGAAAAGAAGAAAGAGCAATAGAGTGGAAGAAACTGGGAAAAATATAAAAGCGTATGCTTCTATTTAGGATTAAATTATATTTGATGGCTAAAAGCAAACATTTTAACTTTATCTGACATGCTGCCCAATGTATGCAGAGAAAAAAATTAACACAATTATAAAGGGGGAAAAGTAAAGGCCCCCAAAGGCAGGCAAAGTTTCTATACTGCACTCAAGGTAGTAAAATATTGTTGCCAATATACAGTGGACTCTTGAGCAACAGGGACTGGGGTGCCAACGTCCACCCCTGTCCCACAGGTGAATAATCTGCATATAACTCTCAACTAACCAAAATCTTAACTAGGAATAGCTTACTGGTGACTGGAAGCCTTACTTAGTAATAACAAAAAATGTCAATTAACATCTATTTTGTGTGTCATATACTGTATTCTTATACTAAGCTACAGGATAGAAAATACTGTTATTGAGAAAATCATAAAGTGGGTGCCTGACTCTTGATTTTGGCTCAGGTCATGGGATTGATCCCCACATCAGGCTCTGCACTGAGTGGGGGCTCTGCTCAAGATTCTCTTTCTCTCTCTCTCTCGATCTCTACCCCCCTTCTGCCCCTCTCCCCTGCTTGTACTCTCTCTCTCTCTAAAAACAAAGAAAATTAAAAAAAAAGAAAATCATAAGAAAAAGAAAATAATATTTATGGTACTATACCATATTTATCAGAAAAAATCTGCATATAAATAGACCCACAGTTCAAATTCATGTTGTTCAAATTTCAACCATATTATCATAATTGGTATATAAAAAATGTAATACCAAAAGCAATCATCAAAAACAGCTATGCAGAAAGATAGTCTCAAAAACACTAAAAATGAAATTCTAAAAAAAGTTTACATAACCTATTAGAAAGGCAAGGAAAAAAATGAAAAGCATAATAAACATAAACCAAGTAATAAAATGACAAACCTAAGCTCTAACATAAAAATAATTACATGAAAGTACATGGTCAAAATAGAGTAGGAGAAAAAACCATGATCTACCATCTAAAACAAACTTACTTCAAATATAATGATATATGTAAATTGAAAACAAAGGGATAGAAAAAGATATATCATGCAAACATTCATTTTAAAAACTACACTTGAGAGAAAAGAATTTTCCTAGGGGAAAGAAAAGGACATTACAAAATATTTATGCACAAAAGAACATAGCTGGAAAACAAATAAAACAAAAATAGAATGGGAAGAAAATGAGAAAACAGAAAAAGCATAAATATAACTGGTGATGTAAAAAATTTATCAATTGCTAGAATTATTAATAGAAAATTAGCAATAATATAGAATTCAACAATACATCAACTAACAAGATCTATATAGGACACTCTATTCAGCATCAGAATACTCATTCTTTTCAATTGTCTATGGAACATTCATAAGACAGGCCATATCCTAGGTCATTAAATAAACCTTACCAAATTGAAAACTAAAATCAATGCTCTATAATCATAATAAAATCAGAGCAGAAAACAGTAAAAAAAAAAAGTTAAGAAAAAATTAGAAACTAAACACTTGGAAAATAACTCATTTTTAAAAACTCCACAGGATACAGAGGACTTAGTAAAACAAAAAAAGAAATACAATAAACTGGAAAGAAGAAAATATATTAAAATTTGACTGCGGAATATAGCTAAAGCCGTGCTGAAAAGAGGAGTTATGACTGAAATGTTCACATTAGAAAAAAAGGAAAGGTCTCAAGTCAATAGCCTGAACTCCTAACAAAAACTAGAAAAAGTAAAATAAACAGAAAAGGAATAAAATACAGGTAAGACGAGAAATTGATGGAAATCTAGTTCTTTGAAAAGATCAATAAAATTGAGAAACTTCTAGCAAGAATAGTAAAGAAGAGAAAGACCACAAAAATTACCAATCACAGAATTAAAACTAAGGATGTCACTGCACACACCAAAAACATTTACAAGGCAAGTAAACAGAAGAAACATATCTATACACATACATTTGACAATTTGGGTGAAATAAATGAATTCCTCAAAAAGTAAAACTTTAGTATTTAACTATTATGAAATACTTTGAATAGCTCTACAATTATTTTTTCAATGAAACTGTACTTAAAAAACAAACAAAAAAAACACCTCCCCCAAATTGAAATCTCTTGGAAATAATGATTTCACTGGAGAATTCTAAGAAATATTTAAATAAGAATTAAGAACAAGTCTACTCAACCTACCTCCAAAAAATCAACTCACTCTATGAAAACAGTATACCCACATATCAAAGCCAAAGCACAAAAAAAGGGAAACTACAAATATTTCTCATGAACATAAATGCAAAATTCCTCAAAGATATATCAGCAAATGGAATTAAGCAATCTTCAAAAGGATTACACACAACGAATAAGTGGGGTTTTCCAGAGATGCAAGTGTGGTCCAATGCTGAAAATCAACTGGGTAATGATGCCATGAAATCAATTCCATTGGCCACTCCCCAGCAAAACAACTACTGCTAAGGTAAACAAGCAAAAACACAAACCCCAACAATTTAAAGTCTCGGGGAATGTGGTAAGAGCACAAAACAAATGAAACAGCATTTATTCAAAAAACTATACTAAATCTTGGTAAGAATGGTAAGAGACTGTGGCACTTGAGCAGTGATCCACTTTCTCTCTCTTCCTCCTAGGCTAATCCTACTCCAGTATGGCTGAGAAGAGGAAAATCCCTCTACCCTAAAATCCTCATCAAGGCATACAGATTCTCTGCAGAAGGGGCAGGCTGCCAGGATTTCTCATGCATCTCAACTGTGTTACAGATTTTAAAACACAGGATGGTGTGGCCAAGAAGTTGGAGGCCTCCACCCACCCCTCACTCATAAAGCAGAGACTATTCTCAATCACAGAAAGTAAAAAATACTGAAGCCACGAAGCTGATGGGAATGCCCAGGGTCAGAGAAAGAGTAAGGAAACAGCTGATGGAGAACCTTGACATGTACCTAAATCCCCAGTAGGCAGTCAGTGACTGCCGAAGAAGGCAATAAAAACATATTTGGCTAAGCGAATATGTAAATGATAGAATGACTTTTGGAAAATAATTTAAAGTTTATCTGGCTTTGATGTACGTCACTTAGCAGGCATTCCTGGTCCTTCAAAGGTATTTTTACTTCATAAGAGGACCAGCTAAACAACAAGACATTTGATGAAATTTCTAAAGCACAAAGGACAGTACACTGACACAGAAACTAATTTACTGGAAACAGTTCCTTTAAAAATGAAGACACTGTTCCTGGGGAGCCTGGATGGCTCAGTGGGTTGAGCATCTCTGACTCCGGCTCAACTCATAATCTCACAGTTGCTGAGTTCAAGCCCCACACTGGGCTCTGTGCTGACAGCTCAAAGTCTGGAGCCTCCTTTGGATTCTGTGTCTCCTTGTCTCTTTGGCCCACCCCTGCTCATGCTCGCTCGCTCACTCTCTCAAAGATAAATAAACATTAAGAAAAAAAAATTTTTTTAGGGAAAGAAAAAAAATAAACTGTTCCTAATGGACTCATCTAGGTTTATCACTAGAAACTGAAGTTGGTAACAACTCCCAGGCAAAACTGAGATTCCTGTTGGCAGGCCAAGCACAGGGACACATGTGTTATAGGCAAGTTTCTAAGAAACACCAAGCAGCCAGCACTATAAAACCTATGGCAGAGAAAAACACTTTGTAGAGTAGTACAGCAAAACGGATATAACAAATGTTCAGGCCAAGTCCTTACTTGACTAGTTAGTATATAACCTTGGGCGAATTTTGTTTGTATCTAGGCCAGTTTCATCAACTCAAAACCTATGGGGATAGACTAGTTCATGTGTATTTTGAGGGAGCAAAGGCCAGATTTGGGCTTCCTGCTTCAACCATAGGAAATGTAACTGATCAACTACATCCACTCACCCACACATATACATGCGTATGTGTATCTTTGTAGCAGAAAAAAAAGAAAGGATTTCATACTTTAAAGTGGCTGAATACAATAGGAGTAGATGATCTCTGAGGTTCCTTGTTTCTAAAGATGCTCTCCTGAACAGGGAAAAAAGAAACGTTTTCACATAAGAAAAAAGACAATTGTGTAACAGGTAAGGCAGGTTAGAAACACTAAAGGGCTGTAGGAAAAAAGCTGTTTTCATAATGTTTAGACCAAAGGCATATGATGACTCTTAACAGTGACTGAAATCCATCAGATCCTTCTTAGAGTATGGACTTTGATTATATCCCCAGATGAAGCATACACAATGGGAAGAGATTTTCATTAGGAGTCTGAAGTGAGGAAGGTTCTTAACAGATAACATAAACACATGGATTTTGAAAAGAAAAGGAGCGGGGGTGCCTGGGTGGCTCAATCGGTTAAACGTCCGACTTCGGCTCAGGTCATGATCTTGTGGTCCGTGGGTTTGAGCCCCACATCGGGCTCTGTGCTGACGGCTCAAAGCCTGGAGCCTGTTTCAGATTCTGTGTCTCCCTCTCTCTCTGCCCCTCCCCAGCTCGTGCTCTGTCTCTGTCTCAAAAATAAATAAATGTTAAAAAACATAAAAGAAAAGGAGGTAACTTATTGATGGACAACATAAAGTTGAAATAGTGGCTTCAGGGAGTGACAATAGCTTCTTTTTTCTGCCTGGAACTAATTTATGAAACAGGAGAAAGGGAAACAAATATTATGGTACTCCAAATATAAACTACATCTTCTACAGGTTAAAAAAAGAACTGCATTTTTTTTTTCTATACAAAAGTCAGAGAAAGGTTTTGCATGAAGAAAAAGAAGGCCAAAAGAGGTTATAGCTAGCAAAGCTGGTAACTGACAACAAGAGCGATACCCAACACTTAACTGACTGCGTGCTATGTCAGACACTTGTAAATGAACGTAATGATTCACTTAATTATCCTAACAACCCTCTGGGGTAGGTCCTATTAAGCCTCTTTA
The DNA here is from genome assembly GCF_003009895.1 of Hyaena hyaena. Taxonomy (NCBI): domain Eukaryota; kingdom Metazoa; phylum Chordata; class Mammalia; order Carnivora; family Hyaenidae; genus Hyaena; species Hyaena hyaena. Next base: position 1,303,242 of record NW_024080725.1, on the reverse strand, counting down.
GGGGCGCCTGGCTGGCTCAGTCGAAGAGAAGAGTGCAACTCTTGATCTCCGGGTTCTGAGTCTGAGCCCCACACTGGGTGTAGAAATCACTTTAAAAATAAACAAATAAAATCCTAAAAAAGATTCTTTAAAGATGAAGAAACTGAAGCAGAAAAAATAAACACAGACTTGCAAAGATCACACAGGTAGTAAGTAGTGGAACTTACATTCTACCCCAGATTATCTGGCTCAGGAGTCCATGCTTACAGCCACCATAAAATACTTTGTTTCACAGAATTACTTTGCCATTATCAACAATGGAAGACTACTTATATTTAGTCTTCTCATCTGAAAAGAAAATTGTTTAAACTGAGAACACACAATTGCTTTGTATAACCCATTTAAAAATACCAACTTTCCTTTCCAGCAATATGGCAGAGTAGAAAATCTAAAAACTCTCTGCAGTAAAATCCTTAGAGATGCTGGTAAGAATGCAATAAACATTCTTTTAATTGTATAGCTGGGCTGAAAAGAAGCCTGCAGCATGGGAAAAGAAGAAACTATAAAACTTAAGAACTGGGCTAAAACTGCCATTGAAAGGCTTCTTAAAGAATAAGCAGTCTAAGTTTATTACATACAAGTGAGACAGTGAGTAGGAAATGGGCTCAAATAAGGTGAGATACAGAACTAAGACTTTCTCACTGCAACTCCAAACTTGGAGGGTGACTTTTTTTTTAAGTTTTTTTATTTATTTTGAGAGAGAGAGAGTGCATGCACAAGTGGGTAGGAACAGAGGGGGAGGGAGAGCGAGTGAGAGACAATCTCAAGCAAGCTCTGCACTGTCAGTGTGGAGCCCAACACAGGGCTCAATCCCATGAACTGTGAGATCATAACCTGAGCTGAAATCAAGAGTCAGACTTAACCAACTAAGCCACCCAGGTGCCCTCAGATGGTAACAGTATTAATGAAAGGCAGATTAGGGAGGACAAAATCCTCCTATCAGCTGAGGATAAAATCAAAGCTTTCTGCCTCTACCTGGAATCCAGATAAAGTGGAAAAGTTTCCCCTGAAAATTATTCACAACCACAAGGCTGCCCTCACAATGGCCTAAGTTTGAATTCATATGGTCTATTGCTTGAAGAACCCCAAAGATGAATAATTATGATCAAATATTAGTTCTGGGTAAAAACAAAACATCTCTCAAGGAACATACCCTTAACCCAGACGACAAACAATTCCCAGAGATAATGCTTATCTGAAGACAAGGTCACAATTCAAAATTACAAAACACCAGTGGAATCAAGACAAAAGTCATGAAAGCTAACTACATTCCTTTAAAAACTTGAAATAATAAAGCCATAAAGACCATAAACTTAATGATTAAAAGTATGAAAAATATAGGGGTGCCTGGGTGGCTTAGTCAGTTAAGCGTCCAACTCTTCATTTTGGCTCAGGTCATGATCTCATTCATGGTTGTGAGATAGAACCCCATGTCCAGCTCTGCACTAAGCACAGAGCCTGCCTGGGATATTCTCTCTCTTTCTCTCTCCCCCTCCCCCATTCACACTCTCTCTCAAAATAAGTAACACCCCAAAATTACTTATAGATTGGGTTAAAAAACGTAAAGACACACAAGCCTCTGACAAGACTGAATTAAGAATTAAAAAAACAAATGAACAAGAGCCACATATGGAGCATATGGAACTAAAATAATGAAAGAAAATCAGTAAGCTGTTTAAAATTTCACACATAAAAGACACAGATAGCATTACCAAATCTGTGAAGTTCTAACTTTCAATGAATACATAATCTCTGTCTACCTAAACTTTCCCAAAGAGAAAAGCAGAGAATGTTACACTTACTCTGATGATTCTACTATAAAAGGGAATAATAACAGTAAAAGAACATATAAAAGCAAATCACATTAATGAATAGAGACACAAAAGTATCAAATAAAATACTAGCAAACTGAATTTTGGCATCACAACAAAAAAACGATTCAAAGATTTTGTGGAGGATTTAATATCACAAAAGCTATACATATAATTAATGATTTAGCATGAACAGAATAAAGGAGGAAAAGCATACAAATATCTATTTATTCAAATGGGGAAAAATGAAATAAAACCACAAAAACAAATTTTGCAGTAACAAAACACAAAGAAGGGCATTAGAGAATTATAAAGAGAGTCAGTTAAAAAAAAATAGATTTGTAAATATTTACTCACTCAATAAAGGAGCACCTAAATATATAAAGCAAATTATTAACAGACAAAAAGGGAAAAACTGACAATAACATAATAAGAGTAGGTAACTTTAATATCCCACTTACATCAAAAACTGCTCAACTAGGCAGAAAACCAAAGACTGACCTTAAACAACACATTAGACCAGATTAACTCAACAGATACATACAGAACATTTTATCCAAAAGCTGCAAAATACACCTTCTTTTCAAGTGCACATAGAATATTCTCTAGAATAAGTCACATGTTGGCCCACAAAACAAGTCTCAATAAATACAAGACGACTAAAATTACATCAAGAATCTTTTCTAACCACAACAGTATAAAATTAGAAATCAATTACAAGAAGGAAACAGGAAAAAAACCCACAAACATGGGTAGACTAAACATGCTACTAAACACACAACAGGTCAACAAAGAAATCAAAAGAGAATTTTAAAAAATACCTTCATAGAAATGAAAATGGGAACACAACTTTCCCAAATCTATGGTATGCAACAAAAGCAGTTCTAAGAGGGAAGTTCATGGTGATGCAGGTCTACCTACAGAAACAAAAAAAAACCCAGGCACACAATTTGATTTTACACCTAAACAAACCAGAAAAAGAAGAACAAAGCATAAAATTAGCAGAAGAAAGGAAATAGTAAAGATGAGATTAGAAATAAATGAAACCCAGACTTTAAAAAACAAGAGAAAAGATCAGTGAAACAAATAGGTTTTTTGAAAAGGAAATCAATAAATCATTAATTAGACCCAACAAGGGGGAAAAAAAAAAGGACACAAATAAATAAAATCAGAAATAATGAAGTTACAACTGACCCTGAGGAAATGCAAAGGATAAGACAAGACTACAGTCAAGTATATGCCTACAAACTGTAAAACCTAGGAGAAATAGTTAAATTCCTAGAAACTCATGACTTATATAAAACTGAATCACAAAGAAATAAAAAGTCTGAATAGACTAGAATGCCTAGCTGAGTCAGTAGGTAGAGTGAGCAACTCTCGATCTAGGGGTTTTGAGTTCAAGTCTCACAGTGATTGTAGAGATAACCTAAAAAATAATATATTAAAAAGAAATTTTAAATCTGAATAAACTAATTACAACCAACAAATTAAATCTGAAATTTTAAAACTTCTAAAAGCCTAAGTAAGGCCCAGGACCAGATGGTTCACAGATGAATTCTACCAAACATTCTAGCATTAATAGCCATCCTTCTCAAATTATTTGAAAAACTGAAAATGAAGGAATGCTTCCAAAATCACTTTACAGGGCCAGCATTTCCCAAAACTAAAGCCAGGTATTCTGCCCATATCACTGATGAACATGAAGAGCCTGAAATTAAGTCCTCCATTAAGAGCAAAGTCGGGCTGCACTAGCCCAGTTCCAGGAAAAGCTTCGGCTGAAACTACCCTCGGATCAGCCAATCAAAAGAAATGTGTAACATTCCTGTGGTCTGAGTCAGGGCTGGGAACTGCTGGTAGTTACTCTGTACAAACTAGCCAATCACTCACTGCTTGCCTAAACCCCAGGTAGGCCCTTTGAGCTCACCTTATAATTGGTCATTTTCAAAGGATTCTCAAAGGTCATGATTGGACCCCGCCAAAAGTAACAGACGCCTCATGGATACTGAATGGTCAAAACTAGAACCATGGGTGTTGTTCAATTATGATTGGTACTTATGTGATGATGCAAAACGTACAACATGTGCACTGTAACACCCCGTCCCTTACCCCATAGAAACCTGCTCGCCATTGTTCGAGGCTTCTCCTTGCTGCCGCTGCGCCCGGTAGACGGGTGAGCCCCGCCTCGAGCTTGTAATAAAGACCTTTATGTACCTGCATCGGTGACGGCTCCTGGGGGTCTCAGGGGACTCACGATTCGGGCACAACAAACATAAATGCAAAAATCCTCCAAGTATTAGCAAAGTCAATTCAACAATATATTAAAAAGATCATACACCAGGACCAAGCAGGATTTATTAGAGGGATGCAAGGATAGTTCAACATCTGTATTTCGATCAAAGTGATACACTACAACATCAAAGGATGAAAATCATATGGGCATCTCAGTAGATGCAGAAAAAGCACTTGACAAAATTCAACATCCATTTATGATAAGAAGTCTCAACATTAGGTGGATTCAGAAGAAACATACCTCAACATCACAAAGGCTACATGTGTAAGACCCACAGCTAACATCACACTCAATGTTGAAAAGCTGAAAGATTTTCCTCTTATATGAGGGTCAAGATAAGGATGACCACTCTCACCATTTTTATTCAACACAGTACTGGAACTCCAAGCAACAGCAATTAGGCAAGAAAAATAAATAAAAGGTATCCAAATTAGAAAGGAAAATGTAAAATTGTCATTACTTGTAGAAAACTTAATTCTAGGGGCGCCTGGGTGGCTTAGTCGGTTAAGCGTCCGACTTTCGCTTAGGTCATGATCTCGCGGTTCGTGGGTTCGGACCCCGCATCGGGCTCTGTGCTGACTGCCAGCTCAGAGCCTGGAGCCTGTTTCAGTCTGTGACTCCCTCTCTCTCTGACCCTCCCCTGCTCACGCTGTCTCTCTCTCTCTCTCTCCTAGAAATAAATTAAAAAAAAAAAAAAAAGAAAAAGAAAACTTAATTCTATATACAGAAAATCCTAAAGACTCTACCACAAAACTATTAGAACTAATAAATGAATTCAGTAAAGTTGTAGAATACACTAATATATGGAAACTGGTTGTATCTCTATAAACTAATAATAAGCCACTAGAAAGAGAAATTAAGAAAACAACCACATTTGCCATAAAAAAAAAACCCAAAACACCTAGGAGTAAATTTAACCAATAAGGTCAAACATTTGTACTCTGAAAACTATAAACCACTGATGAAAGAAATTGAAGATGACAAGTAAATGCAAAAATATATAATTCTCAAGGGCTCCAAGATTAATATTGTTAAAATATCCATAATACTCAATGAAATCGACAGATACAATGCCATCCCCATCTTGTGTATATATCTGTACAAGGGAATATTTTTCAGGAATAAAAAGGAATGAAGTTCTGATACATGCTACATGGAATCTTGAAACATTACACTAAATGAAACAAGCCTACATACAAGAACATCTATTATATGATTCCCCTTGGGTATCTACAACAGGCAAATTCATAGGTTTTGGGGTCAGGGAAAATGGGGAATTACTGCTTGATGGTTCAAGAATTTCTGTTTGGAGTGATGAAAAAGTTTTGGAAATAGTGTTAATGGTTACAAAACAATGTGAATATAATTAGTGAATTATAATTAAAAAGGATGAACTGTACACTTTAAATATGAATTATATGTCAATGAAGCTGATAAAGCTACTATAAAGTTCACAGTTCCTACAAGGAGAACCTAACAAATCTTTCCCCATGGGAGATTTTAGCAAAAGTGAACAAAATTACTGACAAACCACACAGTGAGCTAAAAACTGGAAACATAAATGATCAATAATTATAAGGGAAACAACAACAAAGACACAATGAAGTGACAGATAGTGCACATTCTTGTTTCCAGTGTCAGGGGAAAACTTCCAAAATTTCATTTCTAGGTATGATGAAGGTCTTAGGTATCTGTAAATACCCTTCAGCAGTTTATAGAAATTCTTTTCTGTTTCTAGTTCACTAAGTTGTTTGTTTTGTTTTGTTTTTTTAACACATTGAGGAACCGATCACACATGGATTTTCTCCTTCATAGCTTACATTCTTGAAATAAACCTAACTTGGTATTTTATGAGCATTGTGTATCTGTGCCAAAATAGATTTGTTAATAATTTGTTTGGAAATTTTGCAGATCTTGTTCATTTTGTTCTACAATATTTAATTTTTTTTTAACGTTTACTTTATTTCTAAGAGAGACAGAGCACGAGTTGGGGAGGGACAGAGAAAGAAGGCTACACAGAATCCGAAGCTGGCTCCAGGCTCTGAGCTGTCAGCACAGAGCCCGGGTGGGGCTCAAACTCCTGAACTGTGAGATCATGACGTGAGTCGAAGTCAAATGCTTAACTGACTTAGACACCCAGGTGCCCCTACAATATTTCTTTATTATATAATGATCTGATTAGCTATTAATATGAAGGTTATGCTGGTTTTATAAAATGAGTTGTGAACTATTAGTTCTCTTTTTATTCACTGGAAGAGTGAGATTAATGTTATTTTTTAAATGTTGAAAAAATTCATTAGTGGAAGATAAAACCATGATGCTACAACATAACCATCAAAACAGCTGAAATTAAAAAATACCAAGTGTTGGTGAGGATGTAGACAGAGCACATGTTAACTCTCACAAACCGTTGGTGGAAGTGTACATACAAATATAACCACTTCGAAAAACTGTTTCACAATATCTGACCTAAGCTTTCCACTCTTAGATATTTGCCCAAAATTAGTAGGTATGTGTGTATATATATATGTGTATACATATTTTTCCACCAATTTACATACAAGAATTGTTTAAAGCTGTAGTATTCACAGTAGCCCCACAATGTAGACAAACCAAGGGTCCACAAACCACAGATTGGATACATTTTAGTATACTTATGCAATGATCACTATCTATTGCTTTATGGTAAACACACCAAGATGTTTTTAAAAAAGTTTTAGGGGTGCCTGGCTGACTCAGAAGAGCATGTAACTCTTCATCTTGGGGTCATGAATTTGAGTACCCACTCTGGGTGCAGAGATTAAATACATTAAATTAAATACATTTTTTAAATTAAAATGTATTAAACATTTAAATTAAATGTATTAAATACATTTTTTTTAAACTTAAGAAGAAATAAAAAGTATTAATATCCCTCATGCGTCCATGGGTTGCTGGGCCCAGCCTGTGGTTCTTACTTGTGGTTGCAATTGGATGGCAGCTATTAAAGTCTTCTAAGTTTGACAGTACCAAGATGTACATGACGGCTCCCTCACACTATTGGCAACTGTGCTGACTGCTGGCTAGAGTATCAGCTGGGAATGTTAACCAGAGAGCCTACAGATATGGCCTCTCCATGTGGGATAGATTTCTCACAGCATGACAGCTGGGTTCTGAGACTGTTCCAGGAGTACAAGTGTTCTAAGAGACCCAACTAGAAGCTGGAAGTCTTCATATTACTCTGAGTCACAAAGAGTCTCTCTATTGCCATGGACACAAGCCAGGCAACATTTGGGGGTGAGGAACTCTGCAATGGTGTGAATACTAAGAGGTGTGGTCCACTGGAAGGCCACCTTTGGACACTGGCTACCATAAATCGAACATTATACAGAAGTGGGGAGGGAAAAGAAATAGGATGAACCAAGCAATACTAATCTATGGGGATAGACATCAGAATGGTGACTACTTTGGGCAAGGAGTGATACATAACAAGAAAGAAGTACAAAGGATGCTTCTAAAGTACTGGTAATATTCTATATCTTGATCCAATGGTTTTCACTTTGGATCCAATGGTTTTGACAGATTTCACTTTGTAATTCTTATCGATCTTACATTTAAGATTTTATTTTTACTGTATGTATGTTATACATCAAATGAAAAGTTACTTCTGCCCCACTTGCACTACCAAAACCCTGAAATATCAGTTCTCACTCATTCAGGCTGAGAAAATTTTGTTTTGCCAAGGAAAATTAGCAAGTAAATGGCCCAAGAGGGAACTCTAATATACCACCTGGTGATATACAAAAACTGCTAGTTTTACTCTTTGCATATAAACCCACCCACTTCAAGCTTAGCCCTGTAACATTATACTTTCCTACTCTGCCTTCACTTAAAGCTGAACTAAATTAAAGTAGATTTTTTTCACAGGGAGACAACGTATCTGAACACCACTCTGTCTTAATTTAATCATCCCCATTTACCCAGTGTTATTAATATGCAAATACACAATGCAAACAATTTAAAAAGAAATGTCTGTGTCCGGGGGTGTGCTTTGGGACAAAACAAAATCTCTTGACTCTGAACTTCAAAATTATAAACACCTAACTAATGGAAAACTGCAACTAAAGATTCCTTTAAAAAATGAACTTATTCATCAAAAAATGCTCATGGAACACTAACTTTAGAACAGTTTCTCACCCAATTTTGGCACTGATGACATTTCATATCAGAGAATTCGTGGGGGAGGGGTCTGTCCTGTGCATTATAGGATGTTTAGCTGCATCCTTGGTTTCTACCCACCAGATGCTAGAAGCTCCCACCCACTGTGACAACCAGAATGTTCTGACATTGCCAAATGTCCCCTGGGGGAGGGGGAGCAGGTACAAAATCAGCCCCGTTTGAGAATCATCACTCGGAGGAACATTTACAGTTCTAGCTATGCGCTCAAAACCACTTCCTAAAGACAATTCTTGTTAGACTATAGATTAGTTTCTCATTGAACTTTAGAAAAATACTAAACAGAAAACCTACTACTCCATGAGTAAGGAGAACAATAAGTATAATACAGCCAGGGCATGAATTTTGATTATGTCCCATTTAGCATATGCAATGAACAAACAGGAAAATGTGCTCTATAAATAATGGCTAATTATAGAACGTTAATGAGGCCAAGGCAGTCTCCATCCCTCCCAACTGTGTTTTTATGTAAGGACAGAGAATACATGGATCCAAATCATCTTGTGTACTTTTTAAATACAGATAGATTCCTTCATAGCCTGAAACCTATGAAACTGAGGTGTGCAGATAGCCTTCCTTAAGAGTCCACCATTAATTTCTTATGCATATAAAAATCTAAGACAAACAGAACCATGTACTACTTATCTTCAATCTTGCATGACCACAAGTTTTAATTTGTGTCACTGATCAGAAGGAGATATAGGGAAGAAACAAAAGACCAGTTAACTGATAGCAGATGGTGTCACAGATAAAAACATCAGTCTGAAGAGTCAGAAGGCCAAGATTTTGATCTCGATCTATCACTTACTAGGGTTATACGTAAGAGCAAGGCACAGTCCTGGGTTTGAATTCTTTATCTGTGAAAAAGAGATAACTGTCATACCACATTTTTATTGACAAAAAGAACCAAAAACATACATGAAAGCTCTAAGGAATATAGCACCAAATGCAAGATTAGTATTATCCAAAAGATACTAACACAAAGCTACAATCAAGAAGAAAGCCATACTCCAGTAAAACTATCCAAAAAATATTAATTTGGATATATGAAAGAAAACAGATTCTGCAGAAACAAATCCTAAATAGTATTCAAAACAATAAAAAATAAAAGTATATTCACAGGGTACCAACCAGGGGAATTTCTACAGATGAGAAACTGAAAGGTAAGTCAAATGTCACTTTACTGAAACAAGTATGTAACTAGGAAAGATCCTTTACAACTACCAAAGAAAAACTTGATCTAGTATGATGATGCTAAGAAAAGATTTATATTCAACTCCAGTTGCAGATCAACATGAAATAAGCATACTAGAAGCTACTTTTCTCACTACAGGCTAGAAAGAAAAATACAAAAATGAGAAATCCAAAAAAAAAAATTCTAGCAGATCGTGTGGAGAGGAAAAATCACAATCTGAGGGATCGGTGGGCTTTCTGGGTTTTCTTTTTTTACCCCTTTCTTTAATTTTCTTTATTTAAACCTTTGACTCAAAGATGGGTTGAATTAGGGAATTGCCAGTAGGCACAGGCAGCAAAAGAGACAAGGGAAACCCAATTTTCTGTTACGAGGAACAGAGTAGGAGCCCTTCGGCTTACAGTGTGGTGGGGGTGGGGGGGTGAGAGGGAGGGGGTGCAGTGCGGACAGTTTTTCCTCTCTGGCAGCTCTACCTCACTCAGGGAGGCATGCAGTGGCATGGCCGCAGTGATGCAATGGCATGGCCATGGTGATGATACTATGGGAACTGAAACTCCCACGTCCGTACAGAACAAGAAAATAGGGTTTTCTGAGGAGTAGGGAGTAATCTGTGCTTGTTTGCTTTTTATTCTTCACTTTTCTCTCAGCACTACTACACCCTAAGGCAAGACTGCTCCAGAAAACAGAAAAGAACCTCATCCTTCTGACCAGAGTAACTATGGAAAGTGGCCACCGGCAACCAGGAAGCATGGAGAAAAGACTTCAAAGTACAGAAGAATACACAGCAGCACAAGTCCTGGGCTTGCGCCAAAGCTGTGCGTGTGTGGCACACATCCGAAGAAGCCGCAGGGACCGAGAACTTAACGAGAGCAGGCCTTCCCCTGGCTCTCGAGCGCTGCATGCAAATGCCAGACCCCAGACCACACCAAAGGCTTTGAAAATGAGTTCGTGCTGGAGCCACTGCCCCCAAAATGAGAAGAACCGGAGCATCAGGTGAATCTACCAACAGAATAACAGCAAACACATATTATATCATGGATTTTAGTAAGATCCAGTCTTAAAATATTCCAAAATGTCCAGGATACAATATAAAATTACCTGATACACTAAGAAGCAGGCAAATCTGAACAATATCCAAGGTAGAAGATGGTCAACTGATGGACACTCTGAGATGACTCACATGTTGGATTTATCAGGCACAGACTTTAACACAGTTACCATAACCATCTTCCATGAGTAACGGGGGTGAAATCTCTTAAAATGAAAGAATATACAAAAATCCTCAGGAAAAAAAAACACATATATACATACATATATAAATGGAGATAGTCAAACTGAAAAATACAGTATCTAAAATAAAAATCTCACTACATGGGTGAAATAGCAGAATAAATATAACTGGAAAGTCAATTTGAAGGTAATGAATAACATGTCTAATCTGAAATAAAGGGGAGGTTTATAAATATGAACAGAGACTCAGGACCTATGGACAAATTTTAAAAGACACATTACTAGAGTCCTGAAGCAGACCAGAAAGATTGATACAGAAAAAATATCTGAAGAAATAAGAACTGAAAAGTACCCAAACTTGGTCAAAGAAATGGATTTATAGATTTGAAAATCTCAGTTAAATAAGACCATGGCCAGACTCATCAAAATTAAACTATTGAAAGATAAAATAAAATTTTTAAAAATTTTACAGGAGACCATATTTAAAGAACACATTTCATATAGGGAAACAATAATTTGAATGACTGTAGAGTTTGGAACACAAACGATGGAAGTCACAAAACAGCTAACTATGTACTGAAAGTACTGAAAGAGAAGAGTTACCCACCCAGAAATCCATATCCATTGAAAATATACTTCAGGGGGGCACCTGGGTGGCTCAGGGGATGAAGCATTCGACTTCAGCTTGGGTCATGACCTCACAGGCTGGTGAGTTTGAGCCTCGCATCGGGCTCTGTGCTGACAGCTCAGAGGCTGGAGCCTGCTTCAGATTCTGTGTCTCCCTCTCTCTCTCTGCCCCTTCCCCACTCACGCTCTGTCTCTCTCTCTCTCAAAAATAAACAAACATTAAAAAAAATTAAGAAAAGAAAAGAGAATATACTTCGGGGGACCTGGGTGTCTCAGTCAGTCAAATGTCTAATTCTTCCTTTTGGCTCAGGTCATGATCTCATGGGTTTGTGAGACTGAACCCCTCATGAGACTGCACTGACAAGAGCAGAGCCTGCTTAGGATTCTTACTTTCCTTCTTCCTCTCTGACCCTCCCTGACTAGCACACATCTCTCTCTCTCTCAAAAAAAAAAAAAAAAAATTTTTTTCCAAAAAAAAGACGGGCGGCTAGGTGCCTCAGTTGTTTGAGCATCCATTCTGGATTTCAGCTCAGGTCATAATTTCAAAGTTCGTGGGTTTAAGCCTTGTATCAGGCTCCATGCTGGCAGTATGGAGCCTGTTAGGGTTTTTCTCTCTCTGCCCCTCCCCAGCTCGCTCTGTCTCTCAAAGTAAATAAAAATAAACTTAAAAAAAAATATATCCTTTAAAAAGTATAAGGCAACTCAAAACACTGTCACACAAAGGAAAATTAAGAGAACTTATTGCCGGAAGACTTGGACTAAAAGAAATACTTAGAAGTTCTTCCCTGAATTGAAATGATACCAGAGGGAAATCTGAAACGTAAAGCAAAAAGAATGGTAAATATCTGGATAACTATAATACACTATTTTCTCCTACTAAATTATTTAAAATATGTGTTACTGTTAAAAGTAAAACAGCATGTCTGGGGAGACATCGCTCTATGGAAAATTGACACATATGACAACAATAACCAGAAAAAGGAGAGGGAAACTGTATGGTTTAATACAGTTTAAGTGTACAGGTTTAATAAAATACCTAGGAATAAACTTAACCAAGGATACAAGAGATCTATATGATGAAAACTATAGAAAACTTATGAAGGAAATTGAAGAAGCACAAAGAAATGGAAAAACATTCCATGCTCATGGACAGGAAGAATAAATATAGTTAAAATGTCATTACTACCCAAAGCAATCTAACATTCAATGCAATCCCATCAAAATTGCACCAGCATACTTCTCAAAACTAGAACAAACTATCCTAAAATTTGTATGGAACCACAAAAGACCCCGAATAGCCAAAGTAATACTGAACAATAAAACCAAAACGGGAGGTATCACCATCCCAGACTTTAGCCTCTACTACAAAGCTGTCATCATCAAGACAGTATGGTATTGGCACAAAAACAGACACATAGACGAATGGAATAGAATTGAGAACTCAGAGCGGGACCCAAAGGTATACAGTCAACTAATCTTTGACAAGCAGGAAAGAATATCTAATGGAAAAAAGACAGCCTCTTTAACAGATGGTGTTGGGAGAACTGGACAGCAACATGCAGAAGAATGAAACTAGATCATTTTCTCACACCATACACAAAAATAAACTCAAAATGGATAAAGGACCTGAATGTGAAACAGGAAACCATCAAAACCTTAGAGGAGAAAGCAGGAAACAACCTCCTTGACCTCTACCGCAGTAACCTCTTACTTGACACATCCCCCAAAGCAAGGGAATCAAGAGCAAAAATAAACGATTGGGACCTCATCAAGATTAAAAGCTTCTGCACGGCAAAGGAAACAACCCACAAAACTAATAGGCAACCAACAGAATGGGAAAAGATAGTTGCAAATGACATATCAGATAAAGGGTTAATATCCAGAATCTATAAGGAACTCACCAAACTCCACACCCGAAAAACAAACAACCCAGTGAAGAAATGGGCAGAAGATATGAACAGACACTTCTCCAAAGAGGACATCCAGATGGCCAACAGACACATGAAACGATGCTCAGCATCCCTCCTCATCAGGGAAATACAAATCAAAACCACACTGAGATACCACCTCACGCCAGTCAGAGTGGCTAAAATGAGCAAATCAGAGAACGCAAGATGCTGGCGAGGATGTGGAGAAGCGGGCACCCTCCTACACTGTTGGTGGGAATGTAAACTGGTGCAGCCCCTCTGGAAAACAGTGTGGAGGTTCCTCAGGAAACTAACAATAGAACTCCCCTATGACCCAGCAATAGCACTGCTAGGAATTTACTCAAGGGATATAGGAGTGCTGATACATAGGGGCACATGTACCCCAATGTTCATAGCAGCATTCTCAACAATAGCCAAAACATGGAAAGAGCCTAAGTGTCCATCAACGGACGAATGGATCAAGAAGATGTGGTTTATCTATACGATGGAATACTACATGGCAATGAGAAAGAATGAAATCTGGCCATGTGTAGCAACATGGATGGAACTTGACACTGTTATGCTGAGCGAAATAAGTCAGGCAGAGAGGGACAGATACCATATTCTTTCACTTATACGTGGATCAGGAGAAACTTAATGGAGGACCATGAGGGAAGAGAAGGAGAAAAACAGTTGGGGAAAGGGAGTGAGGCAAACCATGAGAGACTCTTGAATACTGAGAACAAACTGAGTGATGATGGGTGTGGGGGAGAGGGAAAGGGGGTGATGGGTATGGGGGAGGGCACTTGTTGGGATGAGCACTGGGTGTTATATGCAAACCAACTTGACAATAAACTATTTAGAAAGAAAGGAAGGAAGGAAGGAAGGAAGGAAGGAGTGTACAGGTTTAACTGAAATGGTAAAATGTGAAATTTAAGTAGATTATAAAAAGTAGGTATATATATAATCTACATAGCAATCTCGAAAAAAAAAAAAAACAAATGAAGCAAAAAGATACACTAAATTGAGTACTAAAAATATTCAACTAATCCAAAGAAGGGAGGAAAGGAAAAAGAAACAAAAAACAGAATGGACAAACAAAAGAACTTAAAAATGGAAGCACTAAATTGAATAAATTCAATAATTTCATTAAATTTAAATTAAAAGACACTGTCAGATTGTACTTTTATTTTTTAAATTTTTTTTTTTTAAATTTAAGGTTCGTTTTTTATTTGTGAGAAAGACAGAGAGACAACATTGGAGCAGGGAGGGGCAGAGAGAGAGGGAGTTACAGAATCTGAAGCAGGCTCCAGGCTCTGAGCTGTCAGCACAGAGCCCGACGCGGGGCTCAAACTCATGGACCGCGAGATCATGACCTGAGCCGAAGTTGGACACTCAACCAACTGAGCCACCCAGGTGCCCCCAGATTATACTTTTAAAAAGACCTAATCATGCACTACCAGATTTCCATTTTAATATAAAAATGTATACACCCTAATAATAAAAGTAATGAAAAGAGATACAGTATACAAACACTGCTCAAATGGAAGATAAAGTGTACTGTATGAGAAAGTAGATGTTCGAAGAAAGAAAATGACCAAGGGTAAAGACGGACATTACATATTGATAAAAGTGTCAACTCACCAAGAAGAAAGAACAGTCAGATGTGGGTAATACAACACAGGTAATACAAAGATATGTTTCACATGAGGTGAAACTAATATAACTGATGCACAAATGTTCAATTATACAATTATAGTTGAAGACTTCAACTTGAATAACTGAGCAAAGAGAAAATCAGCAAGGATATAAAAATGACATTGATATTCACAGACCTCTCCATGCAAAAAGAGTGCACATGTACCATTCACCAAAATATGCCATAAACCTTACCAAATTTAAAATAAACCTTACAAAAGTGAGCCTTACCAAATTTAAAAGAACTGATATCATACAAAGCATATTCACTAGATATAATGTAACTTAAACAGAAATTAGTAAGAGAAAGGTATCTGAAAAATCCTCAAATATCTGGCATCCAACATACATGTAAATCACCCAAAGGACAAAGAAGAAGTATCAAGGGAATTTAAAAATATTTTGAGCTGAACGAATATACAAAGACAGCATATGATACTTTTTAGGATGTACACCTAAATCAGTGCCTGGAGAGATATTTACAGCATTAAATGCTTGCATTAGAAAATGTGAAATATTTCAAAATAATAATCTACATACTTTTATCCTGAAAAATTAAAAGAGTAAATTGAACCAATGTGAAAGAAGAAAACAACAGAAATCAATGACATTAAAGAGATAAACACTGACCAAATTTAATAAAAACCAGAACTAGCTATTTTTTAAAAAGCAATAAAAATGATAATCTTTTAGCCAGAGTGAAAGAGGAAAATAAAAAGAAAACATCCAGGGGTGCCTGGATGGCTCAGGTGGTTAAGCGCCCAACTTTGGCTCAGGTCATGATCTCGCAGTTTGTGAGTTCAAGCCCCATGTGGGGCTCTGTGCAGACAGCTCAGAGCCTGGAGCCTGCTTCAGATTCTATGTCTCCCCCTCTCTCTGCCTCTTCCTCACTTGTGCTCTGTATCTCTCTGCCTCTCAAAAAGAAACAAACATTAAAAAAAATTTTTTTTAAAAAGAAAACACCTAAATTACCTTTTATTTCTACTATTGGTAGATGTCCATACACTTCCTATAGAGAATAAAGAAACCACAACAGGGGTGCCTGGGTGGCTCAGTCAAACGTCCAACTCTTGACTTTGGATCAGGTCATAACCCCAGGGTCATGAGACTCAGCATGGAGCCTCCTTAGGTCTCGGTCTCTCTCTCTCTCTCTCTCTCTCTCCCCCCCCCCACCCCTCCTCATGTCCCTCCCCAACTCATGCTTCTCTCAAAAAGAAAAAAAGGAAAAAAAGAAACACAACAAACTATGCTCATTAAGTTGACAACTTAGAATGAATCAATTTCTTAAAAGACACAAATTATTAAAACTCACTAAAGAAAAAAATGTATAATTTGAACAGTCCTAGCTCTATTAAAGTAGTTGACTTTATAATCCAAGACCTTTCAGGGGCACGTGGGTGGCTCAGTTGATTAAGTGCCCAACTCTTGGTTTTGGCTCAGGTCATGACCTCATGCTTTATGGGACCAAGCCCTATGGCTGGCCTCTGCACTGACAGCACAGAGTCTGCTTGTGACTGTCTCCTTCCCTATCTCTCTCTCTGCCCCTCCCCTGCCACGAGGGCATGCTCTGTTGCACCAAACATTTAAGGAAGAAATAAAAACAATCCGACACAATCTTTTTCAGAAAAGAGGAGAAAAAATATTTCCCAACTGGACTAGCACTACCCTGATACCAAAAACACATATAAAAAACAATACATGAAAACATGACAAGAATACATACTACCATCTCCAATAAGCACAGACACAAAAATTCTCAACAACATATTAGCAAACCAAATCTAGCAATATATAAAAAGGGTAACACATCATAACCAAGTGGTATTTAGCAAAGGAATTAAAGGCTGGTTCAACAATCAACAATTCATCAGTGAAACTCACCATGTTAACAAACGAAATAAGAAAAACCAAGGATCACAAAGAAAAAATGTTTGACAAAACTCCACACAGAGTCATGATAAACCCTTTCAGTAAACTAAGCATACAAGAGAAATTCTTGAGCTGATAAAGATCATCTACAAAATAACTAGTTAGCAACATAGTTAGCGGTAAAAGACTGAATACTCCTAAAAGAGAAAAGTGAAAAAATTTCTCTTACCACTCTTATTCATTTCTTATTGTAGTCAGTGCAGTAAGATAAGAAAATGAAATAAAAGGTTTACAGATTAAAAAAGAAAATTTTTAATGCAGACATGTAGAAAATTCCACACAATCTACAAAAAAAAAAACCTCTTAGAACAAATGAGTTAAGTTGCAGATTACAAACTAAATTATCTAGCATCAATTCTATATGTATATACTAGCAATGAACTGGAAATCTTAACTTAAAATACTACAATATACAACAGCACAAAAAAATTAAACACTTAAGTGTAAGTCTAATAGAGTTTCTTTTTGGGATGATGAAAAAGTTTTGGAAATGGATAGTAGTGATGGTTATGTAACACCGTAAACATTTAATACCACTAAATTGTACACTTAAAACATGTTAAAATAGTAAACTTTATTTTTTTAATCATACTAAAGATATCTTTAAAACAATTCTTTTAAAATGGTCCAAAGGTTTGAACAGAAGTTAAAAAGAACAGAAGTTAAAATGTGGGGATCCTGGGGAGCTCAGTCAGTTAAGCTTCCAACTTCAGCTCAGGTCATGATCTTGCTGTTCATGAGTTAGAGCCCCGTGTTGGGCTCTATGCTGACAGCTCAGAGCCTGGAGCCTGCTTCAGATTCTGTCTTTCCCTCTCTCTCTACCCCTCCCCCACTCACACTATGTCTCTCAAAAATGAACAAATATTTTAAAATTTTTCTTAAAAAAAGGACCAAAAATGTTACATAGCAGTGATGATGACGTTAATAAAAAATAAACAACATATATGATTTGATGAGATGAAAACTAACTGTTTTGAATGCTGAATGTGAAATGCTATTCTGGTTATGTACTTAAGACTAACAAATCATATCAAATCAGGCGGTTAGGGATGCCTGGGTGGCTCAGTCCGTTATGTGTTGGACTCCTGATTTCGGGTCAGGTCATGATCTTGTGGTCTGTGAGTTAAACCCTGCCCTGGGCCCTGCGGTCACTACAGAGAGCCTGCTTGGGATTCTCTCTCTCCCCCTCCTTTCCCCTCCCCCCGGCTCAAAATAAACAAACATTAAAAAAAAAAAAACAACATTGAATTTATTTTACTAAGGTTTCTCGGATTTCTTTGGGCTCAGCTATGTAGGTCTCACTCAATGAATCTCATGTGCCTACAAGAATATGACAGGACTGTCATCATGAGAGGTGTCTTCACTCAGATGTCTTATGTCCTGCCTTGGAAGACAAAAGCCAGGGAATTCCCTAGGCAACTATGTGTTCTCTCCATATGGTCTCTTCATAAAATCTCCACAAGGTGGCCTCAGGGCAGCTGGACTTTGCAGGGCCTTTGAAAGCTCTCCTAGAGGAATCTACTATAAAACAGCAGCAGAAGCTAACTGGTCTTTTCTAACCCCAACTGGGAAGTTCTACAACATTTCTTCCAATGGATTCTACTGTGCAGGGGGTCACAAAGGCTCACTAAGATTTAAATGGAGGAAGGATCAACCCCTTCTCATGGTGGGAGAGATTTCAAAACTTTTCTCAACCATAATTACCTCTAGAATCTTTAGCAGACACAGAGTTTGCATTGAGGAAAAATAACAGGACTGGAGATAATAGGTATCACAGTCTTCCGAAACCAGGAAAGAATGAAAGGGAAAGATACCCAAAAGGAAAACAATATGTACAAAACTGATTAAGAGACAGAATGTGATCAAGATAGAAGAGAGCTTTCCTTAAAAGGAGAAGGTAACAGTTCTCAAAACTGCTAGAAGTCAAAATAAGCCTCAAGAAGCTAGTTAATTTCCCAACTAGACAACAAGCTCTGAAGAAGCAGTTATAAGTAGAGGAATGAGGGCTGACGCAAGACTGTACTTCTTTTTCAACCTTTATTAAACTATAACTGACAAATAAAATTGTATATATTTAAGGAGTACAAAGAGATGATTTGATATACATATACATTATGGAAGGATTAAATTGCAATGTTTAGATGGTTGATGACAAAGTAAGTAAGATGACTTGTTATTTTCTGTCAAAACACACATAAAATAGAAATGGGAAGGGGAAGTAATCTTTACAAAATGAACACTTGATTTTAATGCAATTACAAGGATGTAATTCCGAATTTCATTGTAAACAATCATCCATTTTTGTTATTCATATTAAGGAAAAAGAATTAGCAATTTACTGCTTAAAATGGTAAGGCAATTTAATAACTTTCCAAAGCAGAGAGCACCAGATCCAGATGGGTTCGCTGGTGAATTCTACCCAATATTTAAGAAAAAATTATATCAGTCTCCATAATCGCTTTCAGAGGGTAGAAGGAATATGTACTTCTAAAATCACTCTGTGAGGCCAGCATTACATCTCCTTCAGCGCTCTTGGGTGACCAGGCACATCGTCAGTGAGCAATAATATTTTGAAAAGAATTTTCTCCGAGCAGCAGGTCTCAATAATGGGCTTAAAATATTCACTAAACCATGTTGTAAACAGATGTGCTACAATCCAAGCTTTGTTGTTCCATTTATGGAGCATGCATAGAGTAGGTTTAGCATACTTCTTAAGGGCCCTAGAATTTTCTTAATGACCAGTGAGCACTGGCTTCAACTTATCAATTTAAAGTCATTAGCTGACTATCTATTAAGAGTCTGTCTGTCTGTTGAAGCTTTGAAGTCAGGCACTGACTTCACTCTAGCTGTGAAAAGTCCTAGATCACATCTACGCATCTTCTTCCTTCTTTAGGCTCTTTTGTCTACACTGAAAATCAGTTGCTTAGTGTAGCTACTTTCATGGAGGAGCTAGAGCTTCTGGAATAACTGGCTGGAATAACCAGCACCTTTGTGTTATGGAAACAGCTTTTCCCTTAAATCTCATGAAACTAGGTCTCCTGGCTTCAAACTCCTCTTCTGCAGCTTCCTCACCTCTCTCAACATTCACAGAATTAAAAAGGGTTAGAGCTTTGCTCTGCATTAGGCTTTGGCTTATGGGAATGCTGTGGCTGGCTTGATCTTCTATCCACACCAGGCAAACTTTCTCTGTATCAGCAATAAGGCTATTTCACTTTCTTATCATTTGTGTGTTTCCTGGAGTAGCATTTTTAATTTCCTACAAGAACTTTTCCTTTGCATTCACAACCTGGCTGACTGGTGCAGGAGGTCCAGCTCTCAGCCTCTCAGCTACTGACATGCCTTCCTCACTATGCTTAATCAGTTCCAACTTTTGATTTAAAGTGAGAATGTGTGACTCTTCCTTTCATTTGAACATGCAGAGTGAGTACACTGTAGGAAAAGTAACTGTCCTAACTTCAATATTCATATGTTTCAGGGAATAGTGAGGCCCAAGGAGAGGATGAAGGAGAAAGACAGAGGAACAGCGGGTCAGTGGAGCAGTCACAACACACATATTTACCAGTTACGCTCAGTGCCTTACACAGGTGTAGTTCGTGGCACCCTAAAATAATTACAATAGTAACATCAAAGACCACTATAACAAAGACCACTATAACAGGGGCGCCTGGCTGACTTCAGTCAGTGGAACATGCGACTCTTGACCTTGGGGTTCTGAGTTTGAGCCCCACATTGAGTGCAGATGTTATCTAAAAAATATCAAAATCTTTAAAAAAATAACTATAACATATAATAATGAAAAAGTTTGAAACATTGCAAGAATTACCAAAAGGTGACACAAAGATACAAAGCGAGCAAATGCTGTTGGAAAAATGGGGCCAACAGACTTGCTCAACATTGAGTTGCAA
This sequence comes from Hyaena hyaena, assembly GCF_003009895.1. Classification (NCBI taxonomy): domain Eukaryota; kingdom Metazoa; phylum Chordata; class Mammalia; order Carnivora; family Hyaenidae; genus Hyaena; species Hyaena hyaena. Next base: position 1,282,399 of record NW_024080725.1, on the reverse strand, counting down.
CAAACTTTCCATTTGTAAAAACTGCAGTATTGGTGACATGCAATAAATCAAAGTTCAATAAAATGAGGCATGCCTATAATTTGAAAACACAAAAACTAAAAACTACAAGAAGAAAACTAAGCATATTTTTAAGTAAAGACAATGAACTATTTTAGGAAGAACAAAATATAATCAAAGTATACTGTTTGGCTTGCCAGTAAATTAACTTGCATAATAAATTTTTTTAAAAAGTAAACAATGACACCAATTAAGGCAGAAACTGCCAATGGCCATCATCATACCCATTTTGTCTCATTTCTTTAAAATAAAACTTCAATATAGTTTGGGATAGTAACAGTATCTAAAATTCCAAGCCCTGGAGGGCCTGGCTGGCTCAGTTGGTAGAGTGTGCTAGTCTTCATCTCAAGGTCAAGAGTTCAGGCCCAATGTTGGGTGAAGCCTACTTAAAATAAAATAAAATGCCCAGCCCTTGCAGCCCCAGTGAGGGTATGTGACTAAATTTTGGCCAATAAGAAGAGTAGAAATCAAAAGAAACATTCCATAAATGTGGGGAAGAAAACTGGTATGTCCCTTTTTTGCTTCTCCATTTTCCCCTACTATAATCAGAAAGAGATGAGTTCCCGGAAAAAGAAAAGACAGACAATTTTCTGAACATAAGAAAAGTCACTTTGGGTCCCAGCCATCTTGTGAAAGAATGTACGAGCAGAGAGCCACTATCAGGCCAGGATGTAACCTAATCATATCAGGGAACAATAAATCAGTGGTAAAACTCCCAGTACTGATTCAAAAGTTAAGATTCATCTAATCCACACCCTTGAGTTATCTGTGCAGGACCTAAGCCTTTCTGAGCATTTAGACATGGACCAACTGCCAACCCTCATTGACTGTGACCTGGACTAAGTCACCCTCAGATGACTTCTGCCCCAACTCCACGCTGTACCTCCCAGTGAGCGAGCCCCTTCGTGAATATGTGTGCACTCTTAGCTTCAAACTTCCCCAATACTGTGGTTTAGGAGACACTGCTTTGGGAAAGACCCCTAGTGTTCTCCTTTACTTACTGCAGGCAAAACCCTTCTTTTTCCTATTCTTTGTCTTGGTTGTATCTTTTGGCTCAACAACCACCAAGAGACGGACTCAGTTTTGGGTAACACTCCCACCTGCCTGAAAGCTGACAAGCAGGTTAGAACTCTGAAAGCTTTCTTGGATCATGAAGTAATCTTATGTACACAGCCATGCTCTTTGGATAGAAAAATGAACTTTAGCACATTTAAGTTACTGTTATTTCCAGTTTCTTTAACTAGAACCCAAATGTAATTCTGATAGGTAGAAGATACAAAGATAAACAGTAGATAAAGGGACATATATTTAATTAAAAATTATGACATAAAAATCTTAGGAGTGAGGATGAAAAATGGACTAAAAATACTAAATCCTCATCTTGTATAATAGGAAGTCAATATAAATAAGATCCAAAATAAAAAATATAAACCAGCAGAGAAAAATGGAAATAAATGCCTAAAATATATCTCCAAACGTATTTTAAAAGCAGTACTGAAAGAGTGGGAGTGGCCTCCAGTCCCCCAAGCAGCACAGCATAGCCAGCTTCCTGGCCATGGCCAACCAGAAGCACATGGGCACTGCCATCAAGCCGCAAGGGGTACAGCACACCCTGGCGGGTGAGGTCATCAAGCACTTGGAGCAGAAGGGGTTCTGCACTCTGGCCACGAAGCTCCCTCCTACAGGCCTCTGAGGAGCTGCGAAAGCAGCACCGCATTGTCATGCAGGCCCACCCAGCCTTCCCAGGGCTGGTAAAGAACCTGAGCTCTGGGGCCCATTGTGGCCATGGTCTGGGAGGGTCTGGCTGTGGTGAAGATGGAGCAAGGGATGCTTCAGGAGACTTGGGGAGACCAACCCGGCAGATTCTAAGCCAGGCACCACTCATAGGGATTCCTGTATTCAAGTTGGCAGGAACATCATCCATGCCAACGATTCAGAAACAGTGCAGAGAAAGAAATCGGCCTATGGTTTAAACCTGAAGAATTGGTGGACGACAAGCCTTGTGCTTCTGACAGAAACTATGAATAAAAGGTAGACAAAGCAATTAGTTCCCTTTCACACCACCTGATGAGTCCCTGGACCCAGCTCCTCATTCCACTGGCTTGGAAGTAACAGAATCAATCTTTCTTTTCCAGAACACACTTACCAATAAAGCCTTTGGAAAGTGCATAAATAAATAAATAGTGAGAGCATTTCATTAAGCTTTCATTATATACTTTGTCCTGCTTGACTTTGAAAAAATATTTAAAAGTGTATGTTACTACTTAGATAAAAATTAAAAACCAGGACGCCTGGCTGGCTCAGTAGGTTAAGTGTCCAACTCTTGATTTTGGCTCAGGTCATGACCTCACGGTTTATGGGCTCGAACTCCCACCTTCAGTGCACAGCCTACTTGGGATTCTCTCTCTCCCCCACTCTTTGCCTCTCCCCCACGCATGCTCCCTTTCTCTCTCAAAATAAATAACCTTAAAAATTTTTTAATTAAATAAATTAATAACTGAAATATTCATTACTGAATAATTAATCAGCTACTACAAAAAGGCAGCACTAACATGAAGAAATGACCTTTTCCAAACAGAAGTCTGGCCCTTCACTAATGGGAGACATCTCTAAAGACCCTTGGAATGTCCTGCTTGGCAGGTATGTCTTTGTCTGCCTGGGGGTCTTGGTCACCTGACAGTCTAACAATATGATTTATGATGGGGAACATCAGCTCTGACTTCCAGAGGAACGGGAGACTAAGAGTATTAGCCTGACCACTGGAAGAGGCTAGAGATTAGGTCAGTCATGCAGGGAGTATGTGATCAAGTCCCAGTAAAAATACAAAAGGCTTGGAAGAGCTCCCTGGTTGGAAAGAGTCTATGCGTATTGTCACACATGGTGGCCAGGATAAGGTAATGTCACCTATGACTCCAAGAGGAGAAGAAGACCTGAAATTCTCAGTTTTGACTCCTGGAATCTACCTTGGTTGATTTAATTTTTTTAATGTTTATTTATATTTGAGAGAGAGAATGTGTGTGTGAATGGGGGAGGGATAGAGAGACGGAGACAGAATCTGAAGCAGGCTCCAGGCTCTGAGCTGTCAGCACAGAGACCGATGTGGGGCTTGAACTCACATCATGGCCCAAGCCGAAGTTGGTGTTTAACCAACTGAGCCACCGAGGCACCCCAGCTCAACTGATTTTAATCTGTATCCTTTCCCTGTAGTAAACCATAACCATGAGTAGGACAGCTTTTAATGAGTTCTGTGAGCCTTTTTTTTTTTTAATTTGTTTGTTTATTCTGAGAGAAAGAGAGAGCAAGCAGGGGAGAGGCAGAAAATTCCAAGCAGGCTCCTAGCTGTCAGCACAGAGCCCGATGCGGGGCTCAAACTGACAAACCATGAGATCATGACCTGAGCTGAAATCAAGAGTTGGACGCTTAACCAACTGAGCCACCCAGGCGCCCCAGTTCTGTGAGCCTTTCTAACCAATCACTGAAACTCAGGGTCGCTTCAGAAATTTCCCAAACTTGCAACTGGTGTCAGTAATTAGGGCAGTCTGGTGCACACTGCACTCTCTAAACTTTGCACTTTGGCTAACTATGGTAACTAAAGAGGAAAAAGAAGATAAAGAACAAGAAGGGATGTTACATTTCAAAAGCATCTTAACAGAATTCTTACTGGCTGCCTTATATACATTCATCTAATCCTGACAACTCTAATAGATGATATCATTTCCACCTTATATAAAAGGAAATTATCTATATAAAGATCAAGTACGCAGGACAATGCCACACAGCAAATATTTACTAGGTCCAGGTTACAAATCTAGCCTTTTGAAATCTAAGGTCCATGCACCATACTATGCTACTTCCCTACATCACAATATTTCCTTTGTCGACCATTCATGAGTGTTTAGTCTTAATTTTGACATCACTATATGCTTGGATAATCTGTGTGGGACAGTCCAATAGCTACAATCCAGGACCAGATCTATGTTGTTCTTTGTAGAACTAGCACAGTCTTATTCAGGTTATCCTTGATAAGGAAAAATGAAAGTCACTTCACAGTAATTCAGTTAAGTGATATCAAAAAATATGCAGCGAATCTAATGCTATAAATCAACCTAGTACTAAACTCCAGATTTCCTTAACACGGGAAAAAAAAATATCTACAAAAGAAACAGCAAAAATAATAAGCACTTAAGTTTATTACAAACAAATCAAAGGAAGCATCAAAAGAAGTGTCCGCACACTCCGAAAAATGTCTGTCATAACAGCATTACTGATTCAGCACATATTACATACAGCTACTGCTTTTCTTTGTGGAAACTAAACAGTTACACTAAAAATTATGTGTAGAATTCAAAAGGTGAGTGAAAAAACAGTCATAAAACCATTTACTAGGAAAAATATTTAAGAGGAAGACATTACTGAATTCATAAACAGAAAAGAGTTTCAAGATAAGTAAGGATTTCTGAAAGTGAGTAATTTGCTATATGTGTATGTGTAATGCATGCATATATGCAAGTCTAGAGTTTTTATTTTTAACTTTTGGAAGCATGCTTATTGTAAAGTCTCATTTTTGAAAAGAATGTTAAATAAGGACAAAAACTCAAATAAGACTATATGGATACTACCTTTAATATATAACCAAATTTCTAATATATAGATACTAAACTACCTAATTTTGAGTTAGTAATAACATTCTGAATAGGTACAAAGAACAAAGAAAGTTTTTCTCTACAAATACTGTGATCAGCAGAGTCTCTTCACCAACACCAACCAATACGACCTCTGGGCAGAGGATCGTACTCGGCACCAAAGAGTCTTCCAGGGGTTCTTGGGTCTACAGGAGACTCAGAACAGAGAATCGCCCAGGGGAGGGGCCAGGGAGTGGTGCAGAAGAGTCATGTAGCTTACCTACATGATAACAACTACATCTCTTTCTACAGTCACCAACACCATTCCAATGAATACTGAAAGTCTGTTTGCCGAGTTCTAGCAGAGAAACAGAGCTATGACATATACCCTTTCTCAAAGAATAGGCCACATGTAGCAGAGAAGGGCATGTTACTCAACTTTAGAAAAGACACACAAAGAGCAAAAGAGAGAAAGCAGATCCCAAGATAACCACCTAGTTTCATCAAATTAATCATGGTAACCTGTGGCCGAGACAGACAGCCCTTATATTCAGTAAAAAACCAGTATGATGGCAAAAACATTTAAACGATTATTCCCTCAAAGAATATGAAACAGGTCATATAATAGCGTGTTATCGGTCTGCATTCCATGCACACTATGAGTATAGTAGTTAAGAGATGATCAATGTGGGCTAAAATATTTAAGAATTGTTTTGAAGATACTGGATACGTAAACAACAAATATATAATTGTTAATTAAGTATTAAGAATTGACCAGCCAAACAAAGTTTCTCTGATAATAGGTGAGCCCAGACCAAATAGAATTAAGGTGTATCTCAAATGTGGCAGACGACTTCTGAGCTGAAATCTTCTAAAATAACAAACCCAGGGTGCCTGGCTGTCTCAGTCAGAGGAGTGTGTAACTCCTGATCTCAGGTTTATGAGTTCAAGGCCCACATGGAGTACAGAGGTTATTTAAATAAATATAAATAAAATAACAAACCCAATGGCCCACCTGCCCAGGGCTTCATCTTTAGAAAAGGGCCATTTTATCCCCTTCACCAAATCAATATATCAGACTAATTTAATTTTATAGGATGCATACATTTACCATTATTAACAGAAATCTGAGTCCTTCTACTTGGCTCAACTGAATACTGGAACAAAGAACACAGCAACATGTTAAATATTTCAAATCAAAGTTCACTATTATATAATGAGGCACATTTTCACATTTTAAAACAATCAGGATTTTCAGTTCTTGTCATGATGAAGTAGCTAATGTTGGAATACCCTCCTGCTATAAACATCTATAAAAGCTGGACCAAATACACAATAAACCAAAAGAAAAAAGAATCCTATTTTGAGCCCTTAGGCAATAACCAACACAACACCATGATCCTTGATAGAAAAGAACCAAATGAATCAAATTCACACTCCCATATTCCCTTAAAGGAGAAATGCCCTTAAGGGCATTTTCCAAATCATGGTGTAGAGAAATAGAGCCCAAGCAGTGTGGCAGTCTTGCTGGGATGAGAAAACTACAATTAATGTTTGGGACTGCTAAGGTAGCTGGGTTTTGGGAGCAGGTTATTAGAAGGGAAAGAACCAAAAAAGAAAAAGTTACAAAAATCTATATAAAAATTCCTCTCTGGTTCTCATCTGCCTCCTAGGCTGTGCGTTCACAGGGTTACACTCCTAGAGGCCTGGGGGAGAACAGCGGTTGGGAGGCTGTGAGCTAAGATTTCAGAGCTTGGACAGCTCTGAATAAAAGTTCAGGCTCGGTCAGAGGAGACAGATCTTGATGAATACCTAGGGCATTTAGGTAAGACCCTGGATAATCCGTGCCCTAGGAATAAAAACAAAGTTGAAACAGACCTACCTCAACAAAGCTTAAAGCTAAGCCCCACAGGATCAAAGTGACCCACTGGCAATTTAACTGCCTTACAGGATAAAATAAAATTTTATTTAGAGGAAGGTAACAATCCAGAGCTTTTATAAGAAGGGTCAGCAAATCTTTCCTGTAAAGAGACAGAAAGTATTTTTAGGTTTTGAGGGTCACGGTCTTCATTGCACATTCTCTTAACAACAACAACAACAACAACAACAACAACATCTTTTAAAAAGTAAAAACCATTCTTAGCTCATGAGCCAAACAGTAATTGCCACCAGGCTAGATTTGGCCACTGGGCCAGTTTGATGTCCACTATTGCATATTACACTTAAAACAGCCATCACACAATGCAAAATTAGTGGGTATGCGAAACAGGAAAAGTATTTGGTAATCAAGAAACAAGGCATATTAGTCTTACGTAACAGCTTCAAAAGAACTATGATAATATACCAAAGCCAATTAAGTCAGAATACAGAAAACAGATTAAAATATACATTTCAATAGAGAATTTGAATCTATGAAAATGTTCACATAGATAATCTAGAACTGCAAAATATGTGAAACAGAGGAACTCTTTGTATAGGCTTAATAGAAGAATAAGCAAAGGAAAAAAATTATCACATGCAAAAACAGATTAATAACTATTCAAAGGACAAAAAATCATAAACCAAAACATATGCTGGAGGTGTGATGTAATCAAAGTAATATATATGTAACTGGAATACAGAAAGAGAAGAGAAAATGAGTCAGAAGCAATATCTGAATCAGTAAAGGATGAGAAGTTTTCAAATGTTGCAAGAAATCAACCTACAGGTTCAAGGTCAGTGAATACCATATAGCATAAAACACATACATATAAAGCCATGTATAGCTATGTTATAGATAGGGGACTAAAAATCAAAGAGAAAGAGAAAGAGAAAAATCTTAAAAACAGAGGAGGAAAGGACCTCTCGCATCCCCTTCAGAAGAACAACAGTAAGTCTGAAAGATGACCAATGAAGTGGCATCTTCAAATTAGTGAAGCAAAAAACTGTCAACACAGAACTCTATACTCTGCAAAAATACCCCCAGAACATGAAAAATAACTAATGACATTTTCAGATAAAAAGTTGAAAGAATCAACAGACTTTATTTAGAAAATAATAAAAGAAATTCCTCAGGATGAAAGGAGATGATTCTAGATGGAAGCATAGATATATAAGAAATGAATAGCTATAGGAAGTATAGATATAAAGGTAAATAGAATAGACTACTGTGTTTAAAGCAATAATAACAATTTCTTATATGGTTTACAAGAATATGAGAGGGACATTAAAATACTTAACACTAACAAAAAATTAGGAGTCAAGTAAATGGACTTAAACTGCTGTAAGGTTTTTGCATTGGGGGAGGACATGGTAGAAGTATTAGAGAGAGACTTTTATAAGTAAAGACACATTTTGTAAGTTCTAAAGTAATCACTAAAAGTCTGATATTAAAAGATTAGGCCAGGGACGCATGGGTGGCTCAGTTGGTTGAGCATCCAACTTCAGCTCATATCATAATCTCACGGTTCACAAGTTTGAGCTCTGCAACGGGCTCTGCACTATTGGCTATTTTCTACTGCTTAATATGATATAGTTTAGGGAAAAAAATACTTTGAAATAAAACAAAGCTTTAAACATCTATGATATACTACAATGATTAGATTTCAGATTCTGTGGTAACTGGCAAATTATCACAGGTTTTTGCACTACAGGTGACAAGTTCCATTTCAACATGTGATTTTACTAAAAAAATATCTTGGTAAATAGTATATTCTCCTTCAGGGTAGACGTTGTTGAAAATCAATCTGAGAGATGTCAAGGTTAAACAAGGCAGACTGGACACAAATATTTGCTTAAAACACACTAAAATAACAGAGAAGACAATAATCAAAGTGAGTCTATACAAGTGACAGGCCCCCTCCATGACCATCTCCCACTCCTTACTTCCAACTGCCAATCACTATAAGAATCAGAGATTTAAAGAAAATGACCCAGGAAGGCTCTGGACTCAGGGACATCATGGATAGTTGTTGATTCATCTTTACTGGACTGAAAAGAGGGAAATCTACATAAGTGCAAGTCTTCTTACTAAAGAGCTGAGAACTCTCTAGTACCTTTCTTCCACTCAGTTCTAAGACTCGGCAAGGCTCTACAAACTCCAGGCAGATGATAAAATTATTTCCTTCTAGGAAAAAGAAATACTGAACTAATCAAGTAATATTACATAACTATTTTGCTTATTGAGAGGACAACAGAGAAGAATTATCAGTGAATGGAGAAGGGAAGGGAGGTATAAGAGGTCTAAAGTCTCATCCTTCAAAGTCAATACAGAATATCAACAACAAAAAAACAAGGCAGACAAACCCAAAAATAATATAGGCATGTTTCTTAGAACCATATTAATAAATGAGAAAAAAACTAAATGTGTTGAATGTGGTTATTTCTAAGTAGTAACGAAGCAGGGAGCTGCTGGGTTTTGTTACAACATTTTTAGAACTATTTGTTGTTGTTTTTAACTGTATACTTGAATAAACTAATATATGTACAACAAAACACTTCTGATGGAATCTGAGTGATATGTGTAAATGACAGTATTTTTAAAGGAGATAACATATCAAATTTAAGTAGGGCTAGAAAATGACACTTAATAAAATAATAGTTGAAATGTTGACTAGAGGCCCTAACAGACCTCCCTCTCTCTCTCTGTCATAGACAGATAGACACACACACACACACACACTTCAGGCTCTGTCACTGACTTGGTAAGTAACCTAGTGACTCCAAACTTATTTCCTCACATACACAATATACAAAGTCAGTGCAAAAATAATCAGGAAAACAATTCCCTAAAATTCTATCCTCCTTTATAGATAAAGGACCATAGAGTGATTACAAATGAGTACATTTCATTTAGCTGAACTCACTATCGTCATGCTCCTTTAGCTTCCCATCTCAGTCTGCATCCACCTGCTATCCCCACCACCTAATTCGGTTTACACTACTGATTTGGTTAACAAAGTATTTAATAGACAAAAAAAGGATATGTAAGTTTCAGCCAACTAAATATTCATCAACCCAAATTATCACATAACTAAAATATGTATTAAATGAATTTCACCTTACTTCAAGGAAAAAAATCAATGATTTATGGCATCTTTTGCTAACAATTAAGGTACTAATATCATTTAAAAAATTACCAGGGTGCCTGAGTCACTCAGTCAGTTGAGTGTCCAACTCTTGGTTTTGGCTCAGGTGATGATCTCACGGTTTTGTGAGTTTGAGCCCCGCGTCACACTCTGCACTTGCAGAGTTAAGCCTACTTAACATAAAACTTTAATTTAAAAAAAAAAAAAACTAGGGGCGCCTGGGTGGCTCAGTCGATTAAGCGTCTGACTTCAGCTCAGGTCATGATCTCACGGTTCGTGGGTTTGAGCCCCGCGTCGGGTTCTGTGCAGCTCAGACAGCTCAGAGCCTAGAGCCTGCTTCAGATTCTGTGTCTCCCTCTCTTTCTGCCCCTCCCCTGCTCACGCTGTCTCTCTCTCTCTCTCTCTCTCAGATATAAATAAAAAATTTTAAAAAAAAACCTAAACTGGGGGAAAATTCAATGTGGACAAAATAAAAGCCCCCCCCCCAAAAAAAAGAAAAGAAATTCCTTAATGCATAAGCTTTGTTCCCTGTCTTTGAACACTACTATATATGAAGCACCTTAGAACTACACACTGAATGTGTGAATAAATTTCTCTTCCATTGATCCTGAATATGACTTTGTCATGGCACTAACAAACAGAACATGGTGGAAGTGACATTATGTGACTTCCAAAGCCAGATCAGAAAAGGCAATATGGCTACAGCCTGGCTCCCACTCTCTCTGAGAAGGCTCACCTTTGGAATGCAGCCCCTGTGCTGTGAATAAGCCCAGGGCACATAGAAAGAGAGCATATACAGGTGTCTAAACCTCAGCGAAGGTCTTAGGTAATAGTCATATGAGTGAATAAGCCTTCAAATGAGTCTAGCCTCCAGCCTGGAGTCTTCCAGCTGAGGTCCAGCACATAGACAAGATATAAGCCATCCCTACCTATAGGAATCCTTGACTCACAGAATCTCTGAGGATAATAAATATGCCACTACCTTTTGGGGTAATTTCTTACTGAGCCTAATAATTGGAATAGGGTGCTTCTCTCCCCATCCCTTCCTTGTCACACAGGCTACTACTAAATAAATCACTAACATAAAATACAAATAAAAGTCAAAAATTAGGAAAAACTCCTCATAGGTAGATGAAATCAATCCATGTAGTATGGATACTATGTATTTAATGGAAACATGTTTTGAGTGATTGACAATGAATTCAGGGACATGAGAGAGAAAACACACTCCATAGGCTGGCTCCAGTAAAGTAGTTCTGCCAAAACCATAGTGAAAATGTAACTTCAAACTGAAACAACACTACCAGGCTTATCTCAATCCTATGTCTACAAAGAAAAAGAAAAAAAGGAACTAATGAAGTTATACAGCTCCTTCATTACATCATTTCCTCCCAGGATATATATAGAAAACGGTTTTATGTTTTAAAAAAGCTCCCCAGATGATTTTTTTTTTAAGTTTACATAATTTTGGGAAGAGAGAGGCAGTGTGTGCACATGTAGGGGAGGGACAGAGAGCAAGGGAAAGAGAGAGAATCCCAAGCAAGCTCCACACTGTTGGCGCAGAGATGGATACGGAGCTAGAACTTGCAAACTGTGAGCTCATGACCTGAGCCGAAACCAAGAGTCAGACGCTTAACTGACTGAAGCACCTAGAAAGCCCTATAAAGAAAAGGTTTTGATGAGATGAATACCAGATGGAAAAAAAGCAGACTTTGGCAACCATGAACATTTAATCTGTGGTACAGACAGCTTTCAGGGAAAGGAATGATTCCAACAGCTAAAATGCTACAAATCACTGCTTGGTACCCTCCAAAGAAAACTGAACAGTTTTCCTTCCCAGTGAATAGAGAGGCTGGTGAAACACACCTGCCTGTAGTGGGCATTTCTAAGACCTAACGGTACTTAATGGACATAGAGACCAATCAGCAGAAGTTCGAACTCCCCTCTTAATTTGCAGGCTAGATCACATGATGCTGTACACATTATAAACTGCATAACTAGAGAGCCATTCACACAGATTAAAATATGCAAGATTCTACACAAAAGTACTAACAACATGAACACTTTGAAAGACTTGGGTCCAAATACTGTGAGGAATAAATACACTACATACCTAACAGTCAATCTCTCATACTGTCCCTCTTAAATTAAATTCGTTGATGACTTGAAGTAATGCTAAAGTTTTTAGTACCATAATACTATCATTCTGGTGATATATTCAAGTGTGTTAGAATGGATATTTAAATATATATACATATATTAAAAACATAAGAATAGTAATGTATATCTTTCGAAAAGAGTAATTAGCACACTGATTACTATATTGAAAAATAAAAATAAAAATAAACTCAGATTCCAGGGGCATCTGAGTGGCTCAGTTGGTTAAGCATCCAATTCTCGATTTCAGCTCACGGAGACCAAGCTCCATGACGGGGTTTGCACTGACAGCACAAAGCCCGCTGGGGATTCTCTCTCCCTCTCTCTCTGACCCTACCTGGCTTGTGTGCATGCTCTCTCTCTCTCAAAGTAAATAAAACAGGGGCGCCTGGGTGGCTTAGTCGGTTAAGTGTCCGACTTTCGCTTAGGTCATGATCTTGCGGTTCGTGGGTTCGAGCCCCGCGTTGGGCTCTGTGCTGACTGCCAGCTCAGAGCCTGGAGCCTGTTTCAGTCTGTGACTCCCTCTCACTCTGACCCTCCCTTGCTCACGCTGTCTCTCTCTCTCTCTCTCCTAGAAATAAATAAAACATTTAAAAAAAAAAGTAAATAAAACAAACATTAAAAAAATATATACAACATTCTAGTATTAACTAAAGTGCCCAACAGAAAAAAAATTTGCGAAACAAGAAACAGCAAATCCTTTTGCAATATTCTAAAACAAATACAGAATTACAAGTTAACATTAAAAGTAAATATTAATGAAGCATAATGAATATTAAATTAAGAATTACTATTTAAACCCCCAAAAAGAATTCTGATGAGTCAAAAGCAGAAAAGGGACTTATTTTCTTGTACCAATTCCCAACACATGAATTTCCATTTACTAAAAATTTTTATGAAGTAGAATTCCCTTCACTGAATATTAGTATCCCTTGTTGGCAACCCATACTATTTACAAATAGATGACAGAATCCAAAAACAATTAAAGCTTAACATTTTGGAAAAGCACATTAGTTCGGTATGTTAGAAAATACCTTTAAAGGTACTACTCTGCAACCCCTTTTCCAAATGTGAAACGGCTTGGAGTTAGGGTAAAATAATAAATTCGTGATCGTGTTGTAATACAGAAAATTTTAACCTTAAGAAACTGGTAAGGAAAAAAGATTAATATTTTATTTATTTTTTCCAACTTTATTGAGATAGAACTGATATGACATTGTGTAAGTTTAAAGTGTACGACAAGCCGATCTGATACCCATATACACTGTGAAACAATTACCATGATAAAGTTAGTACATTCATCACTTCACATATTACCTTTTTTGTGTATGATGCAAAGATTTAAGATTTATTCCCTTACCAACTTCCAAGTATATAGTACAGTACTGTTGACTACAGTCACCATGAAGCATATCAGATCCCCAGAACTTACTCATAACTGGAAGTTTGTACCATTTGACAAACATCTCATTTCCCCCACATCCCAAGCCCTGGAAACCATTATTTTACTCTTTCAGAGTTCAGCTTTTCTAGCTCTCATAGATAAGTAAAATCATACAGTATTTCTTTTTCTCTGACGTACTTCACTTAGCATGAGCCCACGTCCATCCAAGCAATCAAATGGCAAGATTTCAGAAGGTTAGTATTTTACATCACTGAAAGATTTCTAAGTATAGAAAACCTAGGTGACACAGCAAAAAAGAGATGGAAGGTGCTGTCTTGGAGACGTAGGAATGAGGAATGAGGGATCCAGTCCAAACATGGACTATATACCAGTTACTATTATTTCATAATACTTGATTTTTGAATATGACAATGGTTCTGTGGTAACTTATAAGACTCCTAGGCTGCTGAAGTACTTACATGTGAAGTGTACCACTTACTTGCAGACGGTTCAGAAAAAAACACACAGAAAAAGATAAAGCAAATGTGAAAAATGTTAACAACGGATCAGTCTAGCTAAAGACTATGTAGCTATTCATTTAGTATTCTTCCTCCTCTTCTGCAGGTTTGAAATTTTTTAAATAAGAAAGAGGAATACACCCTTGTATATATCAACAGATGTACAAGAATGTTCACTGCAATGTTACTGACAAGCATCCAAAGTGGAAAAAATCCAAGTACATCAACAGTAAACTGGATGAGTAAATGGTGACAAATCAATGAAAAAGCAAACTGTGGTGTATTCATTCAGGAGAGTACTCTACAGCACTGAAAATGAGCCCACAATGGGTAACATACTGCATGGGTGAGACTCACAAATCATGTTGAGCAAATAAAGATAGAAATAGGATGAACAAATATTCGATGAATAAACATTTCAGACAAGACTCAGATAAGATCAAGGCTGTCTTTTATCTTTGTTTACAAGTTTTATTCACACAGTACAAGAAAGATTACAAAGAGAATGTATAAATCACTCACAGGAACAAATTCCTTTCAAGCACCTCAAGCACATTTATAAAAACCAGCCACATACTAATTTGCTCCACTTATAATGCACTGTTGGTTTGTCAACTTTTTGAAAGATCCAGTTTAAATCAAAACTTAAGCTAGAAACTTACAAACATATACTAAAAAGACTTTCTTCACTGGATAAAGAATAAGGCTTTTCAAAGTATAATACAATTAAACAATTTCAGTCTTAAAATATAATCTAAATTCAGATTATGAAAAGAAAAATATATAAAATACTTACATTAACTTTGAAAGCTTGTACAGTGTTATCCAAAAGAAGGATGTTGCAAACCACCTCCGTATGCTGTCTGTCTCGGGCCAACTCTGATGCTCGGACATTGTAGGTTCTGCCAGCAGGCAATCGGAAACGTGAGGTCATTACTGTCCACACACGGTCTAAGTTGAAAAACAAATTCACTAAATAAAAGAATAGTTTAAGATACAAAGTAGTTTAAAACAGCAAGGTTGCTATATATTGTTCAGTTAACACTTAAGTAAAAAGCAGTTACAACTTTTGAAACATCTGGATAAGAATTGCACGTATGAATAAAGGAATCATATATGGTTCATCATCTAAACTAAAATTCCAACTGCCCGAAGAAAAGCTTTACTTTGAACTGTCCCATTGGGAAGACCATATACAAACTGTTCAGGACATCATAATCCAACTCAAAATAAATTTGGGAGTAGCCAAAAGAAGGGGTAGGAGAATATGCCAACTTAGGAAGCTGGACATTACTCACTGATGGCAACTATTAAAAGACACTGTAGAATAAATAGCAACCAGAAGGAAGACTATTTAACTTTGAAGGGCCCTTTATTAAACTTCAGATTTGGGGAAAACATGGGAGTTTGTTCTATTTTTTAAAATACAACAATACCCTTCATTTTAACTATCCTCAAATTCAAACTAATTTTAATAGGATTATTACTATTCTCAAAGAAACAAAAACAAAACAGAAAACCTAAGACTACACATATCTTTGCTTCTCAATTTTTAACCTAAGAGGAAAAAATAGCATTTCCTATAAAAGAACAGATATCACACTGCTGTTAGCAATACTTGATGTTAAAAGGCAACGGAAGATGTAGCTCTGAAGTTCTAAAAATTATATGAAACACAGAATTACATACCAAAAAAAAAAAAATAGCGTTAAGGTGGGAGAAGAAAGCTAAACACATTTCTGACAGTCAAGGATTCAAAGTTTAAAATCGATAAAACTTTCCTCTTAAACACAATTCAAGAAAAGAAATAAAATATATTAGAAACATAAGTGTACAGAATTTTTAAATATGAGTAAGCAATAAGTAGTAAGAAATCTGAATAATGAGTAGGCAAAATAAAAAGAAACACCAATTCAAATCAGTGGTATTCAATAACTGCAGTTAACATCGCAGACTGTTCATGTCAAAAGTTAGGATTAAAGCTGAAAGTAAAAGTCGGCGTTACACAGGTATGAGAACTGTATGAGGAAAATAGCTTTAGGAGTTGACAAAGAGGTGCTGGCCAAGTAAGGCTCACCAATTACAAGACAGCAGTGTGTGGTTTCTGGTTCCACATGTAAAGAGCCTGGGAGTCCCCACTCCACTTTAACAAGTAAAAAGTAGAACAGAATGGAAAATCACCAATGCTGCTTAGATTCATGAAAGAGAGATCAGGGCAAACTACTGTCCCCAAGATTGAAGAGACAGGCAAATAGGTCCCACGTAAAGAGTCACAAGAAGACCACCTGGGGAGCCAGTAGTAGGATAACCTGAATGTAACTGGCAAACTGCTGGGGGCACAGTGTGGACAAATCTGAGTTAAAAACTCCAGGGGACTCCCACAATATTGTGAGATTTATTTCCAAGAATCCAACTAGATTCCCACAGTAAGTACTGAGAACAGTAGACTTCAGCTTTCTGCCAGGAGTAAACATACATACATGTACACATACACTAAAACTAGTATTAAATACACCGAAGCACTCTGTTCTTCTTAACACCACCTGCCCTTAGGAGAAACTAGTTAATAAGAGCCTCACAAAGGCAAGGAAACTTCTCAACTCCAACTAACTCTAGCCATCCAATGGGAGAAGGGAAATTCCCAACTCCAGTCCACTTTACCTATCCTGTCCAATCTAAAAGGGGAGGAAAAAACTTAGAAACCCTCTCCAGAGACACAGGCTCACTAAAATACTGAGACTGAACCAGATGATTCTGAATGCTTCTCTCCTTCCCCCCACCCCCCCACCTACTAAAGGCCTATTTATAGCAGTTCCTCTTACTACTAAATCATGCCTGCCTATCAAGAAAAATTTACAGGGATGCCTGGCTGGCTGGCTATCAGTACAGCATGTGACTCTTGAACTCAGGGTTGTAAACTGGAGCCTATTGGGTGTAGAGATTACTTAAAAATAAAATCTTAAAAAAGAAAAGAGAAATTTACAAGGCATGCTAAAAAGCAAACCACAATTTGAAAGGGCAGAGCAAGCCTCTGAAAGGGATGAAAGGGATGCTGGAATTATCACGAAGAGAATTTAAAAGAACTATCTGTGATTAATATGTCAAAAACTCGCTCTAATGGATAGTAGACAACATGCAGAAACAGATGGGTAAGGTGAGTACAGAAATGGAAATCCTAGGAAAGAACCAAAAAGAAATGTTACAGGCCAAAACCATTAACACATAAATATGAAGAATGCCTATTGATATACGTATTGGGCACAAGGGAGGAAAGAATCTAGAGGATATATCAACAGAGTCCTCAAAAACCAAAAAGCAAAAAGAACAAAGAGTGAAAAAGCAAAACAAAACTAAACAGAACACCCAAATATTGTGGGACCCGAAAAAAAAGGTGTAACATATAGTGCGTATACCAGAAAAAGGGAGAATAAGAAAAAATATTTGAAACAATGACTGAGAGTTTCCCCAAATTAATGTCAGAGATCAAAGTACAGATCCAAAAAGCCCTGACAATACCAAGAAGGAAAAATGCTAAACAAACAAAACCCCCCAGAAAAACCAGCCTATACCTAAGCATATCATTTTAAAACTACAAATCAAAGATTTAAAAATCCTGAGGGTGCCAGTTGAGCATGTGACTGTTGGTTTCAGCTTGGGTCATGACGCCACAGTTTGTGAGTTTGAGCTCTATGCTAGGCTCCACGCTGATGGTGCGGGGCCTGCTTAGGATTCTCTCTTTCCCTCCCCCTCTCTCTCTGCCCCTCACACATCTCTCTCTACCTTGCTCTCTCAAAATAAATAAGTTAACTTTAAAATTTTCTTTAAAAAGAAAAATCCTGAAAGAAGTCACAGGAAAAAAACACTGAAGAAGAAATAAAAGAATTACACCTGACCACTTAAACCTGCAAACAAGTAGAGTGAAATGTTTAAACTGTTGGGGGGAAAACCCCACCAATCTAGAATTCTATATCCTGCAAAATTACCTTTCAAAAGAGAAATAAACTATTTCTCAGACAAAAAAGGGGGTGGAGGGGATTTGTTGCCAGTGGATCAGTCTTGAAAGACATTCTTATTTTATTATTTATTTATTTAATATATTTTATTGTCAAATTGGCTTCCATACAACACCCATATTTTTAAAAAAGTTCTTTAGATGTAAGTAAAATAATACAGGTCAAAATTCAGAACTACATAAAAAGTATCAAAGAAGGAATAAGTGAATATAAATTAAAAACTTTTATTTTTCTTAATTAGTCAAACAGATAACAGTACAATGCTCTCCACTTGAGTATGGCAAAGACTAAAGAAATTTGATGAGATTTTCCTTCCACAATCAGGTGAAGGGTAAGAAAGATTTTGCAGATATGATTAAAGTCCCAAATCAAAATAAAAGACTGCCCTTGGTGGGCCAGACTTAGTCAGGTGGAAACCCTTAAAAAAATTCTTTTATTTCAGGAAGTAAAGCCATTCTGCTGGCTTGAAAGACATGGTCTGCCAGGGTGCCTTGGTGGCTCAGTTGGTGAAACATCCAACTCTTGATTTCGGCTCAGGTCATGATTTCATGGTTCATGAGTTCGAGCTCTGCACTGGGCTCTGCACTGGCAGCATGGAGCCTGCTTGAAATTTTCTCTCTCTACTTCTCCCCAGCTCATGCTCTCGCTCTCTCAAAAAATACAATAAAATAAACAAACACTGAAAGACATGGTCCGCCATGTTATAAAAGGACCTATGTCAGGGGCCTCTAGATGCCGATAGCCAGCGAGAAACTAAAGACCTCAGCCCTACATATGACTGTATTAATCAGCAATCACATGAGCTTGGAAAAGAACCCAAGATCCAAAAGTCTAGTCACAATCTAGACAGCAACTCTGTGAGATCCAACCAAGCTACACGCATACACCCGACCCACAGAAACTGAGAGAAAATAAATGCATGTCGTTTTAAACTGCTAAATTTGGGGCAATTCATTACACATTAATAGAAAATGAATGTATCTTTCACAATGGTACTACTCAATAAACAATTATTCACCAGAGATACAAAATATGAAACAATACACACAACAATCTCTTTGTGCATGTTAAACTCTTGCCTATGATGGATATATATTTCCCTTCTCCCCACTGCCTCCCCTTCAACTGGGATGAGTGGTCCAGCTGAAGAAAGTAAGCAAAGACTTAAGGAAATTCATAAGTTACAGCAGAATCAGCAAATTAGCTTTAACAGTAGAGGGAGCTACCAAAATAAGAGCACTGGTCGATGTTATAAAGGGATCCCAATGTCAAAGAATGGTACAGGAATGACAAGATCAAAAGATACCAGTGTATTCTGCCAACACCAGTCTTCCCCATTTACTGACACACTTACTTTTGACATTTGCACCTGAACCTAGATTAACGGTTTCACTGAAAATTTTTTTCCTTTTTTTTTTTCATTTCAATGAAATTTCTATGTAACTCACCCAGATACTTCCATATTTGAGATTCTTCCAGTCTTGAAAAGTACCTACCTTTAAAATACATACCACTTGACAAATGGCACAATTATGCAAGTGACAACCTAACTGCCTGCAGGTGATAAGAAATCAGATAATAAGCCAAATAAGTCTAGTCAGAATTTCTGTTACATCTTAAAAAAGCACACTCCCAAAAGTTATGAGCATCTTAATACATGACATCCAGCTGGCAGGTGTTTGCTTTTCCCAGAAGACACACCTTTGCCTTGAGAACCTCAGACTTCTATTTACTTATGAGAGCAAGATGTTCTTCTGGAGATGCTAAGAGAACATAGTTGTTTAAAGTCTCAGTTGAGCAAAATATCAGATGTTTCTTGGGGGCTCTTCTGATCATCCTCCATGCTACATATAAACTTTCAAGAAGTCATTAAAGGAGACCATATGAACAAAGAAATTCATCCATTTTAAGAATTCTTTAATTACTTACATCCTTAAGGACTATTCACCACAGTCTAGTTTATGTTACCTCATACAATTTTCTTTTCTTTTCTTTTTTTTTTTTTTAATATTTTTATGTATTTCTAGGAGAGAGAGAGAGAGACAGCGTGAGCAGGGGAGGGTCAGAGAGAGAGGGAGTCACAGACTGAAACAGGCTCCAGGCTCTGAGCTGGCAGTCAGCACAGAGCCCAACGCGGGGCTCGAACCCACGAACCGCGAGATCATGACCTAAGCGAAAGTCGGACGCTTACCCAACTAAGCCACCCAGGCGCCCCGACAATTTTCTAACTGATGTTTAGGGAGTGCTAGTATCATGCTTTAAATATATAGTTTTATTGGGGCACCTGGTTGGCTCAGTTGGTTGAGTATCAGACTTTGGCTCAGGTCATGATCTCACAGTTTGTGAGTTCAGGCCCCGCATCAGCCTCTGTGCAGACAATTCGGAGCCTGGAGCCTTATTCAGATTCTGTGTCTCCCTCTCTCTCTGCCCCTCCCTACTCATACATGCCTCTCTCTCTCTCAAAAAATAAACATTAAAATTTTTTTAAGTAAGTATATAGTTTTATTATGAATATTATTTACAAAGTGAAGTACAAACAGCAGATTATTTTGAAGGTCAGTTATTAACATTGAGCAAATATTATACTAGGTATTACTTCCATTTCTGGCAAAAACAAAGGAAACACTCAGTAGCCTTTCCACAGATATGTAATTATTTAGAAAACTGAGTCACATGTTTTTAGAGACTACTCAAATCTACTCTTGGAAGACCTACTTAGATAAACGTATCCTGAAAGTAACCCATCTATTGGCTTTATGTTTAAACAGGTTTAGTAGATTATAAATAAGGTTAAAGCCACTGTTCTTTACGGACCAAAGAAACCTAAACTTGGCTACCCTAAATAGGAAATATTCAAACAAAAAGAACTAAAAATAGGAGAGTTGGACATTATAACTAACATATGTAAATTATTCTTAAAAAAGAACAAAATGTACCTACGACCCTCTATCCTCAAA
Organism: Hyaena hyaena; assembly: GCF_003009895.1. Taxonomy (NCBI): domain Eukaryota; kingdom Metazoa; phylum Chordata; class Mammalia; order Carnivora; family Hyaenidae; genus Hyaena; species Hyaena hyaena. Next base: position 1,261,625 of record NW_024080725.1, on the reverse strand, counting down.
ATCTCATGTTCCTTAGATTTATGTTCGTAAATAAAAATATTTTCCAGACAGTGGTAGTATTTACATATTTTTTAAATTACTCAATAAAACTTTAAATACAACCTCAAGTAGCTATTATTACTAAAACATTCCTCTCAACCTCAAGTCACTAACAATGGGCAGAAAGTACTTAAGATAATGTAAATTAACTTTAAAAGAATAAATGTACACTGCTGAGCCCAACTACAGAAATGCACAATCTATTCTAAACATACAACACTCTTAAATGTGGACTGTCACAACATGTTGGCCGCCTATAATTTACAATAAAACCTTATTGGTTGACACCTTGCTGAGAGCTTTAAATAATTTTATTTGATTACATGGTTTGATGTTACCCTATAACCTTTGAGAAAAAAATTAATAGTAATCTTTAAATTTTTAAAAATATCTCTTGAAGAAAACAGACATTTCTCCAAAGAAGACATACAGCTGGCCAAAAGACACATGAAAGGATGCTCATCATAACTTACCTTAAGAGAAACGCAAACTAAAACTACAATGAGATGTCACCATACATGTCAGAATGGCTATAATCAACAACACAAGAAACAACAGGTATTGGAAAGGATGTGGAGGAAAAAAGAACACTTGTGCACTGTTGGTGGGAATGTAAGGTGCAGCCGCTGTAGAAAATGGTATGGAGGTTCCTCAGAAAGTTACAAATACAACTACCCTACAGGTCAGCAATCACATCACTGGGTATTTACCCAAAGAATACAAAAACACTAATTCAAAGGGATACATGCATCCCTATGTTTAGTGCAGTATTATTTATAACAGCCAAATTATGGAAGCAGCCCAGGTGTAAGTCAGTTGACGAATGGATAAAGAAGAGGTAATATATATACAATGGAATATTATTCAGCCATAAAAAAGAATGAAATCCTGCCATGTGCAAGAACATAGATGGAACCAGAGAGTATAATGCTAAGCAAAACAAGTCAGTCAGAGACAAATAACATATGATTTCACTCATATAAGGAACTTAAGAAACAAAACAAAGGGAAAAAAAGAGAAAGACAAACCTAGACACAAACTCAATTCTAGAGAACAAAATGATGGTTACCAGCAGGGAGGTGGATGGGGGTAGGAGGAATATAGGTGGTGGGGATTAAAAAGTGCACTTGTTGCTATGAGCACTGGGTGATGTATGAAAGTGTTGAATCACTATACTGTACACCTGAAACTAATATAACACTGTATATTACCTGGAATTAAAATTAAAACTTAATAAAACAATATTTCTTGAAGGGAAAAAAAACATAAAAGGAGAGACTGAATTTTAAACTCACATACATGAAAAATATCCTTTACATTAAAAAAATTAGAATAATTTCTTCTTTAAAAAACGAACAGTATTTTATTGTTTTTAAAGTAATTTCTCTGTCCAGGGATGCCTGGATGGCTCAGTTGGTTAAGTGTCTGACTCTTAAATGCGGCTCAGGTCATGATCCCAGGGTCATAGGATCGAGCCCCATGTCAGGCTCCCCGCTGAGCGTGGAGCCTGCCTAAGATTCTCTGTCCCTCAGCCCCTTCCTCCCCTCACTCACACATATACACATTCTTTCTCTAAAATAAACAAAAACAAAAGCTTTAATCTCTCTGCCCAATGTGGCGCTTGAACTCACAACCCCAAGACCAAGAGTCACATGCTCTACCAACTGTGCCAGCCAGGCACCCCAGGAATAGTTTCTAAGTAGACTAAATTCAGCAGATGTTTGTTAAACTGTGCCAAGTGCTGATCTAGGCACTCAGCATTCATCAATTGGGGTGGGGGGGGGAAAGATAGGGGCTATCAAATCCCTATTCTTATGGAACTTATGCTCTAGCATAAAATATTTTATTTTCCTATAGCCCTCTTGCAAACATCCTTCATAAACTATAAATGCCAAGTAGGCAGAGACCGGTTCTAACATAATTACCATTGTATTTCCTTTTATAATCTTCAACCCCAAATCTTATATATAAGATGCTGGACAGGGAATAAGTATTCCTTAAGTGACCAAAGGAAAAGTATAATAAATGAAGTATATTTTCTGGACTATTCAGTTCTTGTACATCTTAGAATCTTAGCTCTGAAATACTTAAGAGTCTTATTACCACTGTTCTCACTACACAGTTTCTTTGGTTCTAAGTTACTTTCTTAGGAAACTTCTACTTAAAGACTCCAGACCAAAAGCATAAATGAACTATCTAATCTACTTGAGACTTCTCCATAAAATGGTATCTTCACTTCAGTTACCAAAATTTAACATCAATATACTCACATTTCTTGACATAATTACTTTCATTTTATAAAGCAATAATTCTGTTTGATTTCTGGGGAATTTTATTACCTGAAAACTCTAACTGTGAAAAAAAATATGCTAAATCTTCAGGATGCTTTGGAAAAAGAAAGTCAATTAAAATTCTCCATCACATCTTTCTTTCTTCATCTGAGAAGTGTTTTCAATAAAACAGATATACATGTAAACATGCCTGCTCTCAGTGGAAAAGAGTCTCTTTTTAAAAGAATATGAATTGTGATCTATAAAAACGTTCAGTCCTTTATACTCAATGTCCTAATTTTAAACATTCTTAGAAGACCTAAAATTATGATAAATCTATTTGTCTACAGACATTAAAAATTATACACAGTAAGCCAAAAGAACTGAACATAAAGGTGATATTCAAACTATATAAATTTTTTTTTAATGTTTTATTTATTTCTAGGAGAGAGAGAGAGAGAGACAGCGTGAGCAGGGGAGGGTCAGAGAGAGAGGGAGTCACAGACTGAAACAGGCTCCAGGCTCTGAGCTGGCAGTCAGCACAGAGCCCGATGCGGGGCTCGAACCCACAAACCGTGAGATCATGACCTAAGCGAAAGTCGGACGCTTAACCGACTAAGCCACCCAGGCGCCCCATCAAACTATATAAATTATGGGCAAATATAATAAGAGACAGAAAAAGTACTCGGGCATATTCATACAGCGGTGAATTAAAATTTTGAGATAAAATTGTTTCATATTTAGAATTCTATTAATGTTAATACAATGTTTTCTGTTCAGTAAAAATAAGCACATTCCTTCTGAATTTCTTTTAACTTCAAAGGACAAAATGACAGTTTATTTTTCAATCATCACAAATACAGATTAAAAGGTTTAGGCTGTCACAGAAACAAATGACGTGGCCCAGCAGCAGCAAGAAAGTACAAGAAAGTTGAAATGGGTGGTAGCGAACGAAGTAGGGGAAACACAGATCTTCCTGATCTGATAAAGGACATCTGTGGAAAACATAGTTAACATCATACTTAACACTGAAAAATGGAATGATTTCCAGCTAACAGCTGGAACTAAACAAGGAAATCCATCAGCTTATCACTACTACTCAGAATCGTACTAGAGGTGTGAGGCACAGCATTTAGGCAAGAAAAAGAAATACAAGTCATTCAGACATCAAAGGAGGAAGAAAAACTATCAATATCTGCAGATGGCAGAGTTACCTACATAGAGAATCTGAAGACTTAAAAAAAAAAAAAGCTGCTGCTAGAATAACTGAGTTTAGCAAAGCAGAATGTAACACTAAATATAATAATTAATTGTATTTCTAATAAACTAGAAGAACCAAAATTTATATTTTAAAAATAATATAATTTACAAGATTGAGATTCAAGGCAATCTCAATAAAAATCGTAGTTGGCTTCTTATAGAAACTGACAAATCATTCTAAAATTCATACGAAAACGACAAGAGACTTGAATAGAACATAAAAAGATTTGAATTGAAAATAGTTGAAAACCACTTCGAAAAATAAAGAAAATGGGAGAGTAAAAAGATTCACTCATTACAAGCTGCAGAAACGAAGGCACTATTGTATTGGCATCAAGATAAACAAAGAAACGAAGCAAAAGAGAGTCCAAAATGAGATCTATACATATACGAACAAGTAAATTTTGACCAAGATATACAGGCACACCTCATTTTACTGTGCTTCACAGATACTGAGTTTTTACAAATTGAACATTTGTGGCAATCCTGCATCAACCAAGTTTATGATACTCTTCCAACAGCATTTGTTCACTCCAAGTCTCTGTGTCACATTTTGGTTAATTCTCTCAATATTTCACACCTTTTCATTATTTTTATTATATTTGTTATGATGATCTGTGACCAGTAATTACAACTCACTGAAAGCTCAATCATTACAACTTATGTATAGCATTTTTTAGCAATAAAGTTTTTTTTTTTTTTAACACTTATTTATTTTTGAGAGACAGAGGGACAGGGAGGAGCAGAGAGAGTGGGAGACACACAATCTGAAGCAGGCTCCAGGCTGCTGTCAGGAAACCGTGAGATCATGACCTGAGTCAAAGTCAAATGCTTAACTAACTGAGCCACCTAGGTGCCCCAACAATGAAGTATTTTTTAATTAAGATTCATACTTTTGGGGATGCCTGAGTGGCTCAGTACATTAAGTTGTCCAGCTCTTGATTCTGGCTCAGGTCAGGATCTCACAGTTCACGGGTTCAAGCCCTGCATCAGGCTTTGTGCAGAGCCTGCTTGGGATTCATTCTCTCTCTCTCTCTCTCTCTCTCTCAAAAATAAGTATTTTTTAAATAAAGTTTTTTTTAAAAGACATATTTTTAACAGTGTTATTTTAATTTTTAAATTTAATTTATTTTTTTAATGTTTATTTTTGAGGGAGAGAGAGAGCGTGAGCATGAGTAGGGAAAGAGCAGAGAGGGTGACACAGAATCCGAAGCAGGCTCCAAGCTCTAAGCTGTCAGCACAGAGCCCAATGTGGGGCTTAAACTCACAAACCGTGAGATCATGACCTGAACCAAAATCAAGAGTTGGACACTTAACCGACTGAGCGACCCAGGCACCCCGAGCATGACTCTTAAAATAACAAAATTGATTATTTTGGAGTTTATCAAAATTAAAACATCTGCTTTTCAAAAGACACTGTTAGGAGAATGAAAAGACAAGCTGGAGAGTGGGAAAGTTTATCAGATAAAGGACTTGTATCCAGAATATATAAAGAACTCTCAGATAAAACAAATTGATACATATTTCTCTAAAACCTTCACAAGAAATCAACTGTTTTCTTTAGTACACAAATAAAATGAACAGATACATATTTCTCCAGAATAAAGAACTCTCAAATTCAATATTAAGAAAACAAAACAAACTAATTTAAGAACACACAAAAGATCTAAACAGATACTTCACTGAAGATATGCAGATGGCAAATACCCACACACACAAAGATGCCTCACATCATTAGACACTGCAAATTAAAACCATGACACAAGATCACTGCATACCTGTCAGGACAGAACAATACTAAATGCTGGCAAAGAACAGGAAAAAAAATCAATCTCTCATTCATTGCTGGGAAGAATATAAAGTGTCACAACAACACTAGGATACACCTTGGCACTATCTTACAAATTTGAGCATACTCCCAACTCTATCTGCTATCCATTCCATTTCCAGGTAAGAAATGCATATGTCCATATAAAGACTTGTATTTGTTATAGCTAAGCACTGGAAACAAATGTCTATTAATAGGTAAATGGATTTATTCACATGTGGTACATATTTATTCAACTGTGGTATGTTAATAAAATGGAATACTTGTACATAATAAAATAGAACTATTGCTACACACAACAAGATGTACAAATCTCAAGGGACGCCTGGGTGGCTTAGTCAGTTAAGCACCAACTTTGGCTCAGGTCATGATCTCATTGTTCATGAGTTCGAGCCCCACGTTGGGCTCTGTATCAACAGCTTAGAGCTTGGAGCCTGCTTCGCATTCTGTGTCCCATTCTCTCTCTCTGCCCCTCCCCCACTTGTGCTCCACCTCTGTCTCTCAAAAATAAATAAATGTAAAAATATATTTTTAAAAGATGTACAAATCTCAAGATAATTACGTTCAAAGAAGCTAGATCAAAAAAAAAAAAAAAAAGAGAGAGAGAAGAGTACAGGGAGGGGCACCTGGGTGACTTAGTCAATTAAGGGTCAGATTCCTGATTTCAACTCAGGCCATGATCTCTCAGTTTGGGAGTTCTATCCCCACTTCAGGTTCTGTGCTGATGGTGCAGGGCCTGCTTAGGATTCTCTCTCTGCCCCATGCATGCTCTCTCTCAAAATAAATAAACTTGAAAAAAATAAAAGGAGTACATACTACATGATTCCATTTATATAAAATTCTAAAAAATACAAAGTAATATTTGGTGACAACAGAGCAGCAGCTCCCTCGGGTGAAGCAGGTATGGAGGAAGGGCTTACGCTGGGGCACAAGGAAAGAATAAAGAATGAAAAACAATGCAAGAGTCTGAGACCTGAGAGACACCATAGTCAAGCACACTAACACATTTATAATGGAAGTCTCAGAAACAGTCAGCTAAAAAGGGGCAGAGAAAATATTTGAAGAAAATGACAGATTAACTCCCCAAATTTGATGTTTAAGGAGCCACACACCAGAAAAATCTAATGACTTCCAATACAGATAAACTCAACCAGATCCTAGACATATCCTAAACTATTAAAGCACAAAGAAAAAGAAAATCTTGAAAGCAGCAAGAGAAAAGTAACTCCTCACCTACAAGTGGTTCTCACTAACATTTACAGACAATACCCAATCAGGAAACATGGAGGTCAGGGGAAGTAAATGACACAAAGTACTAACAGAAAAAGACTATCTACAGGAATTCAATATCCACCAAAACAGTATTTCATAAATGAAGAATCTAAGATAGTTCCAAAAAAACAAAACCTAAAACAAATTGTCACTAGCAGATCTGCCCCAGGGGAAAAAAATACTGAAAGATTATATTAAAAGACATTTAGGGACTAACTAAAATCCAGAGGAAGAGGGGTACCCTGGTGGCTTCAGTCAGTTAAGCTCCCAACTTCAGCTCAGGTCTGATCTCACAGGTCATGAGTTCAAGCCCCACATCAGGCTCTCTGCTGTCACCACAGAGCCCACTTCAGATCCTCTGTCCCCATCTCTCTCTGCCCCTTCCTCACTCACGCACATGCTCGCTCGCTCTCACAAAAATATTAAAAGATTTTTTTCAGTATATAAAAATAAAAATAACTTCTTAAAAAGTTTAAAGTTTTTAGTTATATGAAGAGGTGATCTAAGTTTCTGTAATCAACAAATGTTATTTTACAGGTGTGGCAAGCCATTCATTAGTGAAAATACTGTATTTTTGAATTTTGTGAAATTTGTGTTGTCACATTTCATCATCTGTGATGTCTTTTCTTATTCTAAATATACTCAATTGGAGTTCTTACACCACCATTAAAATATATATATATATGTATGTGTTTTTAAGAGCCCTGGCAAACTTTAAAAGAAAGACCCAACAAGTTAATTTGGGAGGGGAAAAAGGAGATCCTAAGTTTTCTTATGAGTTCAAGTAAATAAAAGTACAGGAGAACCTGGGTGGTTCAGTGGGTTGAGTGTCCAACTCTTGGTTTCAGCTCAGGTCAAGGTCTTGCAGTTTCGTGAGTTCAAGCCCCATGTCAAGCTCTACACTGGCAGCCTTAAGCCTGCTTAGGAGTCTCTCTCTCCATCTCTCTCTCTCTCTGACCCTCCCCGACTCATGCTGTCTCCGTCTCTCTCAAAATAAGTAAATAAACTTAATTTTTTTTAAAAAAACATACTTTTAACTTTTTTGTTGCTACAAAAGGGTAAAACTTAAAACAAGCCAAATTAAACTTACATTCTGCTTAATATACCAGATTCATTCCAAATATAAATTTCTGTGGAATGAAGAAATAGAAAAAATTCAATAGCTAAACTAATACTGTACTAGAGGCAGTCCATTAGATTTTAAACTTCAGGATCTAAAATTTTTTTTTTTTTTTTAATTTATTTTTTGAGGGCGAGACAAGAGAGCAAACTGGGGAGGGGCAGAGAGAAAGAGGGAGACAGAATTCGAAGCAGGCTCTAGGCTCTGAGCTGTCACCAGAGTCTGACGTGGGGTTTGAACTCATGAACTGTGAGATCGTGTTCTGAACCGAAGTCAGAGGCTTAACCGACTGAGCTCCCCAGGCACCCCTGGTATCTAAAATTTCTAATATTAGTTTCAACATCAGTAATTTTTGCTACTTATCATCACGTACAGTGAGCAAGTAGAGGTGGAGAACACATCCACCATCTCAGGAGCTCATACCCAATGCTCTCAACCTATTTTTATATGGTACATAAGGAGATACTAACTTTATCTCTACAGATGAAGAAACAGACTGACGGAGATTATACAACCTCAATGTTACACTGTTAGAAGGATAAGACCTAGTGTGCTGGACACCAGAGGCTACAACCATTCTACTATGCCTCAAAGATTCATTTGTTCACTTAATCAAATATTTAAGCATCCACTATGTTCCAGGCACCATGCTAAGAACTGAGGATGAGAGCTCAAATATTAGCTAAAGTAGTAATTATTGAAAAATAATCTGTAATTTTTAAAGTGCTACATAAATGTCACATGGTACTACTTCTAGTAGTAGTAGTAGTAGTAGTAATACAGAGATCGTAAATATTAACAATACTACTAATTAAAAATTCAGGCCTACAAGTATATATTTTCCTTTGTAAGACTGAAGATCCTTAAAGGCAGAAGTCCTATTTACCTTTGTATTTCTCTTAGCACCTAGGACTGAACTTGGTACTCAGTAGTACTCACACAGTATATGTTCATCATGCAGAAGCATCAGGATCACTAGGGCCTCTCTTTCCCTTGCTCTTTCTACACTGGGTTGCCTAGAACACTAGCAGCTAGAGTTTTTGCCCAGGCACAACACTGGGAATCTCTTTCGGAAAATTATCCTCCCGGTCAGGAAAAAGACATAAATCCTAAAGTCTACAGGCCAAGAAAATCACCAAATACGCACAAACTCATGCACTATGAGTTTCCTACCAGCCTTTTGGACTCTAAAATATAAAAAATGATTTAACCTTTGGGGAAAGAAAGATTTAATGACTAACAGCACCTAGCTGGGGTTATGATGGAGGATAAGGCCAAACTAACCTACCAATGCACTGCATGCCTACCACATTCAGTTCTAAAAGGTACCTCTTAAATGTGTATGTGTTAAACTAGTATGCTGATAAAAGTGCCTAACTGAATAGTCATCTAGGACTAGGTCAGTAATGCTTCTCACTCAAAGCTCTCATTGTGGACAGCCTGGTGAAGGCCATTTTTTTTTTCCAATTTCCAATCCATCATGGACTGTGGTAGATTGTATTTTCCAAAAATGGCAGTAATAACATTTCTAGAATTCTGCTACTCCATCAAGAGGTGGAGTCTATGTCTCTGACCCCTCTGGTTTGGAAACACCTTTGTGTCTGCTTTGGTGAATAACAGCACAGCAGAAAAGACACACTGACTGCTGAGACTAGGTCATAAAAGGAGATACAGCTTTCACCCGACTTTGTCTAAGGACACACACCCTGAGAACCCGGACACCAATATCTGAGGAAGGCCAGGCCCCCACCTCTCAGCCCTGGCAGAGCTCCCAGCTGACAGTACCAACCTGCCAGCCAAGTGAGTGAATCAACCTCAGTTCCGCCACAGCAGCTCCCTCTGCACGGAGCAGGGACAAAGCTTCCCTGCCAAGCCCTGACCAAATGAGATAGATCTGTGAGCAAAATAAATGACTATTGTTTTCAAACACTAAGTTTTGAGATGGTATTAAGGGAAAAGAAGCATAAGTTAACCAGAGAGTAAAATATGTAAGAAATATGGCAAGGAAAGAAAGTGCTCAACTAGGAAAGTATTTAAAAAACTTTGCAATCGGGGCGCCTGGGTGGCTTAGTCGGTTAAGCATCCGACTTTCGCTTAGGTCATGATCTCGCGGTAGTGGGTTCGAGCCCCGCGTCGGGCTCTGTGCTGACTGCCAGCTCAGAGCCTGGAGCTTATTTCGGAGTCTGTGTCTCCCTGTGTCTCTGTGTGTCTCTGACCCTCCCCTCTTCACCCTATCTCTCTCTCTCTCTCTCTCTCCTAGAAATAAATAAAAAATATTTAAAAAATAAAAAATAAAAAACTTTGCAATCTGGGGTATCTGGGTGGTTCAGGTGGTTGAGCACCCAACTGTGGCTCACATCATGCTCTCACGGTTCAGGAATTTGAGCCCCGCATGGAGCTCTCCTGCAGAACCCACTTTGGATCCTGTCTCCCTCTCTCTCTGCCCATCCCTGCTCCTGTGCAAACGTGTTCAATAAATAAACATTAAAAAAAAAAAAAACTGATTAAACACCATGAAGGTGAAGCTCCCGGCTGGCTCGGTCCATGAAGCATGAGGCTCTGGATCTCAGGGCTGTAGGTTCAAACCCACATTAAGTATAGAGAGTACTTAAAAATAAAATCCTTAAAAATAGTAAAATAAAATAAACAAATGAAAAGTAAAGACCATGAAGGTAGATGGATAAGTCTATCAAAATGGGAGTCGTTATGCTTCAGAACACTACATCTAACTCTCTCTTACCTTGATATCATACTCACATGAAAGCTTCTGATCTCATTTTCTCCCTCCCTCCATGTCGTGTGCACATGCACACACACACGTGCCCACACACACACAGCAAAGATGACAAAATTGTAACTTTTTCCCAAGCTTTACTGAAATATAACTGACATAATATTCTGTAAGTTTAAGGTGTACAACATAATTTTATACATGTATATATTGTGAAATGATTACCATGAAAAGGTTATACATGCATCACTTCACATAATTACAATTTTGTATGTGTGGTAAGAAGATCTACTTTCTTAGCAACTTTCAAGTATATAATACAGGACTATTAACTATAATCATCACACTGAATATTAGAACACCCAAATTTACGTGCCCTATAACTGAAAGTTTGTATTTTTTGACCAACCTCTTCTCATTTCCCCCAACTACTCTCAGCCCCTGGCAACCACAACTATATGTATATATACGTTTGTATATACACATACATGCATATATGTATATATGTACACAAATATATATGTGTGTGTATATATGTACATACACACATCTTCTTTATCCATTTATCCATCCATGACACTTAGGTTGTTTCCATGTCTTAGATATTATGAATAATGCTGCAATGAACAGGGCAGTACAGGATCTCTTTGAAACGGTAATTTAATTTCCTTCAGATACATATCCAGAAGTAGGACTGGTGGCTCATATGGTAGCTCATTTTTTGAAAAGCATCTGTTTTCCACAGTGGTTGTACCGATGTACATTCCCATTGCTGGCGCACTTAGGGCTCACTTTTCTCCACATTCCTGCCAACCCATATTAGCTCTTCTTTTTTTGGAAACAGTCATTCTTACAGATGTGTGTGTGGTTTTGATTTCCATTTCCCTGATGGTTGATGACTTTGAGCATCTTTCCATACACCTATTGCCCATCTGTATGTCTTCTTTGGAAAAATGTCTATTTTGGTCCTCTGTCCCTTTTTAAAATGGAATTTTTTTTTTGCTATTAAGTCCCTGATATACTTTGGATACTTAGCCCTTTATCTGACAGTTTGGAAACATTTTCTCCCATTCTGTAGGTTAACTCTTCATTCTGTTGATTGTTTCTTCTGCTGTGCAGAAGCTTTTTAGTTTCAAGTGGTACTGCTCATTTATTTTTGATCTTGTTGCTTGCACTTTCGGTGTCAAAACCAAAAAACTGTTGCCAAGACAAACATCAAAGGAGGTTTATCCCTAGGTTTTCTTTCAGAAGTTATTGCTTCAGTTCTTACAATTCAGTCTATAACCCATTTAAAGTTAATTTTTGTGGGTGGTATAAAACAGGGTTCAAGTTCTTTCTTTACCATGTGAATATCCAGTTTACCAAACACTATTTAATGAAAAAAAAAACAAAAAACAAAAAAACACCCTATCCTTTCTCCACTGGGTATTCTTGACTCTTTTGTCAAATATTAGTTGACTATATATGCATGGGTTTATTTCTGGGCTCTCTATTCTATTCCATTGGTCTATGTGTTTGGCTTTATGCCAATATCAGACTGCTTTGATGACTATAGTTTGAAAACAGGGAATGCAATGTGTCCCACTTTTTTCTCCTTTCCCAAGATTGTCTTGGCTATTTTGGATCTTTTGTGATTCCATAAAAATTTTAAGATTATTTTTGCTATTTCTGTGAAAAATGACATTGGAATTTTGATAAGGATAGCACTGAATCTACAGTATGGACATTTTATAACACTATTAATTCCTCTGATCCATGAAAGCAAAATATTTTTCCATTTATTTGTGTCCTCTTTGATTTCATTCATCATGATTTCATTCATCAAAAGTTTTCAGTGAACAGATCCTTCACCTCCTTGATTAAATTTAAGTATTTAATGTATTCTTAAGGTTTTGATGCTATTATAAATGGTAATGTTTTCCTATTTCTTCTTCAGATATTTCGTTGTCAGTGTAGAGAAATACAACTAATCTTTTATTAAATTTTTTGTTTATTTTTGAGAGAGAGAGACAGGACAAGCAAGGGAGGGGCAGAGAGAGAGGGAGACACAGAATCTGAAGCAGGCTCCAGTCTCTGAGCTGTCAGCACAGAGCCTGATGCGGGGCTCCAACTCACAAACTGAGATATCATGACCTCAGCCAAAGTTGGATGTTTAACCTACTGAGCCACCCAGGTGCCCCATGAAATGCAACTAATTTTTGCATTTGATTTTATATCATGAATTACAAGTCGACTGAGAATCAATAGCAGCATTTTATTGTTTTATTTTGTTTAACTGGCATAGCTTAATCTTTCTAACCTCTCCCAAACGCTTCCTAAGTCAAGTTCATAAATGAATATCCAAATGAAACCTTACTGCAAAAAATGAATGAATGGAAATTAGTGCAAATGAATGGCAAAGCTGCATTTAGCCAATTAGTTAGCTAAATATTTAGCCAATTGTTTTTGAAAGCACACCTGGGCACACTCAAGGGGGGTGGGGGGGGCGGAGAGAGAGGGATAGAGAATCCCAAGGAGGCTCCATGCTGTCAGCACAGAGCCCAACAAGGGGCTTGAACCCACAAACCGCAAGATCATGACCTGAGCCAAAATCAAACGCAGGATACTTAATCAACTGAGCCATCCATGAACTCTGTACTTAGCCAATTATTAAGCTCTCAAAACACAAAATATTCTGTGTCACTATGCTGTACTCATATGGAATTTAGCAAGAACAGCTTTCACAGCCTAAAGCAAAGTCTCCTTTTCTATCAGCAACTGCTGTTACACTACTAAACCAGATAACCCACTGTTTCACTGTAAACTTTAACATTCTAATTCTGTTACCTTCTTGCTCTAATCTACCTTGGAGCAGTCACTTCATCTTTCTGAGCTCCAACTTCTTCATCTGTAAAATGGTAAAACCTTGTATGATCTACAGTCTGCACCACCCTATACAGCAGCCATGCTACACAGAACTGAGCACTTGAAATGTGGTTCATATAACTAACAATATTTTTAATTAAACTAAATTTAAATGGCCACATTTGGCTAGTAGTTAACCTGTTGGGCAGTACAGGACTAAGTCATCTCTAATTTCCCTTCTAGTTCTAAAATTCAATCATTTTTAAAAATTGCCCTTTTCCCTAAAATGGAATGAACAACGAACTGTATATCAAATAGACGACACAACCACACGGGAACCCAAGTAATAACTATTGAACACAATATTTATTCTTCACTAGGATCAACAAAAGTTTTCTGTAAGAAAACATTTTAGGCATTAACAGGCCATATAATCTCAGTCACAACTATTGAATCTTTACCTTTATAGCATGAAAGAAGCCATAAACAGTATGTAAACAAACTGAGTGTAGCTGTGTTCCAATAAAACTATGAACACTTCAGTTCAAATTTTATATAATTTTCAAAATTTAATGTTATGAAATATTATTCTTTTTTTCTCCGAACCATTTAAAAATGTGAAAATCAGCCTTAGTTCAATGGCTGTACAACACCTGTACTGGGTGGCTCAGTTAAACATGGGACTCTTGATTTCAGCTCAGGTCATAATCTCACCGTTTGTGGGTTTGAGCCCCGTGCTGGGCTCTGCACTGACCATACAGAGCCTGCCTAGGGAACTCTCTCTCTCCCACCTTGCCCCTCCCTCTCTCTCCCTGCCCGCCCCTCCCTCTCCCTCTCTCTCTCAAAATGAATAAATAAAAACTTAAATGTATATATATTTGCTATCTCTGTCCACTATTGGAAACTAGAAGCAAAAATACTTCAATTAACACTGAACATAATAATGCTCTATGTATTTTTCACACTAAAAGGAAATTTTCAGGACTCTTTGGGGAAAGGTTGGTTCCAGAACTGGGACAAGAAAAATGCAAGGTCAGGCTCAATGTCTTGTGTTAGTAAGTAAAGAAATCCTCAAAATCTGATGGAAACAAGTCAAAAAACATGACAGGTAGTTTAAAGGGCTCCCACCAGCCAAACGAGACCATTTCAAAATAAATAATAACAAGAATATACAATACTCTGAATAAAACAAGAATCCTCAGGTTTAACCTGATACTAATTTTTTTAAGTGAGGGAGAGAAATAATTTCTTTATAGAATAATGTCAAATGATAAATGTAGAAGGAATGAGAGAAACCGAAAACTGCTATTTTACAATTACCATAACTGATTCAGGCAAAAGTCATCAATGAATTCTAAAATTAATGGATGAAAATTTATTGGGGAACAAGATATACACATAATTTCAAGGAATCATCCTACAGATATTAATTACAAAGGGGGAAAAGGTATCTATCTCTACACTGGAGAAATCTGTCAAATCCCACCTTAACCAAATGATAATATTTAACATCACCACAACTGTCAGCATAAACACCACGATGTTATACATTAAGAACACAACATCTATGTAATGTTCCTACCAAAAATGTTTAATCCAAATCTAATTATGAAAAAAAAATAAAACAATCAGACAAATCTAAATTGAGAGACATTCTACAAAACAACTGGCCTGGATTCTTCAAAAGGAAGAATGGAGATGTAGAAGGCTGGGCTAGTGCTATAGATTAAAAGAGACTTAACCAAATGTAATGTGCAGTCCTTAACCCAATCATGGACCAGGAGGAAAGAAGTATAAAGCATTTGTCTGAATAACTGTAGAAATCTAAATATAGACTATATTTCAGATTACTGTACCATGTCAAAGCTAAATTTCCTGAGTGTGATCATGTGAATATATATTTTAATATAAATTTCATAAATTTATATAAATATAAATTTTAAAAGTGTATACAGAGAAATAAACCAAAGTAGCAAAATATTAGCAATTGGTGAATCTATATGAAAGGTACATGGGGATGTTCAATATACCATTCTTGCTACTTTTCCTGAAATTTCCTTCAATAAAAACTTGCTGGGAAAGAATAATACCCTTTCAAATGCTGTTTTAAAAGCAGATACAATAAAACCTCTGTTATAAAAAAATTATCAAGCAATTAACTATTCACAAAAAGTTTTCTGGGTAGGTGACAATCTTTTACAGTTATCATTTTAAATGGAATGTTCTCAAATGAACCATCTACTTTGCTACAATCTTAATTTGCAACACAATGCTTTGAATGTGACTGTAAACTGTAATGCTAGTAGTATAAAATACTGGATTGAATAACTTAGCTTGCTGCTATAATGCTATAGTCAAGATGCCCTCAACCTTTCAGAATTGAACTAGCAATATAAACTGAATGGTCCAGATTCTTAGGACAGAACTATGAAGACTATGAACTATAAAAGTGACACCCCAGAGAAGGAAAAAACCCCAGAAATGTTAGCAACAGTTTTGCTCTAAAATTTAGCTCTCTATATTTACTATACCAAACACTATTTATAAAATAATTATTATGCAATAATTTAAACAAGAGTCTTATTTCAGAAATAAATACAACAACAACAACAAAGTATCCCAGATAATCACAAGCAAATCAGTCACTTGAGACATGGATGCAGAGCACTGATCCCGTGCACCGCACTGATTCACTGATGTACAGGCAGCATTTTCCAAAGGTCCTCTATTCAACTGTTACAGACCCAATAAAAATGCTGAATTACAATGTCACTATAAATCTGAAATTCATTCTAAACTATAAACACTGGAATAGAATTTAAACCATTTCTTGTATCAAGTTTACTTACCTGAGGCTTTTCCTTTTTTTTTTGCTATTTAGTCTTTTACATCTCATTATTTCTTATTTATGTATTACAGCATTTAAGTACTGTGTGACTGTGTGTGTGTGTATGTGTCTGTGAGAGAGAGAGAGGGAGAGAGAGAGACCTAGACCCACTAAAGCCCTCAAAGAGGTCCCTAATCCTGTACCTTCAATACACCTGTTTATTCATGTAAACACGTCCACAAGCTGCTAGTTGCCAGACACAGTACTAGATGCTAGTGATATAAATATTTAATAATCTAGCTCTCCACCCTCAGTGAGCTCACAGTCTAGTTGGAGAAAGAGACTTTAAATAATCCAGTAAAATAATATACTAAAAAAGATATAAACAAATGGTTTTAGGGAGTCAAAAAACTGCTGTCTCTCTCTTCTGACTATAGCTCATTACCTAAGCACTAGAAATAAATTCAGCAGCCGTTAGGTCTTCCCCTCTCTCCCACCCCACTTTCTAAATCTCTGTTCGTTATTCCCCTCCCCCCCATATAAGACACCAACAATAAGGTCAATCTTTCATAAGTACCACCAGCCAATGAAAATATTCTTTTTTTTCTTGACCAAAAAAGGCCAGCCAGGTAGTGCATGCAGTACAACCATCTTTCAGGTTTTGTTTCTCCTTTCTTCTTCAACAAAGATCCTTTTAGGGGCACCTGGGTGGCTCTGTCAATTGAGCATCTGACTTTTGATTTCAGCTTGGGTCATTTTCCCAGAGTCATGAGATTGAGCCCTGTGCCAGGGTCCGCATTGAGCATGGAGCCTGCATGGGATGCTCTCTCCCTCTCTTTCCCCCTGACCCTCTCTAAAATAAAATAAGTAAAATGTTAAAATTGTTAAATATTATAGTAATTATTTAGTTATATAATACAATTATATATTATATTATTTAGTGTACAGCATTTTTTAAAATGTTTTATTTATTTCTGAGAGAGACAGAGAGAGAGAGGGAGACAGCGTGAGCAGAGGAGGGTCAGAGAGAGAGGGAGATACAGAATCCGAAACAGGCTCCAGGCTCTGAGCTGGCAGTCAGCACAGAGCCCAACGCGGGGCTCGAACCCACAAACTGTGAGATCATGATCTGAGCCAAAGTCGGACGTTTAACCGACTGAGCCACCCAGGTGTCCCAAGTACAGCATTTTTAGATGGAAAAAAAAAAAGGTATGCTAGCCTCTAGAATTCTTACCCTTCATTTAGAAAGCAAGTGCTTCATACAAGCAGTTTCCTTTGTAACTGAACACAAACAATAGAGTTCATAGCACTTAAATGTTTTAATAAAGTGTTTCAAACTGTAGGTTGAGACTCACTGGCCATGAAATTGACTCAGTGAACCAAAACCAGTTATTTTTTTCAACAAACAAGAATACGCCTGACTCACAAAACACAGGGTTGAACTGCGTGGGTCTACTCACATGTGGATTTTTTTCAATACAGTACAGCACTATACTTCTTCCTTCAATATAGTACAGTACTCATTCTTCCTTATGAATTTTTAAATACCATCTTTCCTCTAGCTTACTTTACGGTAAGAATACAGTATATAATACATCGAACATACATACAAAATATGTGTTAACTGTTTATTGGTAAGGCTTCTGGTCAAAAGCAGGCTATTAGTTAAGTTTTTGGGGAGAAAAAGTCATATGTGGATTTTTTATTATGTGGGGGATTCCTAACCCCATGCTGTTCAAGGATCAACTGTAGAATAAAATAGAAGTTATCAAGAGAATGATGTAAAAAGTACCTCTTAATGTGGGGTAAAGTCTAAATAGTGGGAAAGCCCCTGACTTTGTATGTAATCATAATACCATCTTATTCCCTCATATGTTCTCATGAGTCCTCATGAGTCCTTATGTCTGTTGAAACCGTAAGTTTTTCCATAAATAAAGATTAAAAGAAGAGAGGGGTTCTGAAAAGGAGTCCAAACTGTAAGAATATAAACTATTAGCATACATGGGAAGTAATGCTTCTTAATAGTTAAGAATGTGGGCTCAGTGGGGCGCCTGGGGGCTCAGATGGTTAAGCATACGACCTTGGTTCCGGTCATGATCTCATGGTCCGTGGGTTCAAGCCCCCTCTCTCTCTCTCAAAAATAAACATTTAAAACAAATTTTTTTAAAGAATTTGAGCTCAGTAATCAGACTGTTTTAAAGTGCAAATCCTTACTACCTTTATGCTTTGGAATTACTAAACCACTCTGTGCCTCAGTTTCCTCATATAGGAGTTGCTAAGAGCATTAAATGAGATAATACATAAGAAGTCTTTACCACAGTGCCTGACACTTAAAAGTACCTAATAAAACATTCAAAACTGACTTTAACAAAAATTTGGAAATACTTATTATGCTTTTATCCAAATATTCTAGTTACACCAGAATTAAAACGGAGTATTGGTTATTAAAAGCCTCACAAACCAGTGACTATCCAAGAAATACCAGTAATGCAGTTGGATGGAAGACAATTCATCAGGAGAGCAATAACAATTAAACCCAGAAAGATGAGCACCTGGGTGGCTCAGGTGGCTAAGCGTCCAGCTCTTGACCTCAGCCAGGGTCGTGATCTCACGGTTCATGAGTTCAAGCACCTCATCAGGCTCAGTGCTGATGTTGTGGAGCTTCCTTGGGATTCTGTCTCTCCTTCTCTGCCTCTCCCTCCCTTGTGCTCTCTTTCTCTCAAAAATAAGTAATTAAACTTTAAACACACACACACACACACACACACACACACACACACACACACACCTGGAAAGATATTTGGGCCTGTACTGCAATGTACTGCAAAGGAGTGTGCACTACTTTGGGCAATAGTGGCAAAGCCCAGCAATCAGCAAACTATGGTCTAATGGTCAAATCTGTTTGCTTTTGGGCCATGAATTAAGAATGGTTTTTACAGGGGCACCTGCTCAGTCAACAGAGCATGTGACTCTTGATCTCAAGGTTGTGAGTTCGAGCCCCACAGTATGTAGAGATTACCCTAATTAAGTGAAATGTTATCCCGTAAAAAGGAATTCCACTCTTCTCATTAGTAAACCAACACAGCAAAAAAATTAAACTCTATCATTACTGTTATATTTTTATTTCATTAATAATAAAAGTCTGTGAAAACATTTTTAAAGCCTCAATAATCTACATGTTAGACAGATAAATGTTCCTCCTCATTCTCCTCTAATCCTTTCATTGTTCAACATATTCTACCAAATGTCTCAAAATGTGCTGGATCAAGAGAAGTAACATAAATACATCAACAAACTAAACAAGATAGAAGCCCCTGTCCTTATGGAGCTTTGCTTCTAATAAGTGAAGAAAAAAATTATATAGTGTAAGGCAGTAAGCATGGAAATGTAGAAACAGAAGCAATTTTATTTTTTTACCTTTTTTAAAAAATGTATTTATTTTGAGAAAATGAGAGAGAGCATGAGGGGGTAGGGGCAGGGAGAGAAAATCCCACATAAGCTCCGTGCGGTCAGCACAGAGCCCAAGGTGGGGCTCGATCTCTCGAAGCAGGAGATCATGACCTGAGCTGAAATTAAGAGTTGGGCACTTAAGGGATGCCTGGGTGGCTCAGTCAGTTGAGCATCTGACTTCAGTTTAGGCCATAATCACTGTTCGTGAGTTCAAGTCCTGCATCAGGCTCTGTGCTGAGAGCTCAGAGCTGGAAGCCTTCTTCGGATTCTATGTCTCCCTCTCTCTCTGCCCCTCCCCCACTGTGCATGATCTGTCTCTCAAAAATAAATAAACATTTTTAAAAATTTAATAAAAAACAAAATGAGTTGGACTCTTAACCAACTAAGCCACTCAGGCAACCCAGGGAAGCAATTTTAATTTAAAAAAAAATATATTTTTGATATTTTTATTTTTTTATTAAAAAAAATTTAACGTCTATTTTTTTTTTTTTTTGAGAGAGACAGAGCACGAATGGGGGAAGAACAGAGTGAGAGAAGGAGACACAGAATCCGAAGCAGACTCCAGTCTCTGAGCTCTCAGCACAGAGCCCAACACCAGGCTCAAAACCACCAACCATGAGCTCATGACCCGAGCCAAAGTAGAAAGTTCAACTACCTGAGCCAACCAGGGGCCCCTTGATGTTTATTTTTAAGAGAGAGAGAGGCAGAGAGAAAGGAGGGCAGAGGATCGAAAGCGGGTTCTGCACTGGCATCAGAAAGCCCAATGTGGGGCTCAAAACCCATAAACCATGAGATCATGACCTGAGCTTAAGTCGGACGCCTAACCAATTGAGGCACCCAGGTGCCTCCAGGGATACAATTTTAAATAGGATATTCAGGAATAGTAGGACAGAGATTTTCATGTTTAAGCAGCCTTGAAAGTAAGTGAGGGTGAGCCTGGTGAATACTCTGCCTAAACACTTGGGAGAGAGGTGTTCAAGGCAGAGGAAGAACAAGCAGAAAAGACTCAAGTGTGAGCGTGTCTGGCATGTCCCAGGAACAGCAAAGAGGCCAGTGCACCTTGAAAAGAGTGAACAAGAGTGGTCAGAGAGGCGGTCAGACAAAGCAGCGCCCAGAGATCATGCAGGGGCTTACAGGCCATAGTAAAATAAGACCTTTTAAAATAAGACCAGATGCCATTAAGGCACTTTGAGCATAGGAGCATGGGCATCTCCCTTACACTCTCAGTGGATGAATGTTCAACTTCCAGCATTTCCTATTGATAAGTTAGATACAGAGAACTTAAAGTATGTCACAAGTGGCTACTGAACTAACAGAAACCCAGCTGCTATCTATAATACTAGAAATTGGAAAGAAAAAAACATTAAAATCCTAGCAGAAAAATGAACAAGTCTGAAGAATGTAGGCAATGAAAAATGGAATGAGTAAATACACATGAAAAAAAGTTCAACTACATTATCATTAAAAAGAAATTCAAAATAAAACAAAGTACTATTTATCACCCATTGCTAGGGAAATTGGTAGTAGTGAAAATTGGTTCAGATCTACAATCCTGTATCTGAAACCACTGTTTTCAAAAACACTTCTAAATTTCAAAATATTTTTATTACAGTGAGGTGATAATGCATAAATGTCTCATATTAATAAGCAGCATTCGCAGTTGGGCATAAGGTTAACACCCAGTATTAACCATACTGCTATTTAAAATTTCCTTAGAGCACCTTAGGAGATGTTCAATGTAGGCTTTCACCAGTTTACGTCAAGTCTAGCTGTCAAATTAGTTGTAAAAAGTTTTGTTTTGGGGCGCCTGGGTGGCTCAGTCAGTTGAGCGTCCAACTTCGGCTCAGGTCATGATCTCACAGTTCATGGGATCGAGCCCCATTTTCAGGTTCTGTGCCAACAGCTCAGAGCCTAGAGCCTGTTTCAGATTCTGTGTCTCCCTCTCTCTCTGCCCCTCTCCCACTCATGCTCTGTCTCTCTCTGTCTCAAAAATAAATGAACTATAAAAAAAAATTTTTTTTTAAGTTTTGTTTTTCAGGGCCTTGGGGATCTCAGAATTGCATATAAGGAACTGTTGACCTATATAATTGTTTTGTAAATAATTATGCTAACACAGACCAAAATCTATTAAAATATCCACACACAAGGTAGTGATAATATCACCTAGAACAACTTTTTCAAATCATGAAACCCTTCCCAACAAGGACTCCCCATTGCTCTACGCAGCTTCTGTAGCAAGCACAGTAACCGATCAGAGTCCGGACTGGGTCGGAAAAGATAAGTCGGAAATGTAAATAAATCAAGTATAGAGATTTTTTAAAATTCCAATGCAAATAAAACAATTTGGAATTCCTTGAGTTTGTAAAAATATTTTATTTCCATGCTGTAAGAAATAACTAAGAAAGAAAACATTAATTTAAAAATATTTAAAAGTATTTCCTAAATAATTTTAATCTCCTTGGAAAGTTCATTCATTCTACTCACTTGAAGTGTAGTCTGTATTATTTAGCACATATTACAGGCAAGGCAATGTGAATACAGGGAATATGGGGGTGGAAGCTTGGAGAGGCAGACAAGGGCTGACCATGAGTTTAGATGTTATCTTAGAGCCAGATTGAGAAGCAACACAAAATTCTGAGCAGGGTGTAACGCGATAGGACGTGCATGTCAGATTACTCTGGCTACAGTGCCAAGGAGGACTAAAAAGGGCAAAACCACTGGCAGAATGCACTTTAAGGAGACTATTTTACCAGTGCAAACAAGACATGATGACTTTTTAAAAATATCATCCACCAAAATGTCTAAAGTTTTCCCCAAGGTTCATATTACCAAACTGAAGCTCAAGTGGTAACTGGGATTCAGTAGGAAAAATTAAAGGAGAAAGGGGAGCTCAGAGATAAGGAGAGGCAATCTAGACAGAAAGCTAAAAACCGGTGCGCATATCTTACAGTAGTGGACAATAGGCAGCAACTCAGGCAAGCAGGGCCTTAGTGGTAGAAGTCAGACAAGCGAGTGCTATCCCAGCAATCAGTAAAAACATAACAGGGAAACATGCCTAATCTTACGGTTCCTGATGAAAGGCTCATAGGAGAGAACAGAGAGCTCCAGTTATAAGACTAGAATTCAGGAATTCAAAAATAGGAGACAGAAAATAGGACAGCAGCAGAAAAGATACAGATTCTGGACTCCAATTAACCTACTTTCAAAACCTAAATCTGCCATTTTCTAGCTGTGAAAGTCTAAACAACTCAAACTTTTTGACCCTCAACTTCTTCATCTATAAAAAGGGGATAACATTACCTATTCTACAGGGCTGCTGAATTAAATGAAATACTGTATTTTAAAACACTCAGTGGAGTTCAACAAATATTAGTTTCATCCCTTTCTCCTTTTCTTCCATTTTTCATCTAAGCTAGTAAGGTAGTCTTTTGCTTGGCCACAAATTCTGAAAGGCTTCTCCAACTAGGCATTAGATGACTTTAGGTGAAGAAAGTAAGACAGATCACTGATATAAAATGCCTCATGGAGGGCTCCTGGGTGGCTCTGTCAGTTAAGCATCTGACTCTTGATCTCAGCTCAGGTCTTGACCTCTGGGTCATGAGTTCGAGCCCTACACTGGGCTCCATGCTGGGTGTGGAGCCTTCTTAAAAAATAAATAAATAAATAAAAAGAATAAAAAAAATAAAATAAAATGCCTCATGGGAGCACTAGTGCATACAGACGAGGTGAAAGTAAATGAGCTGCATAAGTAAAAGGGCCTAAAAAAGTAGAGCAAAGTTCAAATAATTTGAATCAGTTAGCCTAATAGCATATCCACACAATAGAACATGTCACCATACAAAAAAAGAAAAAAAGTGGACAGCTGTCTGTATACTGAAGTCAAGGGATCTCCAACATATATTTCAAATGAAAAAACTATGATATAAAATATTAATACAATATGCTACCTTCTACATAGGTAAGGGGAAACAGTGATTCATATTTATATTTTTCTATTTGCAAAAATACTGGCAAAATATACAAAAAAATAAAAGTGGCTACCTATAGAGAGCAGGGAAGGGAGGGATAGACAGAACAGTATTAAGACTTGGGGCACCTGGGTGACTCAGTCGGTAGAGCTTCCGACTTCAGCTCAGGTCATGATCTTACAGTTCCTGGGTTCCAGCCCTGTGTTGGGCTCTGTGCTGACAGCTCACAGTGTGGGGTCTGCTTCAGATTCTCTGTCTCTCTCTTTCTCTCTACCCCTCCCTGGCTCGTTTTCTGTCTGTCTCTCTCAAAAATAAATAATGAACAGTAATAGATAGATAGACTTTTCAAAACATACCTTTTTATATTATTTTGAAATCTGAACCAAGCAGACATATTACCAATTAAAAAAGGAAATAAAATTTAAATAAATATTTAAATATTTGAGAAGTCCGAGTTCGGTAATACATTGTGCTACATTTATGATGACTTATGTATTTTAGCTGTATACTAACATAACTATGACTTATCTGTATCTATTTCCAGCACTATAATAAATTTAAGTTCCTCCAAAGAAAGTATAATCTCCTTGAAGATAAAGATCATGTCTTATTCATTCTGTAACCCCACTACCAACCACAGTGGTTCAAATAACCACTAGAGTTTCTTTCTTTTTTTTTTTTTATTTTTTTTTAATTTCTGAGAGAGAGAGAGAGAGAAAGACAGGGTGAGCAGGGGAGGGTCAGAGAGAGAGGGAGATACAGAGTCTGAAGCAGGCTCCAGGCTCTGAGCTGTCAGCACATAGCTCGATGCAGGGCTCGAACCCACGAACTGTGAGATCATGACGTGAGCCGAAGTCGGATGCTTCACTGACTGAGCCACCCAGGCGCCCCTAGAGTTTCTTTCTCTTAATCCCATCAAATGTTAAGCTGTCTGTAACCGTAAAGACAAACAAACTTTTTCTTAGTTCTGTTCCCTATTCCACCATAACCCAGATTGATCCTTCTTCCCTCTATGGGATCAAATTTCTTGGAACTATCTAGTCCACATTCACTGTATGTCTAGTTCCCCAATTTAGGTTTTCACTACACCCCTCTATTTTAACTCTTCCGCTAAGACAATAAGTCTCAAACTTTAGCATATCTCAGAATAACCATAGTAGCATTCAAGCAGATTTCCTAGGCAACCACCTCCCCCTTCATCACCTGGCCTTTTAATAATCTATAAGGTTTGAAAACCCTGCAGAATTGATATTTTTACTCAGTATCTCATTTAACTCTGATACAAGTGGCCTGCCTGAACACATATGAAAAACAATCTAGCTAAGGTCATCGATAACTTTCCAGTAGCCAAATTCAAAGCATTTTGTTCCCATCTCTCTCTCAGCAGTACCTGACACCTCCCCAAAACTCCATCACTCTACCATACAACTAGACTCTCTATCACCACCCTTCAGTCTTCTCTGCTTCTAAGAGACCTGTCAGTGACCCGATTCCTAACTTTATACACATTTCATAAGTGGTCAGTCATACCCACTTCTTCAACTACCACCTATACAATCCTAAACCCTGACACTCTGAATTCCAGAGGCTATGAAGTATGGGGGGGGGGGGGGGGGGGGG